>NW_013952428.1:1031483-1048596 GCF_001266775.1 Austrofundulus limnaeus | reverse complement strand
AATTTACATAATCGACATCAATTATTTCAACTAATCGGTGCAGCCCTACTGTCAACGCTCTCTGGTTTCATTTAAAAGAGTCGATCATCAGATATTGTCCAAGATTAACCTTCAGGGTGGATATAGCTCGCTAGCAGCCTCGCAACGAGGACCTATCCACGTCATCATTTACCCAGAATGCTTTGTGTGTAAATAAAATGGCTCAGTCCAAGTTAAAACATATTTTTAAAATTTTTAGTTTAAAAATGATAAAAACTAAACAGCCTACAGTATTTTTAAAGTCTTTGTTTTACAGTTAAAATATATGTTTATTAAATAAAGTCTAATGTTACAACTAATCGTGGATCCATTTAAACATGTCTACATGAATGTAATCTACCTTTGCTTGTGCCATCTGGTCCTCTCAGAACAGTACACTCCTCTATGCTGCCAAAGGGCTCAAACAGCCTTCTGACATCCTCGTCGCTCTGTTGCTTTCCCAGCATGCCTACAAACAACTTCCTGTCCTCTGGGAGGCAGACAAAGAGGAAACAGAAAACAGAAAAACAACTTTAACTTTACTTAAACTTGTGATAAGTATACCAGTAAAGGTTGGAGCTGTAGAAGTAACTGTTAGTGGAAGCCTATAATCACGTCCACCAGGGGGCAGTGTCGGCTTTAAACACTTAGAGGGGAGCAGGAAAGAGTAGCAGCGAGTCCAAGAGTCTGCCAAGCACCCCTGCTGACTTCTACTGTCTCTGTCTGATCCAGATCGACACCGTCTATTTGTCACACTTTGTCTGTGGGTGGACACATTTTAGCTCGAGCGCAGAACATTTTAAAACCCTTTTTATATTTGACCAAAACGTACGCAGACCTGGGTTTTTATAGAAAAGGTTACAGTGAAACGTAATGTCAGTCAGCCTCCTCACAATGTCAAAAAGTCACCTGTTTGTGTGCGTTTTAGTGTGTGTGTGTGTGTTTTAGTGTGCGACTCACCTCCTCGGCCCTCACTGTCAGCCGGTTTTACCTGGATTGGTCGATTCATCTAAGGGACAAACAGAAAAAAGACGTCAACAAAGAGGCTCGGGTTGAAGAAGTCTTTTCAAATGTCTTGTTTTTGTTCTCTGTGCGCGCTTTTAGGTCAGTCTACAGTAATATTTTTTCCTTTTAAAATAAAAAAACTACGTTCAAACAAAAAATAGAACACTGAAATTGAAATGGCCGGCTTCAAAACATTCAAAAGTGTTTGTTTTTCACCCAAATGTTTTAGTTAAGGAGCTTAAAGTGCCTGTGACATCAATTTTTTGTAATAAACATGAATGCATTTTTGGAAAGATAACACTGATAACATGTTGCAAAACAAATTTCACATCACTGAGATGAACGGTTGTTGAGATATTTGGATGTGAAGAAACAGGAAGTGATGTCAAAGGGGAATGTCTGCATGTAAGCAGAGCGTTGTTACAAAAGCTAACAATACAGAAGAATCTGATGTTTCTTGAGATTTCTTTAGTCGCTATCAAAGAGAGATGAAGAAGAGCTAAAGTTTAAACAATTTTGTTTTAATAAACAGAGACCAGCACGTTTATTTTATTAAAGAGTTCCCTTTTGATGTCACTTCCTGTTTCACTCTGGCTGAGCCAAATTCAAAAGAAAATAGGCCAGTTATGTGACAAAATGGGTAAAATTGTGTATACTATGCCAATTTTCTTAAGAATAAAGTAGCTTTCTTTGACTTTTTGTATTTCAAAGATAGGCGTGTCACAGGTACTTTAATGTGTCTGAATCCATTTGTTTGTTTGTTTTTAGTCAGAATAAACCCAGTTGTCCACATTATTGTCTGCTCTGTGTCTCACACTGTTTTAGCTCAGGTACCTTTGATTTCTCACACACACACACACACAGAGGGATTGAGAAGTGGCGAGATTAGGAATGCAGGCTAGCTGATCTGGATTACAAAAGATGTGAGGATTAGATGAGGGAGGAGAGGACGCCGAAAGAGAAGAAGCAAAACGGGGGGAGAGAGATAATGTTGCAGAGCGCATCAAAGGAAACGGGCACAGCCAACTAAAAATAAAAAGGGGATGAAGGAAACGAGTCAGAGGGAGAAGCCTGGGGGACCCCAGCTGACTTCGATCGCCTGAAAAGGGCAGGTGGCCAAGAGGAACCCGGGGAGAAAATGGAAACTATAGAAGAAGAAAAAAAAGAAGTATTACATGAAAAGTGAGACAGAGAAAGGCCAAAATTGACGGCATGAAAGCAGAGCTGCCCCTGAGAGATCGTTCAGAAAAATAAATGTGAAAAAAATTGAGAAAGGAAATACATATTTTTTAAAAAAGTGTGTTGGGGGTCCTGTCATAAAAAATCTAAGCTACAGAGATGCTGCTACTGTCGGGAAACGTTCACTGCAAACACAATCTGATCGCCTCCTTTCATACACCCCTGAGGTTGTGCTCATTCATACATTAAAATAGATAAAACCACACACACACACACAGACTCACAATGCTTAGTCATACCACTGAGGCAAACAGACAATGTGTTGATGCCTGGGGCCTTGGGTGGGGGGGAAGAGGAGCTACAGAACGATGGCGTCAAAAAGAGGGAAGGAGTGCTGAGAATAAAATAAAAAGCAAGAGGATGGATCCAGATTCTAGAGGGATGGAGACAGGAGAGAAGACTGAAGAGGAAGTCACATTTATGAAAATGAAAAGAAAACACGACTTTTTCAAAATAACATAAACTCTTTGTCGGTAAAAAAACTGGATGGTGTTTAAAAATGGTACGCACGTTCAAATCGAAGAGGAGTTTTTGAGAGATGGGGAAATCAGGAGGACAGTGGGCGACAGAGAGAAGGTAGAGGAGGGAAGGGATGAGAAGGAGAAATGGATAAAGGTCCCAGTGGGGTGTTAAGGCAATGTAATGAAGCTGGTAATTGAGGAGAGGGCAGAGCAGAGAGGCAAAGATCCATGCATTTGATTAATCAGCTCTTAGCTGTCACCACAAAGCTATTGATCCGAACGAAGCAAGGCCGTCTCACAAGACACAGACGCTAAAACATCACACACTTCTCCGTGAGACCCGTACACCCTAACGTGTCGCCAAGCAGAGAAGAGGACGTGTTTTCAACCCTGAACACCTATATTGACACGAGCTGTCAGTATGAACACAAACTTACAGGAAGACTCACATATCAGTATCCACCTATCCATCCATCATATCCTTTGTCCTAATGCTACTGCTGTCCGTCCACGCTGTCATCCATCTTGGCCCAGCAGCTCATTGATCAGCCCCGTCTTGTCCATTGATTTGGGATTCTGCTGTAAAGCAGGGCTGATTGTTGCAAAGATTTGTGTCCACTAACCTTTTCTCTAACCTTGCATCAATCTGTCACCATTGTCAGCTTCTTCCACTATTAAAGCCTATCCAAACTCAGCTCTGTTCACGTTAAAACAAGCCCGCCCAGCCCTGGTAAGTCCAAACACAGTCTGAACACACAGTCAGAGCAGACTCTATCTGCTGAGGAGGCTGAGGTCTTTCGGAGTGCAGGAGGTGCTCCTGAAGACCTTTGTTGACACAGTTGTGGCTTCATCCATCTTTTATGGCACCGTTTGTTGGAGCAGCAGCTTATCTACAGCTGAGAGGAAGCAGCTGGATAAGCTCTTCAAGAAGGCCAGCTCTGTGCTGGGACGCCCCCTCGAACCAGTGCAGGTGGTGGGAGACAGAAGAACTCTGGGTAAAATAACATCAATGACAGAGAACGTCTCCCACTCCATGCATGGAACTGTGGCTGAACTGCAGAGCTCCTTCAGTGACAGACTGCTGCATCCTAAATGTACAAAGGAGCGTTACTGCAGATCCTTCCTTCCATCAGCTGTTAGACTCTACAACCATCAGCTGTTAGACTCTACAACCATCAGCTGTTAGACTCTACAACCATCAGCTGTTAGACTCTACAACCANTCAGCTGTTAGACTCTACAACCATCAGCTGTTAGACTCTACAACCATCAGCTGTTAGACTCTACAACCATCAGCTGTTAGACTCTACAACCATCATTGCTCCTAACAATCTCGATAATCATCCATGTTTGTGTTTGCACATCAAACAACTCTACCTCTCAATCATTACATAAATAATAACCAGTGATAATTGTACATTGTTTTTGCGGTCTTGGAACACTGACTTCATGACTGAGCTTGACTCATTTTGCACACCGCCTTGGATCACGAGCCTGTCATGACTTTTTCCTGTAATTTTTGTATTTTTCTGCACAGTATTTTTAAGCACAGTATCTGCTTCTATTTTCATTTTTATCTAATTTCATCTTGATAGTCTGGTACAGTAATTATTATTATTATTTTGATCTATGTTTATTTTTAATTGTTACTATCTTTAATTTTATTATTATTGCTACTAGGGATGCACTGATACCAGTATCGGGTATCGGTCCGATACCATGTGCGTTAACTMGTACTCGTACTTGTAAAAGTGCTCCGATACTACAGGACCCGATACCAGCTTCATTTCACTCAGTTTGTGCATAGACGCTCTAAACCAGCAGGCGGCGGAATCGCGCAACAGACTTAATGCCAGCTGCATAAAAAAACAGAAGAAGAAGACGACGACCACGTTAGCCGAGCTGAACAAACTTTAACAAGCAAGCAGTTTGTAGAGGAGGCGTTATGTCAGCGGTGTGGAGGTATTTTCAGGTGACAGTAGTAAGACGTCATCCCTGCTGTGACCGTGTTTCTGAGACTCCTAAACAAAGACACTGGTGAAGATCACAGGATCAAAACAATGAAGTCCACTTTGGCTGCAGCTGTCAAGAGGCGCTTCACTGATGCTGAGAAAAACCCCTCTACTGCATCTCAACTGTACTGGATCCAAGGTAAATTAAATAAATAAAAATGATTAAAAATAATAATATAAGCCTTGATTTGCCTAAAAATATTTTTTTATTTTTATAAACGTTTATTTGCCAAGTAATCTGATGGAGGAAAAATCATTATGACCAAGCTACAACATGTTACAAATTAAACATTTATTACTTAATTGCAATTAATTTAACATACTACAAAGTTTATTTAGCTTAGTTTATTTATATAGTTGATGGTACAATGCTCTAATATTCAGTGAGGGACCTGTAACACATTTTAGATAACTTGAGCCGATCATTAAAATTTTTACATCTACGATGAAGATGGCATAAAAAATAAATCAACTGGAAGTCTCTTTTAGGTGTTTTAGGTTTATTTATTTATTTTTTGTACATGGTGTCATAGTATGGTTATATGACAGTAAAATGGTTTTAAACCAATAGTAATGTACTTTGTTTATTTATGTTTGAAGTGCCTACTGAAAATAAAACAGTTTAAGTTAATTATAAGGATTTTTAAGGATATTAATTAGTACTTGTATCGGTACTTGGTATCGGCAAGTACTTTAATGTAAGTACTTGTACTCGTACTCGGTTTTCAAAAATCTGGTATCGGTGCATCCCTAATTGCTACAGTTGATAATGACACATAGCAATATACTGTTTCTGTGGATTGATGTATCTGCTGCTGCTACTATACCTGAATTTCCCCACATGGGACAATAAAGGCTGTTTCTATTCTATTCTATTCTATTCTATTCTATTCTATTCTATTCTATTCTATTCTATTCTAAAACATGCACCTTGAGACGTTACGATCTGAAGAGCGAAATGGGAATTTTAGAATTCAAGGTATTGAGAAAGACGAGGAGGGGGAACCTGAGGAGGAGCAGCAGGTGAGGAGAACGCACGGCACAACGGCGTCGGAGAATCGGCACGGCAACCGGCCCGTTGCCACGGCAACCACGTGACGGCACACTGGGTAGGTAAACAGGGATGCTGGTTGCCAGGGGCAACTGCTGTGCTCTTTGGGTAAACAAAGAAATTAGTGCCGGAGAACAGTTCTCCGGCTTTGTGCTCTGCATCGAAACGTCCCTGAGCACATTATTCTCAGTGCGCTCTGAAATAACAAAAACAATTTTAAAAAATTAGGAGCGGGAGCTCCGAGCACGAGTAAAAAATCTGCATTGGAAGGAGGAAATGAGCAAGGCAGGAAATTTATGGAAAAATGAAAAGATGAGGGCAGGAAATAAGAGAGCCAGGGAACTGAATCTATACGTCATGGGGATTTAAATTCCCACGAGCCTGAGGGAAAACGCAAACAGATCCAGAAACTCTTACATCAGACTGAGCCTCAGCCCCTCCCCTTTACTCTAACCACACACTCCCTTCATGTCAAATTATCCTCTAATTACTCACGTTCCAATTAGGAGTTAATTAACAGTAACCATCTGCAAACGTGTACATGTAAGAAGAGGCTGGCTGGTATTGTAGACCCCCGCTGCATACTGAGAAGCACCTCCACGGAGTTTCTGCATTCCTGAGGAGAGCGAATGTGAGGCGAAGCGTGAGGGCATGTATGTGATACGTGACGGGGCAGCGCTCGCTCCTGCACGCATGACCAGACCCTGCATGCAAACACGGGTCCATGCAGCAGTGGTGAAACCATCATCTGCCCTTTTGCTCGCGCAGAAACAAACTACACACTTACAGTTAATCGCAGTCCCTGCAGTAATGCAGAGAGGATTGTACCAGGATTAGAGGATATTAAATCCTTGGATTATCCAATCAAATCTTATTTTGCACCCTCCCCCACCCATGCAAAATCAGCGGACCGAACCATTGCGCTTTGGTGTGAGGGACGACGATTATACGTGGGAATATTTGCAAAACAAGAAATCATAAAAATGGAAATTATGCTTTTTTTGTTTGTTTTTAAGAACAAAACATTGAAGGAGTGTTTTTCCATAGCAAGATCAAAAAATTTTTACACCACAGCACTTGTGTTTTTTTTTCCTCACACATGGATATTCACTCTTCCTCCTCTTCAAGTTTCCCTCTTCATCCGAACACTTTCAGATGTCCATTTTTCAAAGTGCTTAAGGAATAAAGCTATTTTTATCCCTCCTCCATGATATAACATTATATGTGCTTCTCCCTCTCTGCTGGAGTTCCTGTCCTTTTACTCCCCGCTCTATAATCTCTCTATATTCTGCCTTTTAATGGAGCATTACAGTTTGTGTTTTATTCCATTTTCATACATTTAAACACGTTCTGAATGCTGCATCAGTTTACCAAACATTTATGCTGATTAGGCAAAACCAAAACTGCACTGTTGTTTTGTTTTAAATATAAATAAATAAATAAATAAATAAATAAATAAATAAATAAATAAATAAATAAATAAATAAATAAATAAATAAATAAATAAATAAATAAACTTATGATATTAGGATGATCCAGGTATCAAAGGCAGGAATCTGAAAAAGTAATTAGGTCATTTTGACCAAATTTGACTTGATACTCATTTCGATATGATGGCTCACAAATATAAATATAAATTGTTTAAGTTTTGATGATTATTCCACAAATGAAAACTGTCATTAAAACTCTAATTTAAGGTAATATATGAGCAGTACAACATATAATATTTTTTTTTACCACAGTAGGATTTAATGTAATTTTTTGTCCAGTCATAAATCAGACTTTGTGTTTTCTCGTTCACATCTGGATGACAGTAAAACGTGAGAAACAGAGTGGAGCAGCCCCTGTTACCATTTCTCCGTACCACCACGTTATGCGTTGCATCCCTCGAGTCGCCTAGCAACCTCGCATCTCGCTCAGCTCCGTTGCCTAGTAACGGGAGCCTGCAACCATAATACAAGCTCCTGTGCCCATCCCCCCCTCCCTCCTCCCTTCGCTCTCATCCCCTGGCTTCTCTGTCACTCTGGTTCCATTCTTCACACCTGAGAGGTCTGCCCTCCATCTCCTCCACTCAGCACCTGGGTTATCTGGCAGTTAACCCTTCGTCTGCTGGAGCACCAGCTCTCTCTTCACACATCATCTCTTCCCTCTCGTCCTCCGTAATGAAGACATCAAACCATGCAGGAAGCAGGACTACTCACCCTGTTGATCCCTCGAATATTACACTGTTTGCGTCAAACCCCAATGAGAACATTCTGCATGCAGCGCCGGAGCACTCACTGAAATTTGATCTTTTTGGATTTAGTTCAGCGTAATCTAGCGGCACTATAGCGGATAACCGCCGGGCCCGTGCACTTGGACCTTCTTTCTATTTCAGGGCGAGTAAGTCCTTTGGGAAATGAGCTGGTGAATTAAAAAGGCTGCTCAAAGCCACACAGATTCACCATTGCTGAAATCTCATATTTGCAGAGATTACATCCAATACAGAGGCTGTGACACGTTTTAGAAAGCTCAAACTGTTGTGGAGGTGGACGGGGCCCCGTGATATTAAAGTGCTTGTGACAACAAATTTTTGTAATAAATGTGAATGCATTTTTGGAAACAGAACATTGATAACATACTGCAAAACAAATTTCACGCCGTTGAGATGAACAGTTGTTGAGATATTAGCATGTGAAGAAACAGGAAGTGATGTCAAAGGGGAATGTCTGCATGTAAACAGAACGATGCTAAAATAATTAGAGAATTTGTTTCTTTAGATTATGTTGAGTCACTATCAGAGAGATGAAGAGTTTAAATATGATTGTTTCAATAAATACACTAGAGAATTTCTTTTGTTAGAGTTCCCCTTCGATGTCACTTCCTGTTTCACTTTCCTGAGCCAAATTCATGAGAATATATGCCAGTTTTGAGACAAAATGGGTAAAATCATGTGTATTATGCAAATTTTCTTAAATATAAATGTTTTCTTTGACTTTTTGTATTTGAAGGATAAGCACGTCACAGGCCCTTTAAAGAATAATAAGCAGATGGTCAGTGAGTTCCAATGAAAGCAAAGAGTTATGGTAAAAATATACAACAATGCTCAATTTTAAAAAGTCCGTGACTTAAAATTATCTTAATAAATATGTATGCGGTTCTGAAAAGACAGCATTTTGCAAAAATAAAAATAAAAATACGTAAAAACAACCTGAGATGAACGGCTGTTTAGAAGTTTTCACGAGCTGTAACAGGAAGTGACAACAAACAAAAATGCCTGCATGTAAACAGAGCATCACTACACTGGCTAACAACAGACAGGAGTGGAAAATATTATGTTTTTTTAGATGTTTTAGATGTTTTTTTTAAGATCATTTTGAGTCAATTTCAGAGACGAATAAGAATCAGAGTTTGTATAAACTTCTTTGTCGTCAGTTCCAGTTGCACCGGCGGTAAAAAATGTCAGTTATGTGGCAAAATGGCTAAAATCATGTTTATGATGCCAATTTTTTTAATACAGAGTTGTTTACATCAAATTTTTAAAGACACCGTCCAGCATCCTGGTAAATGAAATAGCATCTTTCTAATCAGCCTTTAAATTTGAGTTTTCTAACAGGTTTCTCTTAAAAAAATAATAATTTTAATTCTAATACTTTAATTTTTTTCCTTTGAAATTGACCATTTTCCTCTGCTAGCTGTTTTTGCACCGGGAAATTCCCTCGTATAAAGTTTGGCATAATTGTGAAGCTTGGGGACATGCCGTTTTTATTTACTTCCTATTTATACTTATATATTTCTACAATGACGATTTTTCATTTAAAACAGTTGAAATTTTTCCCAGGAAAGAAATTTCCACCAAGTTTGCCCTTGGGTCAGGCTATCCAATGTGCAAAACAATGGAAAAAAATGTAAGTGAACGCTAAATATCTCATGCTTCAGCTTGTTAAATGTAAAACTTCCTGTCAGTTTATTCAGAAAGAAACTGAACGAGCTGTCATCAGGAAAAAAGACGGTCCTGAATTTGCAAAGATATATCTGAACAAACCACAAGACTTCTATTTTTGTCTCTTGGACTAAGATCAACGGAGATCCTTCTCTGTGATGCACAACCTGAAATTTGGTCAAAAAGCAAACGCAGCATATCAGCACAAACACCTCAGCTGTCGAGCAAAGTGTTGTGTAGTGATGACTCTGGACTTTTTTGCAGCCAAAGGACCTGGGCACTTGCACTCATTTAGTCGACAGTAAACTCTGTACTAAAGTATCCTGGAGTCAAATGAGGCTGAAAGTAAAAGTTTGATCCCAAGAACACCAACAAATGTAAAGCAGAATAAAAAAACTATAAGAAAAATACCATTGCAAGGGCCTAAAAGAGCGTCAAGCTTTAGGAAACAAATGCTTGTTTTATAACTGCCATTGTATTTTTGTACACCATATTTTTTCTACTCTGTATTTTATAATAACTCCTTTTCTTTATTTAGACCGGAGTATCTGATATAAATAAATACCCTGATTTATAAAACCACATCTAAAAGAGGGCAACTGTGATAGCTTGTTGTTTAACTCTAAGCCACTAGCTGTGTTTCCATTACAAATATGCACAAAACTTTGTCGATATTCTATTAATGTCGAAAAACACAGTTTCACAACTGTGGTGTTTCCATTAAGTAAGAAATGCTATTAAAGTCACGTGAATATGTTTGATCTCGTGATAAGCCATTACAAACATGGCAGCGATGGATGTAAACACATAGCATGTTGCTACCACGACACTAGCGCTCATCATCAGAGGAGACGTCGGCGTCTTTTATCGAGGCTTTCCAGAGACAAGTCCCTACTTGGGAGCGGCTACGTATGCTGTGTTTTTGGGAAATTGTAGTCGGTGAGTTTACTATTTTATACTACTTCTGTGATATTACTACTACTTCTACTTCCTGTTATCTTTTTTGTCATCATCTTTTTCACCAGTAGAAACAGACGGTTGTTGATCACGTGACTCCTGTGATGTGAAAAAATTGTTTCCATTGCAGTTTTGCAAAAAAAAACACCAATTTTGATACGGCCGAAATATGACCTCGTCCTAGAGCAAAAACATTTTGTCAAAATACGTAATTTTTTTAAAATTGACGTGTTTCCATTGAGCAAATTTATTTTCGAAATTCTAATTGGCGCATTTTCATGGTCAATGGAAACGCAGCTACTGTCTTACAATAATATCTTAATTTTTTAATCTGATCTTAATGCTGTTTGTAAAATTTAACATTTATCTTTTGATATCCTTCATATCGTTAGGATATTTCCGAAACAACAAAAACAGTAAAGACAGATTTAAATTTAGACGGTGGATTAGTGGTTAGCACTGTTAAGGTCTTGGGTTCAAGCCCTGGTTTAGACCTTCTGAGTGGATGTTCTCCACATGCTTGTGAGTTTTCTCCGGATCGTCCAGTTTCCTTCCACAGTCCAAAAGCATGCAGGTTTAGGCTGCCTTTAGCCCAGGCCAGCTCTGAAAAATAACTCTGTGATCTCATGGGATTTGCCTGGTTAAATAAAGGTGAGATATATAAATATAAAATTTGCTCCTATGTGGAAGAGGCCTCGAAGTTTATCTATGTGACAAACCTGAACTACACTTCAAATCTCTTTGACTTTTAGACGTGTATAAACTCCTACATATCAGTGTAGTAGTAGAATTGTTATCCTGTGTCTTGTTTGTGTTAAAGTGAAGTGGGAAAATAAAGGTAAACTGAAAATTACAGAGTGTTCGGACCACATAAATGAGATAGAGTGGGGTAGAACAGGATCCAGTGTCTGGCGTGAGTTTTGCAGGAAAAGCATAAAGAGATTTTTCATTGCCCCTTTCCAGAAAAGGTATCGGGAAGTTGGGGGTATTTTTGGAGAAGTGGGGTAGATAGTGCCAGCCATTCCATATTTTTTGGCACTGCCAAGCCATCCATCAGTACTGGTATCAAATCCATGAACATACAGAATGTCATCTAACTAGCTGCGAGTGAAAAGGCTCTCACGAGGAGAGACTCAAACCTGAACCACCAACAACTGAAGACTGGATAAATGTGCAAGAGATCTACACAATGAAAAAATCTGTCTTTCTCTTAAAGTACAGAGGGGTACCTTATATAAAATATAGACAAAGTGGACTAAATATGTTAATCCTGTTGGGTATGAGTTTGAATAAACCTTCCCCCTCCATATGTTGGCACTGATTTAAACACTCTTGATGTAACTGGAACTAGGCCACCCTGCCACCAGCTGCCAAATTCTGACGTTTTTTTAATCTAAACATTGTAAAATGTTGAAAAAATGTGAAAGCAAAGGCCATAAAAATAGTAATCCAACTAAGTTCATCGTGTCTAAATATTTAATAAATCCTAAAATCTTTCTTTTCAGAACATCAGCTGTGACACCTCTGATGAAGATGGAAGTGAAACGTCGTGTATCTGAAGAGACATAAAATAATATAAATAGTTATGAGGGCTGCACCTTCCTAACTTTTCAGAGATCGGCCGATCCTTAGATAAGATCGATGAAAAAGATCAGCTTTTCTTCCTCCACAAAACCTGAAAATCAGCCACTATCCTCTTTTGCTTTGCTGTGAGCACTCCTTAATATCCA
Source organism: Austrofundulus limnaeus (assembly GCF_001266775.1). Taxonomy (NCBI): domain Eukaryota; kingdom Metazoa; phylum Chordata; class Actinopteri; order Cyprinodontiformes; family Rivulidae; genus Austrofundulus; species Austrofundulus limnaeus. The sequence goes on along the minus strand of NW_013952428.1, from coordinate 1,036,202 downwards.
GTTAAAACAAGTTTGTATTGTTTCAAGGGTTTTGTTCCAAGTATTTCAGTAAAATAACATTTGAACATTGAAGTTGTGTTGTGACTTTATAACTAGGGAGGTCCCGATCAGATACTCAGTATCGGTATCGGTGGCAGATATGGCCATTTTTTTGAAAATCGGGTAGAATCGGATTTAGTTGTGTGATCGAGCCGATCCAGTTTTCAGCATCATCATGCTTTACAACTGCCGTTAAGAAGTCAACGCACACAAGTACGCAACCATGTCCACAGTGTCGGAACACTTTTCAATGGAAAACAATGGTGCTGAAACTGCATCTTGCAAAATCTGCAAACTGATGTTTCTGGTGGTGGGAACAGCAGGGCTCGCTTTAATACCACCAACCTTGTCACTTGGAAAGAAATAAAGAAACAAAGCTTTCGGATCCGTATCGGAAAGATTAATAATTTTAAAAATCGGATTGTATCGGGAGGCAAAAAATCTGTATCGGGACATCCCTATTTCTAACACCTGACTTGGTATCAGTCAAAATCAGAATCGGCAGGTCAGACGTTTTACAGATTGTAATCGGCAAGAAAACTTGAATGGGTGCAGCCCTAACAGTTATACTATTGTTATATATCATGTGCTTTTTCAATAAAAAGATGATTGTTTTCATGTTCTTTTAGTTCTCAGTAGCTGAGAGAATATTTAGGAAGTGTGTTGATCTAAATCAGTTATATTCAAGTGTTTCAGCTTCCTTCTGTCAGAGCAAAAAGGCCAGAGAGTTGAGAGCAGGGTGAAGCTGAGTTAGAGAGGGGGACCCCTGATTGGAGGTCAAACCCCAGGTGCAAATAAAGTCCCATCATCCCCTCGCACGCCTAATCACATGCACACATAAGCAGGGACACACGGGTGGCCCCCTTTGACAGATGTCTCTCTTTAAATTGATAGAAGTATGTCCTGACTCCCCTCCACCCATCCCTCCGCCGCCCGGAGAAAAGCCTTTCTTCTACAACACCGCCCGCCTGTCCCTTCCTCCACGCTCATTACAGAGAACTTTTGTCCCGCTTCCTCCTCGTCTCTAACCCGACCTCCTCTGCTCCGCCCATGTCTCACCCTGCCCCCTCCCTGTCTGTACATCCCCATTCATACCTAACCTCTTCAAGCCTCTCCCGAATCTCCTTTTCATTAATTCACAGATTCTTTCACCCCCTCTACACGAGCCAGTTCTATATGGCCACATAAATATTACATGCAACAAGGCGTCTGGTCTTCAAACTGTGGGATGTGATTAAAAAAATCTACAAACTTGTGTCGATATGTCTCAGAAGCTGCGTTTCCATTGACCATGAAAATGCGCAAATTAGAATTTCGAAAACAAATTTGCTCAATGGAAACACATCAGTTTCGAAAAAAAAATACATTTTTCAACAAAATGTTTTTGCACTAGGATGAGGTGGTTTTTCAGCCGTATCAAAATTGGTGTTTTTCACAAAACTGCAATGGAAACACKTTTTTCACATCACGGGAGTCACGTGATCAACAACCAGCTGTTTCTACTGGTGAAAAAGACGATGAAGAAGATAACAGGAAGTAGAAATAGTAGTAATATCACAGAAGTAGTATAAAATAGTAAACTCACCGACTACAATTTCCCAAAAACACAGCATACGTAGCCGCTCCCAAGTAGGGACNGGTGCGAGGCTGCTAGCGAGCTATATCCACCCTGAAGGTTAATCTTGGACAATATCTGATGATCGACTCTTTTAAATGAAACCAGACAGTAGCTGCGTTTCCATTGACCATGAAAATGCGCAAATTAGAATTTCGAAAATAAATTTGCTCAATGGAAACACGTCAACTTCGAAAATAAATTATGTTTTTCGACAAAATGGTTTTGCTCTAGGATGAGGTGGTTTTTCAGCCGTTTCAAAATTGGTATTTTTCGCAAAACTGCAATGGAAACACGTTTTTCGCATCACGGGAGTCATGTGATCAACACCCGGCTGTTTCTACTGGTGAAAAAGATGACAAGAAGAAAACAGGAAGTAAAAGTAGTAGTAATATCACAAACGTAGTAAAATAAAATCGTAAACTCACCGACTACAATTTCCCAAAAACACAGCATACGTAGCCGCTCCCAAGTAGGGACTTGTCTCTGGAAAGCCTCGATAAAAGACGCCGACGTCTCCTCTGATGATGAGCGYTAGTGTCGTGGTAGCAACATGCTATGTGTTTACATCCATCGCCGCCATGTTTGTAATGATTTATCATGAGAACAAACCTATTCACGTGACTTTAATAACATTTCTTACTTAATGGAAACACAGCAGTTGCAAAATTGTGTTTTTTCAACATTAACAGAATATCGACAAAGTTTTGCGCACATTTACAATGGAAACACAGCTAGAGAGATGAACAGGCTAAAGTGACTGTGACAAAACGTCAAAGAAAATATATTTATATATAAGAAACTTGGAATAATACACGATTTTACCCATTTTGTCCCATAACTGTTATATTTTCTTCTGAACTTGGCTCAGCCAAAGTGAAACAGGAAGTGACATCAAAGGGGAACTCTTTAACAAAGAAAACTCTGGTCTTTGTTTAATGAAACGACACTATTTGAACTCTGACTCTCTCTGACAGTGACTCAAAATAATCTTAAGAAACATCAGATTCTTCTCTACAGTCTGTGTTATCAGCTGTTGTAGCAATGCTCTGTTTACATGCAGACATTCCCCTTTGACATCACTTCCTGTTACTTTACAGGCAAATATCTCAAAAACTGTTCATCTCAGCGACATGAAATTTATTTTGCAATATTTTATCAATGTCACCTTTTCAAAAATGCATTCATATGTATTACAAAAATTTGACGTCACAGACACTTTAATGTAACAGAAATTGATGCAAGAAGTTGTTGATATTTGTTGGGTTTGATTCCTTGAACAGATTAATCATGAAATATATTTTCTGTGCTTTCCACAGTATCAGTTTCACATCTTCTAAATATTATTTACATGTTTTTTTCTTTTTTACATGTTAACATTTCAGAACGCAGACTTCAATTTCAAATTCTGTAAAAAGTACAGGTTCGTAGTTTTAAACGGGCACATTTTTGTCGCCTCTGCAGTGAATTTTTCATTAGAGGGAATAAAGAACGAGCACAGATATTTCCAAGTCAGCAGCCATTTTTCTTTCTGTAAATTTGGACGGAGACGCTCCAGAAGCTGGCTGCGTTCACAAAGCAGATGGTGTGTGATATGGACTTAATTCAATTTAAGCTCAGAATCTGAGACTCTGGTTTGGCAGGGAAGGCTTTGACACAACCTGCAAATCATGTGTCCACACAAGCATATTTGTCCAAGTGGCAAACATAGAAACGTTCCCAGTGTGTGTTTGTGTTCTCATTTGGATTTTCCTGGGATATTCGCTGACCTTGTTCTGTGTGTGTGTGTGTGTATGTTTATGTGTGTGTGAGGCCTTAAAGAGCCTGCCTCTCCAGGGACAGGCTTTATGAGGCTATGATTAGATCCTGCCTCAATTTGGTGGTGAAATATGAAACAGGCGCTCTTTCTCTCTGCATGTTTCATGCATGAACGTACCCATATACGTAAAAACATTTAAAAACATCACTGGGAATAAATATTCATAGGATTTTCTTTGAAATAAAGAGGAATGCCTGAATGAGTTGTTACAACGGCTAACAACAGACTGCAAAGAATCTGATGTTTCTGTGGATTATTTTGAGTCTTTATCAGATAAAGAAGAGTCAGATTTATAAAGACCAGGAAGTTACCCTTTTTTAAAGAGTTCCCCTTTGACATCACTTCCTGTTTCACTTGAACTGCACCAAATTTAGCAAAAAATGTGCACGTTTTGTGACAAACTGGGTAAAAATCATATGAATGATGCCAAATTTCTAAAATATTAGGATATTCTCTTTAATTTTTTGTCAAAGTCAAAGAAAATATATTTATATTCAAGAAACTTGGAATAATACACATGATTTTACCCATTTTGTTCCATAACTGGCATATTTTCTTTTGAACTTGGCTCAGCCAAAGTGAAACAGGAAGTGACATCAAAGGAGAACTCTTTAACAAAGAAAACTCTGGTCTTTGTTTAATGAAACGATACTATTTGAACTCTGACTCTCTCTGATAGTGACTCAAAATAATCTAAAGAAACATCAGATTCTTCTCTACAGTCTGGCTGTTGGCTGTTGTAACAACGCTCTGTTTACATGCAGACATTCCCCTTTGACATCACTTCCTGTTACTTTACAGGCAAATATCTCAACAACTGTTCATCTCAGCGACATGAAATTTATTTTGCAATATTTTATCAATGTCCTCTTTCTAAAAATGCATTCATATGTATTACAAATATTTGACGTCACAGACACTTTAAAGCTTGGGTGTTAGCTGTACATCCTGTGCTCTGCATCACCCCTCTCTGACTTCTCTTCTTCCTGTCTACGTTCCTCTCTCACACCAAGTCGAATATACACCTGTCCCTCTAAACTCCCGTCCCGCAAACGCTGGGGATAAAAATAGAAAAACAGCCCGAGGCCTCGGATGGGGGGGAGCGATACACATCACAAACCCCATCAGGAGAGAAGAGATAGAGGAGGAGGAAGAGATAGCGAGAGCACAATAGCAGAGAGTGACAGAGAGAGAGAGAGAGAGAGAGAGAGAGAGAGAGAGAGAGAGAGAGAGAGAGAGAGAGAGA
>NW_013952428.1:1029189-1031364 GCF_001266775.1 Austrofundulus limnaeus | reverse complement strand
GAGAGAGAGAGAGAGAGAGAGAGAGAGAGAGAGAGAGAGAGAGAGAGAGAGAGAGAGAGAGGTGGGATCTGTTTTAAATTGAAAATGCAGCAGTAAGCAGTGAAGGGGAATAGTAAACAGTGCTGCTGACCACATAAATATGCAAAATTAGCCTACAAAGTTGCCCTAGTGGATAATTGCTCATCATAGCTTTCCCCCACAGGGAGGTTGTCTGGCAGGCTTCTTATATTCCACATGGAAACACACACAGAACACACACACAACACGCTAAGTGGATCTGATAAACGCCAACAATGCATACAAGATAATGGGACATATGCAAAGATAAGTGTCCAGTCTAATAACACTGCTGACCTACTGAAGGGCTCAACTACATGCTGATAAACAATTACATTTAGACATGTTGGGATATTTATTTCTATATCTTAAAAAACAGGGTTCCTACTAGAGATGTGACGTTCACGAACGATCCGAATCTTTTGAACGGCTCTTTATAACGAACGATAGGAGCCATTTCGCGGGCAGTAACGAGCCATTTGTAGTTTTATTTCTTTTATTCTTCAAATAATCTTTATTTTTTTATACTTAAATCTCTCCCGCTTTGCTTTTTCACGGAAAACAGGCTGAGTTGTGAAGTACAGAAGCTCACGGTGAAAGGATGAGGGGGGTTTCCGCTTAACAAAACACATGGTTCCACCCACGTGACGGGATGACGTCATTACGTACGGCTACGTGATGACGTAATACAATCAAAATCGAGCGGCTCTTTTGAACGGCTCTATGAAACCAACGGCTTCCCAAGATCCGGATCCATCTCTAGTTCCTACGGTTTAAATTTAAGACTTTTTAATGCCAAATGAAATTAAATTTAAGACCAATTTCACAATAAACACAAAGGACAAAAAAATAAAAACTGGCAGAAACCCATGAATCTAAGTATTTTTGGTTGAAGTATTCAAATATTCCTAATAAACCAATTGTTTTTATCCATTTCCAACTGCTTTTTTGTCAAATATAGCAAAAATATTCTTAGCAGTCAGTTTAACGACCCAAAATTTGGAGTTTTAGGACCCACGGTGGGGTCTCAACCCCAATTTGCTGTAGATGAAACCTTAAAGTGCCTGTGACATCAATTTTTTTGTAAGAAATGTGAATACATTTTTGGAAAGACAACATTACTAACATATTATGAAATGAATTTCATGTTGCTCAGATGAACAGTAGTTGAGATATTTGCATGTGAAGCAAACAGGAAGTGATGTCAAAGGGGAATGTCTGCATGTGAATGTTTTAAAAAAATAAATAAATGTTACCAATTATTTTGATGTTGAGACAAATTACAGTCATCCTATTTACAATGTGTTAACATTTTTAAGACTTCTGAAAGATTGATTTAAGACATTTTAAGGCTAATTAAGGCCTTATTTTTGGATTGATGTATTCAAGGCCTTTTAAGACTTTTTAAGGATCTGCAGGAACCCTGAAATAAAGGGATGTAACCGCTGTGCGAGACGCAGCAACAGCATCACCACAAGTCCGTACTGCGTGCATAAAAAGTGCGGCCTTCTCAGACAGGGACACACATAAATTCACTTGTCCTAGTTCGGAGGGGACACGGGCTCAATAAAAAGAGAATAAACCAGCTCCCGCCTTGTTTACAGCTGTAACCATGACACTACAGTATTTACATTTATTGGCTCCACAGCAACATATGTGTTTAATCAATATCAAACCTACAAACTGTTATTATTTTTTAATAAGCGCATCGATCCGCTGCTGTATCACTTATTGCTGGCTACGTGTCTTGTGGCACTTCTGCCATTTTAATAATTTATAGGCAGTCAGTGTGCCATGAGAAATACAAGGTGTGTATGTGAGAGTGTGTGAGTGTGTGTGTGTGTGTGTATGCTAGAGCTCTGATAAAAATAAATAAATAAATAAATAACGGGAGAAAAATGTTGCCTGGAGAGCAGCGGAGCATGACAACACACACCTGGTAAGATGCTTATCACACTTTAATTTCACCTACACTAAGATCTGCGGATGACCAAACAGACGTGTGTGTGTGTGGACAAGTGTGCTGTACAACCATGTACATGCACGCATGCATGAGTGTGTGTGTGTGTGTGTGTGTGTGTGTGTGTGTGTGTGTGTGTGTGTGTGTGTGTGTGTGTG
>NW_013952428.1:1026403-1028579 GCF_001266775.1 Austrofundulus limnaeus | reverse complement strand
TAACAACACAGACTGTAGAGAAGAATCTGATGTTTCTTTAGAATATTTTAATCATTATCATAATGAAAAGAGAAAGCATTAGAGTTCAAATAATAACATTTAAATAAACAAAAACCAGAGTTTTATTTCTCAAAGAGTTCCCCTTTGATGTCACTTCCTGTTTTACTTTAGCTGAGCAAAATTCAAAACAAAGTTTGCCAATTATGTGACATATTGGGTCAATTCATGTGTATTATGCCAGGTTTCTTAAATATAAATATATTTTCTTTGACTTTTGAATTTCATGCATACGTATGCATGTCACAGGTACTTTAACATTGAGTCTAATGCAGCGATGTCCAAAGTGTGGCCCGAGGGCCATTTGTGGCCCTTGAACTGATTTTGTGTGGCCCCTGACTTCAGTTAAAGAATTATACTAATTTGTTTGTAAATGTGTCCCCCCGGCACAGGTGTTTGATGTAAATGGAGACTTTCTATTTATTATTAGGGCAAATTCATCACAAAGTAAAATCTTATAATAAAAAATATTGAAAAAGTATTTTTTTGTCTTTAAATAACCAGACTCTTAGCTTTTTCCACATCTATTTAGTGACTTCTACTCAGAAGCTGATTTTGCTGCACTCCAATCTGCTTTTAATTCTTTTATTAAATTTATTTGAATACAGCAAGCATTTTCAACAAAAGAGTGACCTAAATCGTCATTTTATTTATCAGAATTGACTAAGTTGGGTTATTTTTCCCCCAACTGAAACCTATAAAATTGCAAAATTTCTTTGAATAAGGGAAACCTGCAAAACACTTTTAAAGTTCTGGATCTAGATTAATTTACATCCATTTCAAGCAATAAATCTGACTACTTTATTTGTTTAATTAAAGTATTCAATGCTTAGTTTATTGTTGAGCAGGTAAAGGAAAAATATTTTTGGCCCTTAAGTCCTTCTGACTTTATGGTTTTGGCCCACGTGACAAAATGTTTGGACAGCCCTGGTCTAATGCAATGTGCAGACTGGTCCCAGTGTTCCCCTGGAAGGAGCATTTTACAGCTCTGACCACAGCAGACCCCCACCCCCTTTAACCACATCTGACCTTTGACCTTGTACATACAGTCACCAGCTACTGACTCATTTTATTTTGAAACAGACATAAAAGCGTAGCTTTAACCTTAAAAATCACACACTGAAGCACTAAACGATGAATCTTCTACATTGTATCAAGTCAAATCTTATCTGTCCTTTCCCTTCAGAGCACATTGTGATTTAAATTAGTAAACCACATTTACCAGAGCTACGATGTGACTCGACTCTGGTTTCTGCTACTGTAGCTCTCCTCGTGTCACACTCCCCCCATTCTCTCTTTCTGAGACCAAATTAAACAAAAGGCACAGACTCTCAGATAAGGCCATCTGTTCATCTCTCTCTCTCTCTCTCTCTCTCTCTCTCTCTCTCTCTCTCTCTCATTCCCTCTGTACTTTTTCTCATTTTCCAGTCTGACAGTCGATTGCTTCTGCTGAAGCTAGCAAGGACATTTGAGGTATAAGCGTACCTCTTTAGGCTTTTCTCTCTCTCGCTCTTTGTGGCTCTGCTGTCTCGTCTGAACGGCTGTATTTAAATATAATCCCATCACTGATTGGCAGGTAGAAGTCGCACCACTTGTCGCCACACTTTTAATTGCTTGGCCGTCACTGCATCTGAACAGGAGTGATGCTTCACTCCTTGTCGAGCATTCAGAGCTGTAAAGTAACTAAGTACAAATACTTTGTTACTGTATTTAAGTAGAATTTTTGTGTATCTGTACTTTACTTGAGTAATTATTTTCAGCCAACTTTTTATTTTTACTCCTTATATTTTTAAAAAGACAAGAAGTATAAAGTCGTTACTTTTATTTCATTTTTGCTTGTATTCATTGCAGCTTGTTGTTGTAAAAAATATAAACTATCCATATAAACTGAGCCTCCTAGATAGAGTGAATTTAACTGTGGTTGAATGAGAAGTATAAATATATAAAACTCTGATAGTGTATTAGTTTGTACACAAACAAATCATGTCACACTCCAGCAGGACAGAATCATTCAAATAAAAGGACTGTACCGTATTTTTCGGACTATAAGCCGCACCCCAACATAAAATAAAACAGTACATCCAAATTTGTCATCAAAAAAGTGAATTCAACATCAAAA
>NW_013952428.1:1024992-1026187 GCF_001266775.1 Austrofundulus limnaeus | reverse complement strand
TTTTGATGTTGAATTCACTTTTTTGATGACAAATTTGGATGTACTGTTTTATTTTATGTTGGGGTGCGGCTTATAGTCCGAAAAATACGGTACAGTCCTTTTATTTGAATGATTCTGTCCTGCTGGAGTGTGACATGATTTGTTTGTGTACAAACTAATACACTATCAGAGTTTTATATATTTATACTTCTCATCCAAACACAATTAAATTCACTCTATAGGAGACACAGTTTATCAGGAGAGGATTTTTTAAATAATAACTGAATAAAACAGGAGTAACGACTTTTTTACTTCTTACGTTTTAAAAAAAATGTAGTGAGTAGAAAGTACAGATAATTGTGTAAAAATGTAATGAGTAAAAGTAAAAAGTATGCAGAAAAATAATTACTCAGGTAAAGTACAGATACTCAAAATTTCTACTTAAGTACAGTAACAAAGTATTTGTACTTAGTTACTTTACAACTCTGGTGGTGCTTTATACAACACTGGGTGCATTTATGTTCCTCAGAAGACACACACACACTCACACACATATTTGCCCCACAGTGCTCCTGCCCCACGGTGATGCCCCTGAATCACGCTATGAAAATGAGTTTGCAAAAAAAAAAGAAAAACCTCATCACACAGCTTAGCAAGAAGGGGAGGAAAGGAGACGGGAACGATGTGGAGGGAGGAGGGAGGGGCTGAAACGGTCAAAAAGGTCAACTAATCAAGAGGAAAGGAAATGAGATGGGGGTAGAGAAAAGTGAGGAGGGGTGGAGAGAAAGTGTGGTGTTGAGAGCAGGACTAGGAAGGGTTACCATAAATGACTGTGAAATGAGACTCTGAGCAGCAAGTGACAGAAAAAAAATGGGTTAAAGAAAGCAGCGGGAAAAAAAAGGTTGGGGGAGGGAGGTGAGAAAAATGGGATAGCACGAAACGAGCGGGTTGGGGGTAGTGTGGAGAACGTTCAGTCATATGGTGCAAGGAAAGTGGAAGATGTGAGGGGCGGGGCTGAACACGGAACAGAAGGGATTTAAAGGAAAAAATGGGATATTATGGAATGAGAGAAGGGATTTCGAGGGCTGAAGGGGAGGTAAAGGGAAAGACTGAAAAGCATGTGACGAGGGAAGAAAAGGACAATGGGTGGAAGGATAAAAGGGAGTGAAGCATTTTTCCAAGTCACTTCTAAATCCTATCAAGGAAGGCAACAGAG
>NW_013952428.1:1019933-1021570 GCF_001266775.1 Austrofundulus limnaeus | reverse complement strand
GTTTTGTTCCATACAATTGTGTATTGAACCTAAAGCACTGTCTTAAACGGTTCGATACGGTTACTGTTTTCTAACGCTAAAGCTAACAGGCTAAGCTGAGGTTGTTCTTCCATGAAGCAGCTCTGTTGTCCTCCATCCATATTTTCAGTTACAGGCTGAGTCATTTCTACCTTCTCCTCTCTGTCATTGTGCTCCGGTTTCATTTAAAAGAGCCGATCGTCAGATATTGTCCAAAATTAACCTTCAAGTCTGGATAGAGATTGCACCAGAAAGTGTCATCATTTACCCAGAATGCCTTGCTGCATTAATAACAAGGCAATGTCCACATGGCAATATATATTTTTTACATTTATAAAAACTAAACAATCTACAGTATTTTTAGTCTTGTTTTTATAGCTGAAATAAACATTTTGTCAAATAATGTCTAACGGTAAAACAGGTCAGAGATCCCTTTAAAAAATATCCTGTGCTTTCGGAATACTTTTTATAGTTTATTTGAAGATTTGGCACAACTCTCTACATGTGTGCAAAACCTGTAGAGAGAAACTGGAGTGTGACGAGTAGGAGAGGATGAAGAACGACACAGAGGACGGTTATAAGGATGAGTCAAAGAACAAAAGGAGGTAGGGTAGGAAACAAGGAAGGTAAATAAAGCAGCAGAAAGGTGATTTAAATGCAGAGAGGTCAGGCTTCTTAGCAGTCCCTAATTGGATTAATGTCATAATGAACACACTGCTTGTATGGGTTAGTGTGTGTGTGTGTGTGTGTGTGTGTGTGTGTGTGTGTGTGTGTGTGTGTGTGTGTGTGTGTGTGTGTGTGTGTGTAAGCTTTTCCCAGCTACATGGAACAGCGTGCATGACTGCTCCGTACATACGCTGGGATCTGTGCTCATATGTGTCAGAACAGTTCCCTTCCCCCAACGCCCTCGTCTCCAGGCTCTCCTTCAACAGATTTTTTTCTCACACAGATCTTATCAAGGCCTCAGCTTGCCGAGGAGGTCGCACACACCGAAAGTCTGATCACTCCCAAAGCCACATGGAGAAAACAAGACTGAGACTTCTTTCAGCAACGCCAGAACTATTCTGTTCTAACGGCTACAAATCAGAGTAATTTCAGTCATTTCAACTGAACACTCTGCATTTTCACATCTCTTCATCTGGCTGTAGTTAACAGATACTGTAGCAGAAACCAGGTCAGAGCGAGAGACAGAGACGGAGAGAGAGAGAGAGAGAGAGAGAAATAAAAAAGAGAAGAGGAACGACAGAAAGGTAAAGCCTGTGAGACAAGACACTCGTCTCAAAGAGTGCCCCCCTCCACGGTGTCCTACCCCCTGCGTAGTCGTAGCTCACAATCCCTCACTACAGAGACTGCAGGGAGCCGGGATGAGACAAAGGGGAATGGTCACATTAATTACACACACTCTGTAGACGGGAGCGATCACCGGAGGCTGACGGAGGGAACGGCGGGGAGATGGAGTGACGGAGGAATGGAAATGATAATGCTCATGGAGTACCCTATATGTCTCCAGTGAGAGGGAGTGTTTGTCCTTAGCAGCAAGACGCCTGCCGGCTGCTGAGTTATGTCACCATGTTACTAATGGGAGCTGAGCCGCCATCACACACACACACACACACACA
>NW_013952428.1:1017788-1019556 GCF_001266775.1 Austrofundulus limnaeus | reverse complement strand
TTAACTCACACCATACCTCTAAGCCTAACTCCTAAAATTAACCATTACTGGTCTATAGTTAACCCTAACCTAAACCGGAACTTAACTCACACCATACCTCTAAGCCTAACTCCTAAAATTAACCATTACTGGTCTATAGTTAACCCTAACCTAAACCGGAACTTAACTCACACCATACCTCTAAGCCTAACTAGTAAAATTAACCATTATTGGTCTATAGTTAACCCTAACCTAAACCGGAACTTAACTCACACCATACCTCTAAGCCTAACTAGTAAAATTAACCATTATTGGTCTATAGTTAACCCTAACCTAAACCAGAACTTAACTCACACCATACCTCTAAGCCTAACTAGTAAAATTAACCATTATTGGTCTATAGTTAACCCTAACCTAAACCAGAACTTAACTCACACCATACCTCTAAACCTAACTAGTAAAATTAACCATTACTGGTCTRTAGTTAACWCTAACYTGAACTTAACTCACACCATACCTCTAAACCTAACTAGTAAAACGAACCATTACTGTTCTATAGTTAAACCTAACCTGAACCAGAACTTAACTCACACCATACCGCTAAACCTAACTAGTAAAGAACAGCAGAGCTGCAAACAAAGTGAGGACCAGGAAAATGTCACCTAACATGGTCCTCATTCTGTAGCCAAAACCAGTACACACACACACACAAACACACACATACACACAATGTGTAGGTTTGTGTACATTGTAGTCGGCTGTGTGTTTCTGTGTCGATATGAATACGCATGCAAGATTGTGTGCATGGTTGCGTAAGCGTGTAGTGTCGTGGGACGTGTGTGTGTGTGTTTACGACTGTTTGTTTTGTTGCGCACGTACCCCTGGAAGCGTTTTCTGCTCGTGGAGAGCGCTCTGGGCTTTCAGGGCCGACTCCCGTGCGCAGTACGTCAGAAACGCACACCCTGTCAGAGAGAGAGAAGGAAGAGAAGCCACGTTAGAAAGGGTCAGAAATGTGTCATTCTCTGCAATTTATTTGTTGGTCTTCATTATCCCGCTACAAAACACACACACCACTCCAAACCATTTCCTGTTTCCTTTTCTAATTACCCATTTCTCACTCTCTGAGTTGTCACGTGGAAGGCTGTGCAAGATAATTAAAAATGTAGCTCATCATGCACTGAAGAGTAACTACACTTGATGTACTCGAGGAGCAGAGGAGGACACGCCACGGCACGGCACATTTCAGAACGGCACGGCACGAGTCAGCACACATGAAAGCACCACAGACGTGTGTGTGTGAGTGTGTGTGTGTGTGTGTGTGGGGTCATGCCAACTCCCTGCCCTGTCCCAACCACCACGCATGCCTCACGACTCACTCCAGACACACTCTCCCTCCGTCCTCTCTACGTGCTGTACCTGAGCCTGAGTGTGAGGGAGGGGGGTTGGGCTGAGCGGCTGGCTGGCCCGAGCTGTTTACTACACCTGTCACCAGCACTGAGACAACAAGATTAGCAGCATGTTAGTACCTCTCGTGACATTCCACACGGATCCAATGCAGATTCAGATCACAGGCGTTAATTCGCAGCAGCTGGAAATCTGACCAATCAAACGTGAAGCAGCATGAAACCAGAATATGAGGAAAAACTTACGGTGATAGGATTCACACACCATGCATAGAGACACCTTCATCCTGTCGTCCCATCTTGTTGCTTTTAAAGGGATTCATGATTAGTTGTAACATTAGACTTTATTTGATAAACATTTATTTTAACTGTAAAATAAAGACTGT
>NW_013952428.1:1014802-1016331 GCF_001266775.1 Austrofundulus limnaeus | reverse complement strand
ATCTATCTATCTATCTATCTATCTATCTATCCATCCATCTATCTATCTATCTATCTATCTATCTATCTGGGGTGCAACGATACAGAAAATTCACGATTCAGTTCGGTTCGATACTTTAGACTCACGGTTCGATATTTTTTCGATACAAAAAAGAGAAATGTCCATGCCCCTTTTAACTTGTAATTTATTTAAATTAATTATGAACATTTGTTTAACCTCAAAAGTACAGTTTTTAAATTAAATGTTCCTGAAACAGCAAGTTTCTCAGAGGATCTGCGCTCAAAAATACAGCCTAGGTGGAGTAGTGGAACACAGATCCACTGATCCTTCAACACAGAGCATCTTCACAAGACAAGCTGATAAATTTTAAAAATCTGTATTGTTAGATACAAGTGTGTGTTGTACCTAAAGCACGGTTCGATATGGTTACATGTATTGTTGCACCCCTACTATCTATCTATCTATGACTCTGTTAGGAGGTGGGGACACCTACCTTTGTGCATCCCGGTGTATTTATCCTTAATCACTGTTAGCTCGTAGATCTTGCCGAACTGCTCGAAAATGGGCTTGAGGTCTTTCTCCTCCAGGTTCCGGGGGATCTGCCCCACGAATAACTTGATGGCATCGGCCTCCTTCATTGGAACACGGCTGGAGGAAGTTGCGGCGAGAGCTGAGAAGATCAGGACCAGGTTATCCCTGGAGAGGAGCGGCTGTTGCTGGACGAGACCTATAGGTGAAGAAGAAGAAGTTGAAGCCATTCACCAATTTTTACAGCTAGTAAAATTTAGTTTTGCAATAATCGGGTTTTGTGAGTTTATATGACTTATAATATTTGTTTTAGATTTACAGCACCTATTTGATGGAGGTCAACAAATATAATAAAAAAGGATGTAATAATAATTTTTAAAAAATCAAAGTGTTTGTGCTATTTATAGCCCAGTCTGATGACAAAGGGCTCCAGTAGCTTCTGAGGGAAACAATTATGCAAATGTTAATTAGTCAATCAAAAACCAATAATGGAGTGCTTTTCTCCAATTAAGCTCTATGTTTTAAAAAAAAGGAAAAAAGAAAATGTGTGTGAGGAAGATTCACCTTTGAGACGGGTGGTGTTCAGGACCCCTGCAGTTAAAGAACAGAAATATTGTTAGTTGGGTGAAATGATTGCATCGGGGGTCGTTTCTTTGTTTAGGCAGCTGTAGGTTACACAGCATACAGGATGACAGGGGGGCTCCCATGCTCTTTGTCCGATCCCCTCAATGTACGCACACACACACACACATATACATACATACATACAGACACACAAGCCTGAACAACACAACATGAGGAGATAAAAAGTCTACACACCTTAGCTCTTCCCGCCTGATGGATGATGTCAGTGAAGCAGCCAGGTCCGGAGGTAAGAAGGATGCTGGTCCCCGTTGTTGTCCTCACGACGTCCCGTCCGCCAGCCTTCCCTCTCTGGATGCTCTCCGCTCTTTGTGCTGCTCTGCTCTCCCTCCTCCTCCTCCTCCTCCTCCTCCTCCTCC
>NW_013952428.1:1012192-1014684 GCF_001266775.1 Austrofundulus limnaeus | reverse complement strand
CACACACACACACACACACACACACACACACACACACACACACGCCAGGTGTCTTCAGTTTTGTATCTACGGACGGAGCTAGCTGCTAGCTAGGTCTCTTTTTATTTGGCTAACAAGATTCTTCTTCTTTTGTTTAAACATTTTTATATTTTAATAGCTAGCTTTCATTGTTTACACACGAATCTTCTTTCGTCACAGCTTCTTTCAGCCTTCTTTATGCCGCTCCAAACGTAAACAGGAACTATTTTTTTAACTAACTACTTTTACTAGGTTTTTTTTTTTAGCTTCTCGCGCGTCCGTCAGTGTCCCTCCGCTCTCTGTTACCCCTCCCCCCTGCAGTCGCCATTGGCTGTCCTAAAAGTAGCTAGAAGTCGCAAGGTGACGTCATCACGTGATCTGGGTCTCACTAATTGGACTTAATTTCTCATTAATCTATTACTGGTTTTAGCTAAATATCATATACACTATTCCAAATATTTTGAAAGGAAACCTTGTTTTACTGCTTTTAACAATTAAATTAAACACTATATTCGAACAATTAAAACTCTGACAATAAACTTGCTATTAAACTGTTGAAATCTGTTTTATGTTTAATGTATTTATGGACCCCTAAACCCTTGTTTTAATTTTGCTTATTTTTTTCTTAATTTTTGCTTTATCTAGTTGTTTATCTTCTGTAATTCATACTGTTCCATGAGTCTCCTTGTAAATGTTGTTTTGACAAATAAAGTTGAAGGGAAAAAATAAAAATAATTGTGATCTGAGCTATAGGAGAGATGAGAAGGAGGGGGAGAGAAAAACACTAAATATGTTTAGAACTGTAATTCAACTCAATGAAATAAAAATAATTTTATGACTTCAATGATTAGATCCACATTGCATAAATTAAATTAGTGAGGATCTTAAATTTAATCTGCAGCCTGAGTCAAACACAGCCGGGTCCAGAGATTTATTTTACAGAGACAGTACCAGAGGAAATAAAACATTACAGTAAATAATTATATCCTGCTGTAAAATCAGGCGGAAGCTTCTAAAAGTCTCTTGGTTTGTCGCTTTTTGGAAAACATGTCGGCTGAAAAGTCGCTTCAACACTGCCCCTCCCCCCTCCGATCGCAAAAGCGCCTTTCTGGCTCGTGACAGAGCTGTAAGGGACTGTCAGCAAATGACTTCACCCCGCTAATGCGAAAAATACGTAATAAATTCGCGACAGCCTTTAAAATCCGTCGAGTTAACGTCGTTTGTTAGTGCACACGTTTATTTGCCCAATTTTGATTTTTTTAAAGCATATTTAAACAGTTTATCCCTCCCTGGCTGTGCGCGCTCCTTCCCCGGTGTGATCTTTTCAGACGGTGCCTAAAAGCTGCAGCACGGCCGCCGTGAGCTGCTCTCTCCTTGGTGCTGAAAACGTCGCTTCTTGACGTGACGCCGAGGCGCGCTCCCGACGACGAGCCCGTCACGACTACTACAGCTGTTCGTGCCCGAGTCCGAAATCACGCTCCCACCCGCACGAGGGGAGGGGAGAGAGAGAGAGAGAGAGAGAGAGAGAGAGAGAGAGAGAGAGAGAGAGAGAGAGAGAGAGAGAGAGAGAGAGAGAGAGAGAGAGACCTCGGGGATGGAGTTGGCCTATTTTACACGTTTTGCACTGACTGTGGAAAAGCTGCAGACATTGAGCTGCTGTATAAATTATTACAAACCACTAACAATACGTTCAGTTTTCCTAATATGAACCTGGTGAACCCTGAGTCTCACGTGGGAAGGGTTCACGCGGTTCGTGGTAATATATTGCAAAAGGTCACCATCTGCCGGCCTCGACTCGTGCCCTTTGTGAGCCAGCACCCCGCACCCCTGCAGCCTTAATGCAGGCATCACTTCCAAAAAGGAGGGGGGGTAGAAATGGAGATCTGGTGGAAATAAAGCAACATGCTTTTGGTCTCCAAGAATTAAATAAAAAAAAGTGATGGGAGTGATTATACTCTGAGAACAGGCAGTGGAAAAAACAAACAATGTCTTGCTGAAATGTGCAAGGCCTTCCCTGAAAAGTGTCACCTGGATGGGGGCACATGTTGTCCTTAAAACCGCTTTCCTTTTTTTGCATTCATGTTGCATCTACACATAAGAAAGCTGCTCATATTAGAGGCACCCCTATACCATCAGAGAGGCAGGCTTTTAAACCGGGCGTTGACACACGTCTTTCTCCACCTGCAGCTGAAGACAGGTGGGACTGACACAAACCTGTTGATATTAGTTAGCTGTTAGCACACTTAAAGTTAGAAAAACCTGATTTAGTGGAAGCTGATTAATCCACTAATGTTTTCAAAGTTAGTGAAAAGGCTAGCCGTTAGCTCACCAATGGATCCGCTCAGTTTGACCCACTGTGAATAAAATACAGATTTGTGAAATTTGCAAATCATTCAGTTCTGTTTATTTGCGTTGAAATATTTCCAAACCTTACAAACAATTGTAAGTTTTGCTGTCATGCCAGTATATATATA
>NW_013952428.1:1007486-1010807 GCF_001266775.1 Austrofundulus limnaeus | reverse complement strand
CACACACACACACACACACACACACACACACACACACACACACACACACCAAACATCCATTATCCAGGCACTGAGTTTGTTATATAACAGTTAGATATGAATAAATGAAGACTACAGCAACACTTCTGATTATTCTACTGACTTAAACAAATATTAAACAGGACTGTTCAGAGAAGTTACAGACATTAAAACATATCTGACACAAATATACTGAGTCCTTGTAGACTGGGTGTAGACTCGGGTCCTGTCAGGAGGAGTGCAGGGAAAAGATAATAATATCCAACAGAGCGTAAAGTCATACAGAAAGTTAGTTTCTTTGCAAAACGACATTTAGGTAAAAGCTCGGCTGCGTTTGAGCCACAAAACAAATGAGTCGTTACAATTCTCACTGTCCTAATTCTCCTCCTAAGGTGAAGACATACAGGAAGTGGTGGGCACAGTTCTAACTCACTAATAGCAGAACTATCAGGTTTTTTTTCTTTTTTGCCAACTTTGGAAACCATTAGTTGACAGATTAGCTTATGCTAAATTAGGTTCCGCTAATTTTTAGTCTGCTAAACAATTCATGAGTGTAAAACTACGGAGCCCGCGAGGGGACATACTGTAGGAGATTTTTTTTCTTTTGCATTCTCACGTAATACCTTTGCGTTACCTCGCAATGCTTTTGCGTTACCTCGCAATATTGTTTTGCGTTCCCACGCAAAAGTTTGATTTGTATATGAACTGAATTAAATCAGACTTTTATTTTGAAATATCCGGTTACCAAAACAGGATGTGTCGCCACAAGTTCGTGAAATTGACATTAATGTTGTGTGGCTGCACTGTGTTCAAATATCAACATATGACATACTTCCATGTGTGGTTGTGTGATATATTCATTCTGAAGCTGAATTAAAGCAGTAGGCTAACTCACTAATGGTGAACATGTGAGTTTGTTAATAAACCGGCAGGAACAACAGTGATAAATGACTTTTGCGAGGGAACGCAAAAGGTATTGCGAGGTAACGCAATACTTTTACGTGGGAACACAAAAAGAAAAAAAATCCCTCATGTCCCCTCGCGGGCTCTGTATAAAACTTCCATTTTTATACCATTTATCCCAAATTAAATAAAAACTATCCCCTATTACAAGCAGTGTTGTGTGTGTCAGGCACTGTGTGTAGCATGTAGCACCTTTAGCGGCTAAACTTCAAACTAAGAGCATCAAAAATACAATAACATTTAACAATGATTAAACAACAATACAAAATTGACTACATATAAAAAAATGGTAGAAAAAGTATTTGCTATTTGTTGTTTGACAAACTTCCAAGAATATTTATAAAAATACAAACTCGATGAAAGAAATGCTTTTATTCTGAAAGAGGTAAACTGGAAGTATCACAAGTGAGCTATAACTCTGGTTTGGATTGGCACAGATAGTCCCACCCACCTTCAAATTAAACAATAGAAAACTAACAACATTTTTTTTATTTGTTTAGCAGTTTAGCGAAAGCAGAGCTAAGATTCTTATTTTGCAGATTAGTGGTTAGTGAAGCTAACCTTTTAATTAGCTGTGCCCACCACTGCATACAGATGTTTAACACAGCTGTCAGATGTTGTTCAACTAGAGTCATGTTACATGTTGGTCTTATTGTCGAGAAATCACTTCTATCAATTAACTAAACTAACGTTGACTTACCGTGCTCCATTTAAAAGTTATTTAAAACACTGACTCTGTCTAAGAAATGTGCTCAAGTGTAACGAAATTTGTTTTTTAGTTGGTTCATCATAAAATAATCATATTTAATAAAAGAATCTGCAACTAAGACATTTAAAAGGCCAAAACTTTTGTGTTTTTTTGTATAAATTCCTGCTTGAGTTGTTCATTTTTAACTTCGAATTGCTCAAGAACAATGTTTGTTTTTAAGTTCATAAAAATTATTTCAGGGTTGGCCATTGCCCCCTTTGATCCCCCCTTTATGGCACCTCTGATTCTAGTTTACAAGTTTGCATCACTGAGAATAAAAAATCAGTTTCTGCTTCTTCTGCTGAATTAAATCAGTCCAGCAGCACAGAATGTATTCAACGTTAAAAATAAAGAAACAACAAGTCTTATTAAAATAAAAATACTATAGATTAGTTTGTAACATCCTGAAATTAAAGACTGATGCTAAACTGTTGACAGTTATTGGTATTTTACACGTTAGGACAAAGAAAGGAAAAGGTTTTGATTAAATCACTTATCAAAGCAGCTATGTGAGCTTTTTATATATTTGTGTAAAACTATGAACAAAAATGTCCCACTTTTAAAAAAAAGATTAAAAAAAGCAGAAAGTGAAGATAAAATTAGGCCTGTCTGGATGTTTTATCGTGACTCGATATATTTCCTGTCATGAAGGCAGAAACCTTCACTTACTTCAACTTTTATTCAAATGTTTTACAGAAGACACGCTGGTCGGCTCTTGTGTCAGAATGAGTTTATGTTTCCTGCCATGGTTATAAAATTAAACATTTTTTATTTTAATGTTAGTTTTGGTCAAAGCTACGAAAAGCTGCTGCAGCTGGATCTGTTTTAATTGAAGGAAACTCCTTCTTTATGTTCTGTTTTTTCCTCTCCTTTTGTTTGTTTTGATCAGAATTCAGCTTTAAACTGGAGAAACTGCAGCTACCTGTAGGTGGCGCTAGCTCACTTTCATTATGAGCAGATTGGAAGCACAAAAAAACTACGTATGCTTACAAAATAATATCTCGCTTCTCTGTGGCGAGAGTCCAAACTGTAGTTTGTCAACCGTATCTGGGTGCACCCTTTTTCCCATCGCCACCATTTTTCAACCAACAGTCGCCACATTTCTCACCATTTATCCCTTCTTTGGGAAGAATCTCAACTCTGCACATTTATTTGGTCACTTCTGCTCCCCCACACCCTCCTTTGGTTCAGTCAAAAATACTGAATAGAAAAAGACAAAGGAAATATTTTTTGGCAAACAGGGAAAGCACATATGTAAAAATAAAAATCCTTCTAGTCTGGCTGAGGGGGCGCAGCCAGCAGGTCGTAGAAGTTTTTCTGACCATGTGTTTTATAAAAGGAGGGGTGTAACGAAGGCTGGCAGTGACAAAAAAAGAGCCTCGGAGTGGAAAAAGGACGACATCAGTGTTAATGCCCGCAGCGAGCTGAAGCACAGAGAGATACACCTCTCCGGGGGAGAGATAGTTTATATGACGGGGTTCTGGCAGGAGGAAGCAGCTGCTTTCACAGTGTTTTACCTAAATGTGAACCGAGTCTGAGCTGTCCGTATCTACAGACCTGTCCTCTCCGAGGGAAGGGGTGGGGGTCGGGGG
>NW_013952428.1:1002970-1006125 GCF_001266775.1 Austrofundulus limnaeus | reverse complement strand
ATTATTATTATTATTATTATTATTATTATTATTATTATTACACATATTTATACATATTTTTTCCTCTTTTTTCATTGAGTTATTCATTCCCCCTGGCAGCATTGTTATTTTTTGTACCATGTTCGAATGTTCAATAAAGTTGTTTTTTTTTTATTAAAAATGGTCGCTGTTTTGGCAGCAATGAATTGTGGGTAATACACTTCACCAAAGTTCGTTAAAATGCAGACTTCGCGGAAGGGCGGAAATAGTACCCCAAATGGGCGGGGCTAAGGGCGGATGTGGAGAATGTGGACCACACTCAAACCCTTCAACATGACCACACATTTGAAGTGCACAAGGGCGGAAATAGGGTGGGAGTGTGGGTGTTGGGACAGGACCATTGTCACGTTTTACTAATGGGAAGCAGGTGATCAAAAAAGACAGAACTGTTTCATAAATCAACTGATGTAATCAGTTTTGCAATATCATTCTTGTTGTTCAAAAGTTATCAACACACAAAGTTAAACCTGCGTTCTTTGTTGATCTGCTAAATCAGAGGTTCTCAAACTGGGGTCCGTGAGAGGTATCTTTGGGGTCCTCAAAAAATTCCACTAAATTGTTAGTTTGGTTTTTATTTTTAAAAATGCATGGAGAACAATGAACTAAAAAAACAAACATAATAAACTTAATAAAATATATATTCCCATGGCATTTAGGGGTTGAAATGACAATAAATTACCTTTTAAAACAGCACGGGGTTTATGAGGGGGTCCCTGGAATTTTTTCGCCCTTGTAAGGGGTCCCCAGACCAAAATTACTTGAGAACCCCTCTGCTAAATGACCCCCCTTCCAACAGACACCCACCTGCGACTTGTGGTCCGCAGGGTATCGTGTTGCAGATCTGTTCTTGCTCAGGTTTGGTGTTGAGGTCGCACGCTTGGCTGTGATGTTTGTCAGGTGTCAGACATCGAGCTTCTCTCACCTGTAAGCCCCTCCCACAGGACCGGGAACACTAAGAACAACAAAAACAACCCACGGTTTAAATAGAGCAGGAAGCAGCGTGCTGTCATTTTGATTTTTATGATTTTTCCCCGTCTCTCACCGCGCTCCACTCCGTGGTGAACCACTGAGGCTGACACTCGCCCAGGTTGCACTCCTGCACCGCCGCCGGCTTCTCCAGGTGAGCGCAGTCCGTTTCTGAGGCCACGCTGAAGTCACTGCCCAGCTTCTTCACGCAAATGATGTCCCGTCTCTGGGTTCCATCCCCGCACGGTACGTTACACTGAAAAAACACAAACAAAACACAATAACATCACCTGGAAATATAATGTTTGTGTGACAAAAAATATTAATGTAAAGTGTTAAACATATAGGTAAATAAGCTGAAAATTAACATGTTGAAAAAAATCTTCAAAAGCAACATTTCTGTAAACTCCAAACAGGGAGTATTTATTTGTGTAATTGTTGTCATTTAAACATTTATTTTACCAGAAAAAAAGGAAATTCATAAGACATATTCTAAGACAGGAAGCAACTTTCACACATTTAGAGGAAAATACAGTTTGACTTCGCAGGAAATTAACAAAAAACTTAGATAACCAGAGCAGTCAGATCATTTTTTCCCTTTGAAACATGTAGTGATATAAGTTTAAGTTAAATTTTAAGCAGAAATAAAATACTTTAAAGGAGCAGTAAGTAGTTTTGTAGTACTTGAGACCAGTCTTGGTCTTAAAGTGTCTGTGACGTCAGATTTTTGTCATACATATGAATGCATTTTTAGAAAGAGGACGTTGATAAAATATTGCAAAATAAATTCCATGTCACTGAGATGAACAGTTGTTGAGATATTTGCCTGTGAAGAAACAGGAAGTGATGTCAAAGGGGAATGTCTGCATGTGAACAGGGCGTTGCTACAACAGCTGATAACAGACTGTAGAGAAGAATCTGATGTTTCTTTAGATTATTTTGAGTCACTGTCAGAGAGATGAAGATGAGTCAGTGTTCAAATAACGTTTCAATTAACAAGAGTTCCCCTTTGATGTCACTTCCTGTTTCACTTTGGCTGATCCAAGTTCAAAAGAAAATATAACAGTTATGGGACAAAATGGGTTAAATCTGTTTATTATTCCAATTTTCTTAAAAATAAAGATGTTTTCTTTGACTTGTATTTGAAGAATATGCATGTCACAGGCACTTTAAGACCGGTCTCAAGACCACTTTTTGTTGGTCTTGTCTCGGACTCGACAGCATTTGTACTCGGTCTCGGACACTGAGGACTCTGAATTTTATTTCAAGATCACAAATGTGGAAATATCACTAAATAGCCCGATTATTGTCCAATTTATTAGTTAAAATGCTTGCTTTCATTTGATTTAAAATGTAGCTACTGATTCAAATCCAAACCTGAGTCATTGCTATTTATGTGTTTTTGTTACCAGCTGTATGATTTTGTCACCCATTACACCCCCACCCCAACTTGCACGTGGCACTCCAGGAAAGTGAGAAGATGTCTTCAGAATTTCAAGTAAAACAATTTGACTACATGAATCATAAATAATATTATTGTAAAACAACAATAACCAGGAGAAAGCGCACAGCAACTTGTAAAATCTGCAGTGCTTCACTTTCAGATAGAGTGGGAACAACGTTAAACTTTTATTGTCACTAACATTAACAGTCTGCCTCTGTAGCAAAATTCTTTTCTCGGCCCCCTTTCTCGGGTTAGGTGGTCTTGACCAGAGATTCTTAACCCATGGGCCGAGCGCCACCTTGAGGGCCTCAGAAGAACAACAGTTTTTAACTTTGGGCCGCAGAGGGTCGTGGGACCCCATTGATTTTGAATAAGGTGCAATACACTATCTCACCACTAGTAGCAGTAGTGCGCCACTCAGATCTTTACCAACTTTTTTAATATGTAGAAGAAGAACCTTGGAAACCTGCCGAGAATTAAAACCTATTTCAAATGAAAAGTAGAAGCAAAAATGAAAGCAACCCGTCAAAAAATGTCAAAGTTTGTCACTAATATGAAGAGTAGCTTCTGGTTCTTCATGCAGTCATGCATGTACAAGTCTTAACCACTAAGTTGAAACTGAAATTATACGTTTATTCAAAAATTAGATCCAATCTGACATCTTCTATTTCAAATATCTGTCTTCATGCCATTATACTCTCAAACA
>NW_013952428.1:996743-1001435 GCF_001266775.1 Austrofundulus limnaeus | reverse complement strand
GTGTGTGTGTGTGTGTGTGTGTGTGTGTGTGTGTGTGTGTGTGTGAGACTCACGGTGTTGGACCAGTCAGTGAAGTACCAGTTGGTCACGCAGGGGCCCATGTTGCACTCCTCACTTCCTTGTGGGCGGAGCCTAGAGTTGCACTCGTTGTCGCTCACCACGCCACCTTCATCGCTGACGCAGCGGACGCTCCTCGTCCTTCGACCCATCCCGCAGTCAACGGAGCACTGAGGAGAAAATGAAACAAAAAGTCTGAAACTCCAATAAACTAATGAGGACTTTTCAGAATACAGGTAAACAAAAGCGACATTAAAGTGCCTTTGACACACACTGTTTGCAATAAATATGAATGCATTGTTGGAAAGACAACACTGATAACATTGCAAAATAAAAAAAATCACATCATTGAGATAAATCAATCCATGTATGGTTCGTTCTTTGCTTTTTTTGTTTCAAAATAAAATTGCAAAAACAAAACAATCGTGTTTTTTTGTTTTTCTGTTTTTAAAACGAAATTAGAAAAACTGCAATTGCAAAAATAAAAAAGGGGTATGTCTTTTTTAAACTGCAGTGGTTAAACCAAAGACAAGCTTTTATTTTTTATTACTTTAATGGGACCTTATGGCAGAACCGGAAATAAAGACCTGAACTCCCGGCACATAACTTTTTCAGTTAGCACTTCCAAATCTGCCAGTTCAAAAATGGATATGTTTGTCTTATTTAGAGGGAATCGATGCATCAAATCAATTACGTTTTATTAATCTTCCATGTATTTTAAACAATAGTTGTAATAATTGTAAACTACCCTTCTTTGGAGCTACATATTAAAACAACAACCATATTTTATTGTTATTTAGATGGCTAAAGCAAAAATCAAACGCTGTTGATTTTCTATTAATTCGATTTAGCATTTTTACATTTAGGTTTTAAAAATGAAAAAATGAAAAAAACGTCGTGTTTTGTTTTTGCTATTTTATTTTGAATCAAAAAAACCAAAGGACGAACCATACACGGATTGAGATAAACAGTTGTTCAGATACACTATTAGCATGTGAAGTAACAGGAAGTGATGTCATAGGGGAATGTCTGCAGCTGAACAGAGAGCTGCTACAAAGGCCAACAAATCCGATGTTTCTTTTGATTATTTTGAGTCACTATCAGAGGATGACAAAGAAGTTGAAATAATGTCTCAATAAACTTTGTTTCTTAAAGAGTTCCCTTTTGATGCCACTTCCTGTTTCACTTCGGCAGAGCCAAGTTCAAAAGAAAACATGCCGTTATCATACGAAATGGATATAATTGTTATGCCAAGTTTCCTAAATATAAAGATGACTTCTTTGATTTCTTTGTATTTGAAGGTTATGCACGTCACAGACACTTTCAGACAACCCCCCGTCCGGTTTTCTCTGACGTACCGTGCTCCAGTTGGAGCTGACCTCCCAGTGGGAGCAGAGGCGGAGCTCACAGGCCTGCGTGGACTCTGGTGGGGTGAGGTGGGCACAGCGCTGAGGGTGGACCATGGTGGAGCGCGTTCCAAAGCTCTGCCTGCACTGGAGCTGCCTCTGCTGAACTCCTGGCCCACAAGAAACGCTGCACTCCGACCAGGCGCTGGCCTCCCAGCTGAAACACAGGGACGGCTTTAAAAACCAAAGCATTTTAAGAAAAAGGAACCATTTGTTGTGCGTAAGCACACCAAATGAAAGATTATCATAAAATAAGAGAAGAAATGGAACAAGAAAACCTTTTTTTTTAACGTGTATAATATCAGGGTTCCCACAGTTTAAAGGAAGTTGAATTTAAGACTTTTAAAGACTTTTTAATGCCAAGTGAAATTAAATTTAAGTCCAATTTCATAATAAACACAAATTACAAAAATCTGTAGCAACAACTCTTGAATCAAAGTATTTTTGGTTGAAGTATTCAAATATTTTGCCAATACAGCAATTGTTTTTATCCAGATCTAACTGCTTTTTCATTAAATATAGCAAAAAACATTCTTAGCAGTCAGTTTAACGACACAAACTTTTGAGTTTTAGGACCCACAGTGGGGTCTTAACCCCAATTTTCTGTAGATGAAACCTTAAAGTGCCTGTGACATCAATTTTTTGTTAGAAATATGAATGCATTTTTGGAAAGACAACATTATTAAAGGGGCAATATTATGTGTTTCTCAGGCATATACTGTATTTAAACACTATACCATAATAAAGTATCTATGTCACCTTTAGTTGTTATTCAAATGCTGTTTTTATATTTAAATAGAAAATAAACTTATCTTCTCATCACTTCCTCTTCTAAACGCCTTGAAATTGGCCTCTGTCTCTTTAAGAACCACCTTCTGCTTCTGCCCCACCCATTTCAGCACGCGCACGGGGGGGGGGGGGGGGGGGGGGGGGGGTGTTCACACGTGTGTTTGTGTGCGCGCGCTATCATGCCGTTTACTTGGCATCTGAAAATACATTTCCTCAAAGGTATTTTGAATCTGAAAAGAGCTTCACTGAGTGAGAAGTAGATAGCAGTTCAGCAGACAGTTTAAGTTTCACTTTCAGTTTCACCCGAGAGCCTGCAGGAGTCATGGGCGGGGTGTAAGGGGAGGGAGGGGGGCGCTCTGTCATGAGGAAGCTCAGCTTAAAGGGGCGTTTCTGGTCCCCACCTGTCGTTTTGCTCCTCAGCATGGCTTCATAAAAACACTGCAGGATTTCTCAAACATGCATGAATGAGTCAGAGCAAGGCTTTGGGCATGTTTTTTTTTTTATGAGAGTATAACATTATAACATGATAAACTCAAAAAAAGTTCATTTTACATGATATTGCCCCTTTAACATTTTACAAAACAAATTTCACTGTGCTCAGATGAACAGTTGTTGAGATATTTACATGTGAAATAACAGGAAGTGATGTCAAAGAGGAATATTTGCATGTAAATATAAAAAATAAATGTTACCAATTATTTTATTATTTGAGATGAGTCATCCTGTTTATAATGTGTTAACATTTTAAGACATTTTAAGGCTAATTAAGGCCTTATTTTTGGATTGATGAATTCAATGATTTTTAAGACTTTTTTCAGGCTCTGCAGGAACCCTGACTCATTATTCGGAGGGTTAGTTTGCTCACAATGGCGGGCAGGACTGAGTGTTACAAGGCTCCTCCTCAGCAGCAGGTTTGGCTGCCGAGTCGCACTTGGTCTCTGGTACTTCTTCATCCGTGTGACGGTTTACACAGAAAACCTCTCTGTGCTGAGAGCCTGCACGGAGAAGAACAAAACACGTTGAATCTCCCTGAGCTTCCATGAAACAGCCTGAGGAGGGAGACGGTAGGTTTCAGAGAACAGCTGAAGGTCCACGAGGCCGGTGAGGAGTCAGACCTCTTCCACATGAAGCAGAACACTCCGTGAGACCTCCTTTCCTCCAAACGAAGGGCAGCTGGGTGTCGGGCGGCAGGTCGGTCCGAGGGGGGATCCGAGCGTTCCTGTTGGGCCCCAATCCTCGAGGGCGGGTCCTCTCAGGTGGCCAGCGGTCAAACGACGGTGGAGAAAACACCGAGTTTGAAGAGGAGGAGGGGAAAGAAGGGACTGAAATAGGAGGAGACTCCTCTACAGACACAGTGAGGGGACCTGGGAGGGCGGGGAGATGAACAAAATAAACAAATGGACATAAAGATAAATTAGAAATGCCAGGAAAGGTGGAGGAGAAGCAGAAAAATAGACACGAGGAGGAGGGGGAAAATGTGAGCGATAGAGAGGGAGGGGAAACAACAAGCTGAAAAATGGGAGCTAAGAAGAAGGCGGTGAGTCAGAGGCTAATGACATCATGATGAGGTCAGGGTCTCATGACAGCAGACATGACGAGCCGATAGCCTCCCAGCTGGGTCAGGGGCAAACAAACGCACACAGAGTCCCTCCCACTTTAACCCTGGAGCCACACCCAGTTTAATCCAAAAATACTCCAATCATTACAGCGTCTTAAGTAAGGTGGAAAGAATGACTCTTCTGCTGCGTCTACAGCTCAAACCTCAGATTCAGCTCAAACAGGTTAAAGGATCTCACTGCGCAGAGGTGCCCTCGGTGCCTCCCTCTCCGGCAGGCCCTCCCTCTCGCCCTCCTTCTTCTCCACCGGGATGTAGAACTCATAATCGATGCCCGGGTTGTCCTTGTGGAAAATGATCTGCAGCAGGAAGCGAGCGAGAGGAGAAAACAGAAAACAACCTCAAAGATGGCAGCAGAGACGTGCGCCTGTCAAGTCATCAGGATTATCTGCTCATCCTCACAATGATGGTGCAAAACACCCTGAAGCTCATCTAAAGAGTTATTCTAATCACTGAGTCAGCAGGCGTCTGACAGGAAAAACATTTTGATCTTTTATTACATGTCAAACTCAAGGCCCGAGGGCCAAATGTGACCCGCCACAGTGTTTTATGTGGCCCACGAGAGCTTCAAAGATGTATTAATGTTAATTCAATTCATTTATTTATTCATTTCACCAAAAAAACAAGTTTACAACGCATTTCACACAACACAATACAAATAAAATAAAATGAAAGGCAGCAAAAGACGAAAAAAAATCTTATATCTGCCTCTTTAATGTCTTAAAGGGATCCACAATCATTTGTAACATTAGACTTTATTTGATAAACATTTATTTTAACTGTAAAATAAAGACTGTAAAAATACTGTAGGATGTTTAGTTTTTA
>NW_013952428.1:991559-996518 GCF_001266775.1 Austrofundulus limnaeus | reverse complement strand
GGACAACAGAGCTGCTTCATGGAAGAAGAACCTCAGCTTAGCCTGTTAGCTTTAGCGTTAGCCCCGATGCTATCACCATATATATGGATTAGCTCAGCGCTACACATTCTCCTCTCGTCACTGAGGTCCTCCATCCACATGACAGAGACAGGAACACAAAAATGACTCAGCTGCAACTGAAAATATGGATGGAGGACCTCAGTTTAGCTTGTTGCGCTAGCACCGAGCTAATATACATAAGGCAATATAGCAATGGTGCTAACGCTAAAGCTAACAGGCTAAGCTGGAGTTCTTCTTCCATGAAGCAGCTCTGTTGTCCTCCATCCATATTTTCAGTTGCAGGCTGAAAATTTTTAAAAAATTATAAAAACTAAACAGTATTTTTACAGTCTTTTTTCACAGTTAAAATATATGTTTATCAATTAAAGTCTAATGTTACAACTAATCCTGGATCCCTTTAAAATAAGCTGCTTTAAAGCCAGCATTGAGCATAAACTGCATCTCCCACTGGTTAGTTTTGCTGCGGCCCAGTTGTACTGGGAAGTGGGAATTTCCCACTTACAAGTTGTAAATGCAAACTATGATTACATCAATTACATCAACTTTATAAGCTTATTTTAATTTTAAACTGTTACATTATGAGCTTTAGTTCTGATAGGATCCACATTGAGGTAAATAAGATAAAATTTGTTTATTTGTGAAATGAGAGATGTTCTCTTGTTTCTCCTATAGATCCGTTACACACAGCTTTCTGATATTTTTATATACATTAGATAGCTTATTGTTAGCTTTTTCCCAATAAGTGCAGTAATGCTAAATCCAGACGCCTGTTCTGGTTAGCATCACACGGTCACGTGGTCGAGCCTCA
Organism: Austrofundulus limnaeus; assembly: GCF_001266775.1. NCBI lineage: Eukaryota > Metazoa > Chordata > Actinopteri > Cyprinodontiformes > Rivulidae > Austrofundulus > Austrofundulus limnaeus. Next base: position 995,650 of record NW_013952428.1, on the reverse strand, counting down.
CTCCAGCTGTTCTACAGACCTCCATGGGTCCAGTTCTTAATACTGATTTATCTCAGCCTAACAGTGTTTGACTGTAAAAGTTTTCTGCAGAGGTGAATCATCAGGGGACCTATCAGCTGGCTAACAGTTGTAGCAGGAACATGTTGCATGTTATCTCATTCTCACTAATATCAACAGATGATAATCTGATCTCCTCCCGGTCTTCTTCGACCCCACTCACTGCAGCTGTTTACATAAGCTTTATTACTCATTGTTTAAATAATAACCTTCCTGTTCTGCAGGACTTACATAAAGCTGCAGCTGTGTTGTGGTGGGTCCTCGTGCCCTCAGGGACTCGCCTCGATCCTCCTCCCCCTCTGACTGCGCTCTGGGTCGGGTGTAGGTGAAAGTAGTCCCTCCTGCCTGGTAGTCCCCAGGAGGGTCCACGGCCCATCGTCCATTCACCACGGACACCCCCGTACCGCTCCTCATCGCTGAAGAAACGAAAGATTTAGGCTTTAAAACCTTGTTTTAGTCAGGGTGATTCTAAGAAACCTCCTTCTCAGACGGACAAACAACGTTTGGGAGGTTGGCAAGGCAAAACTCTCGCACATGCAAACATGTTACACACTTCACCGATTCCCTGTTGGGCTCCGAAAATACAAACTTTATGTTTTTAACTCTGCAAGACCACAAAATCTGCAGTCTTAGTTGGAGCAGGACACACACCAACGCTGGTCAAAGCTGCACTTCCCTCGCCAACATTTCACTTCTGCCAGAGCTGCAGCCACTATGGTCTGTGTCCTGTAGGGTTGGGCAATACTGGCAAAAAAAATTAATCACGATTAATTGTGGTATTTAGCCGATAACAATTAATTTGACGATTAATCCCCTGGACCCCCTGGATGCCTGCGTGTCCTGGTCACATGACCAATTTAGTGGGAAAGGTTTGCTCTTCGTAAAAATCTGTTCCAAATTGTGACAAAATTACCGACTTCAGGCTATACAATAAATTTAAATTGTGTTGATAGATAAATAAAATACAGAACTTTTTTTTTAAATGTTCGTCATTTTTGAAGCGGAGAGGAGCACCGAGCGGACTGACTGGAGGCATTAAAGTGTCAGTAGCTGCTTTTCCATTGACCATGAAAATGTGCAAATTAGAATTTCGAAAATAAATTTGCTCAATGGAAACACGTCAATTTTAAAAAAATTACGTTTTTCAACAAAATGTTTTTGCGCTAGGATGAGGTGGTTTTTCAGTCGTATCGAAATTGGGTTTTTTCGCAAAACTGCAAAAGAAACACTTTTTTCACATCACAGGAGTCACGTGATCAACAACCGTCTGTTTCTACTGGTGAAAAAGACGATGACGAGGAAGATAACAGGAAGTAGAAGTAGTAGTAAAATCACAGAAGTAGTATAAAATAGTAAACTGACCGACTACAATTTCCCAAAAACACAGCATACGTAGCCGCTCCCAAGTAGGGACTTGTCTCTGGAAAGCCTCGATAAAAGACGCCGACGTCTCCTCTGATGATGAGCGCTAGTGTCGTGGTAGCAACATGCTATGTGTTTACATCCATCGCCGCCATGTTTGTAATGACTTATCGCGAGAACAAACGTATTCACGTGACTTTAATAACATTTCTTACTTAATGGAAACACCGCAGTTGTGAAACTGTGCTTTTTTGACATTAACAGAATATCGACAAAGTTTTGCGGACATTTGCAATGGAAACGCAGCTTGTGACACGCATAGTCTTCAAATACAAAAAGTCAAAGAAAACATCTTTATATTTAAGAAAGTTGGAATAATATACACAATTTTTCCCATTTTGTCCCATAACTGTTATATTTTCTTTTGAATTTGGCTCAGCCAAAGTGAAACATGAAGTGACATCAAAGGGGAACTCTTTAACAAAGAAAACTCTCTGGTCTTTATTTAGTAAAACAATATTATTTGAACTCTGACTCTCTCTGATTGTGACTCAAAATGATCTAAAGAAACATCAGATTCTTCTCTACAGTCTGTGTTGTTAGCTGTTGTAGCAACGCTTTGTTTACATTCAGACATTCCCCTTTGACATCACTTCCTGTTTCTTTACAGGCAAATATCTCAACAACTGTTCATCTCAGCAAAGTGAAATTTATTTTGCAATATTTTATCAATGTCCTCTTTCTAAAAATGCATTCATATGTATTACAAAAATTTGACATCACTGACACTTTAATCGTATTAATCGTCAAGTGCCACAGAATAACCGACATTTCCGACATGATAAGATTATGCCCAACTCTAGTGTCCTGTTTGGTCATTTGTCTGTCATTTTAAAAACAGATATTGAAAAATGAAAAACAAATGACCAAAACATACACGGACCCACGAATCAGGTTTGTAAATCTTTTTATTTTTTCATCTGTTACATCTCACCCAGGTAGTTGGGGCTGGCTCGTCTCTCTGTGATGTTAATAAACGTGGCTCCGGCTGGGACGTCCAGGATCTTGTGGTACCCGAGGGGAACCGTGACGTTCTGGAAGCTTCCCGTCACTTTTCGACAGGAGGAGTCCCGCCCACCGCACACGCCGCACTTGTCAATCAGAGCGCCGGAGCCCAGCACCCCGTCGCAACCCTCGGTCTGGAGAGAGAAACACGGTGGGAAGATGTGAGTGAAAGTTTAAAGAAAGAGGAGGGAAAAAAAAGCGGGACGTTTCGGGGGTGACGTGGCAGGAGCGGCAGGGACAGGCTAACCCAGTTTCGGTGACGTTTCACGTCCAATATTGGCGTTTATCTCCTTCTTTCATGTGCAAATTGGTAACTGGTGCTCACAAGAGTCCTGCCAGGAGCCGAGGGGTGGAATGAGGGTGAAATCAGGGAGTGAGAGTGAAGATACAGAAAAAAAGAGGCCCAGAGGGGCGACTGAGTGAATCTGCGTGGCGGTTTTAAATCAGCCTCCAGATGTGAGACGAACAGAGCCAGAGCTTTAGTTTATATCAGGCCCAGCTAGACAGAACGGTCTCAAATTCAGACGTGTTAAAAAAGAAAACTTTGATTTGAATTCACTCACCAGACACCGTCCCTCCACACACACATCGTTGGAGCTGGCGTTGAAGCAGGGCGTCCCGTCTCTGGCGCGCTCGGCCTGACGGACGTAGAATCGATAGCCGGCGGGTCTGCAGGTCAGCTCGCACTGCTTCTCTGGACCAACTGCAACACAGGAGCGGGGATTAAAACCACACACTTTTTATTCTCTTTACAAAGAGAGTGGAAGACCCAGCGGGGTGATGATGAACGCCTTTCCATGTGCTCAGGAAACCGACACATAACCTTCAGACAGTCAGACAGCGACCGAACACTTCCCCCGCTGATCGCTGAGCTCACTGCTGCTCTTTCTCAAGACATACATAATCACAACTGAAGCTGGGATTTATGAGTGCAACCCAACTGGTTAACGCAGCAGGGAGGGATGTGTGTGTGACGGGAGAACAGAAGAGAGCGCCGCTTCAAGGTTCGAAGGGAAATGAAAGTTCTTCAGCGCCGAGAGAGCAGGTTGGCAAACAGACGAGCTGTGAAAACCAAGACCCTCACAGGAGAGAGGGGGGTTCAACGTGGAGACAATGCAAGCAGTTATTTAAGTGTTTCAGGAAAAACACCAAGGCTATTTGAGAGTGAAATGATTAAGAGTTACACACAATATTTGTGTACACTTACAGCAGTAGAATAAGTTAATTAATCCAGTCAGTCCAAAAATATTAGGCTGCCTTGAGGCCCGGGCCTCTCTTGTCTCGTTCAATAAAAGTGTAGTGGTCACTTAGGGTGGAATACGTGTTCCACCTGGCTTTGACCCTGACCTCAGAAGACCTCCTTTAAAGAGACAGAACTCTGTTCGAGTTTAAAATCATAACATGTTTTCTTAAACAGTAAAAAGACATTTTATTTTATTTTATCAAGATAATAAACAAAATAATAATGTTCTTTATATGTTTGATTATATTTTTTCTTAACTAAAAGTTATCTCTTAACTAAAAGTTATCATTTTATAAATCAGTTACATACTTAAATGAATGACAAGCTATTTTCTTTCATTACAACTCAGAAAAGAAAAAACACA
>NW_013952428.1:985528-991457 GCF_001266775.1 Austrofundulus limnaeus | reverse complement strand
ATATATTTTTCTGTTTTATTTTTCAATTTAACTAAAACAATAACTATGGTCTAGTTCACTATGTTTTACTATAAAAATATATGGTTATTTGTGTTTAAGGTTAAACAAAATATCTTAAGTTTTATGTTTATGTATTAATAACTAATTTAGACATTAAGACACATGTTTTTAATTTTTCAATGTGGTTTTATGAATAGAATAGAATAGAATAGAATAGAGTAGAAACAGCCTTTATTGTCCCACGCAGGGAAAGATGTAATAGCAGCAGCAAATCAAATCAAATCATCAATCCACAGAAACAGTATATTGCTCCGTGACATTATCAACTGTAGCAATAATAATAGAATTAAAGACAGTAACAATAACATAAACATAGATCCAAATAAAAATAAGAATAAGAATTACTGTACAAGACTATCAAGATCAAATTAGATAAAAATTAAAATAAAAGCAAGATTCTGTGCAGAGAAATATGAAATTACAGGAAAAAACAGTCATGACTCATGATCTGAGGCGGTGTGCAAACTGAGTCGAACTCAGTCATTAAGTCCAGTACAGGAAAAACGATGTACAGTTGCCACTGGTTATTATTTATGTAATGATTGAGAGGTAGAGTTGTCTGATGTGCAAACACAAACATGGATGATTATCGAGATTGTTGGGCGTGGTAGTGTCTAACAGCTGATGGGAGGAAGGATCTGCGGTAACGCTCCTTTGTGCATTTAGGATGCAGCAGTCTGTCACTGAAGGAGCTCTTCAGTTCAGCCATGGTATGGTATGTATGTATTACGGTATATTTATGTACACACACACTACCAGTCAAAAGTTTTAATTTAAAATTGAAGCAGCTCAAGTCCAATGAACAGCTTTGAAAGGGTATAAAGGTAAGAGCTGAACTGCCAGAGGTCTAAAAAATGTAAGGTTATCCAAAACTGAAAGTCAATGTGTCAGTCCAGTTTCCTTCACCATCACACTCAGAAACTGGAAACTAAGATGTGTGGCAGAGCCAGAGCCTCACCAGCATCAGATGACAGCTTTCTGAGAGTCCACACTGTGAAGAGTGGCTCACAGGTCTGCAGCTTCTAGATTAAGACCACTTTAAAATATTACAAGTAAGTTTGGTGTCCTTGGAAGCCAAAAATTAAAAAAAATGTTTGAAGCTCTGATTTTTCCATTAGTCTTGGAAGGAGTGAAACAGCCTGTAAACGTAAAAATAATTCCTGTAAAGATCAGCAGGAGACACAAGGAAATGTGTGTTAGAAAGCAGTGAGCGGCTCCAGTGTTTGTAACTTACTCCGAGGAAGGAGCCGGGGGTGTTAAAGTGTGTCTGTGTGTGATTATGTTGCAAGAAATAGTGCTGGAAATGTGAACTTGCTGTGTGAGTCACGAGTCGTAGATTAGGCCCGAGATGGGAGGGAAGGATTTCTGCCACTGAACAAACGCTGAGCTTCTGAGATTTTCACCTTGGTGACAAACGACGACACAAATGTCAACAGTTAAACTCTTTGCTGAACATGAACGGCCCTGCGGTTGCCGGGTTTTGTCAAAACCGTTGCGTAACTTTTCCCTCGAATCGCTCTGGAAACAACCGCCTTGTGAAACATTTTTTTATTTTATTATTTAAGAATGTTTCAACATAAAAATATTTTCTTGCACATCTTAAAAAAGCACATGCAGAGGTTCCATCCTCGTCAAAGTCAAGCAGTTCACATGTTCTCTGTTTCACCAGTCACAGCTGCAGCCACTCCTCTCATCAGTCTCAGTTCGGTAACACTTTCTTTTACGGTACTCTTTTTATCATATAATTACAAGGTAATAAAAAATGTAATTAAATGGTAATTACTACCTTATTACATGTAATTATGTGGTAATTAGGGTACATTTTTACTATGTAATTAATTGTCTGTAGTAATGTAGCACTTACCTGGTAATGTTTTACTATTCACTATGTAACACCTAAATAAGTAGTAGGTAATTTGAACAGTTTTAAAGTTATATTTTATTGCAATTAACCAGTAACCCCAAAATTTAGTTGCATTCTTTTGGTTATAAATATTGTGTTGAGTTACTATTGAATAGTAATTTGATTGTAGTTACCCAATAAAGGTAGTTTTACTAACAGTAGTTTTTCTTTTGTACGCTACTTAGCACATAATTACATGGTAATAGGGTAGTACTTACATTTAATTACACTTTTTAATACCTTGTAATTACATGGTAATAAGGTAGTCCTTACATTTAATTACATTTTAATACCTTGTAATTATATGGTAATAAGTAGTACTTTCATTTAATTACATTTTTTATTACCTTGTAATTACAAGGTAATAAGGTAGTACTTACATTTAATTACATTTTTAATACCTTGGTAATTAGGTAGTACTTACATTTAATTACATTTTTATTACCTTGTAATTACATGGTAATAAGGGTACCATAAAAGAAAACATTACCCTCAGTTCTACCGTACCCATCAGCTGAGCGTTGTTGTAATTTAAACCATATCTGGTTCTCTTCATGCAGCTATTCCTACAATCTAGTTAATTGTACAGATATTTGTTGTGGTCGTTGCTCAGGGTCATCTCCAACACAGAATCGGAGCACTAAAAGATCATAGAAGAGCTTTAGATAAAACTATAACGTGAAAGGTGGCAGGAGATATCCACACTGCATTCATTTTATTGACCTCACCAATAAAAAAAGATTTGTTTGAGATAAATCTTTTTTTATTGTTGAGGTCAATTCTAACCTGCTTTAATTTGATTTGTTTTCCACCATTCATCTGTTTTTGCACCTCTGGTCTTCCGTTTGCTTCCACCGTCCTTCCTGTCCCTCTCTGAGCTCAGTGCTCAGACAGTGGAACATATGTTGGCTAAATATACTTCCCCACTATCAGTCCATCTAAACAAAACTCCAGCAGGGAGAGAAAGCGAGAGGCAGAAGGACAGGAAGCAGGGAGGACAGAGAGGGAATGACGACTGGAAAAAAAATAAAATAAAAGAAGATAATATTCATGTTAAGCAGCACCTGTAGTTTGTATGAATAATAATAATAATAATAATAATAATAATAATAATAATAATAATAATAAAAATAATAATAATAAAAAGATACGAGTGAAGCATGTGGAGGTAATTTAGTTCTTTCTGTGGTTTATAAGCACAGTAGCAAGTTTACTGCTTACAAATCCACTGTCAAAAGGTCAGAGGGCAGAGGTACAACATGGGTAAATAGTTTGACTTAACTACTGATTGTAAATTTATGCAGCATAGTAAATTGTTCCCCAGGGTAAAGGACCAGTAGCAGTAAATCCTGGGAGTCTCCATCACATCAAAATAACTCCATCACTCAAGATCTGTGCTGGACTTTGAACATCACACTATGAGACTGTGAATAAATAAACGAACAAACCCGTTGAAATCAGAAACAGGTGCAATGCTCCTGCAGGGTTGGGGATGAGCAGTGTTTTATTAACTAACATAAAGTGATAGTTGAGTAAAAGTACAAGTATCTTACCAAAACATGACTTTGGTAAAAGTTAAAGTCTCCTTTAGGAATTTTACTTGAGTAAAAGTCTTAAAGTATGTGATATTTGTTGTACTATAAGAATCTGGATACCTTCTCCTTATTTACTAGTTAGACTGTGTTCAAACCTTCATCTACGGTTCTGAAAGGTGAATCATGACCAAATAAATAAGATCCTGGATACAAGCAGCTGAAATGAGCTTCATTCATAAGGTGGCCCTGCTGGGCCTTAGAAATCCTTCGATCCAGGAGCTCCAAGCAGAGCTGGTTCTCCTTTGTGTCAAAGGGAGTCTGAGATGGTTCAGACATCTGATGAGGATGTCTCCTGGATGTTTCCATTTGAAGGTTTTCTGGGCGTGTCCCACAGGGAGGACACCCTGGAGCAGACCCAGAATTCACTAAAGATTACACCTATCTGTTCAAGTTTAACGGTAATACTTTCAGTGCAATTTAATGTTTTATGATTTCTTCTCAGGTTTTTCAACAATTAATTATTTCATTCATACGCTGAATTCATTTTTTGACTTAACGTCTTGTAATTTATGCCCATGAGAATCATATGGTTCATAGTCCTCAGTCGTGTCGGGCGTGAGGTTCTGGCTCAAGTGGAGGAGTTCAAGTATGAGATTGATAGACGGCTTCTGCAGGTTTGCAGATTAAAAATTAAAATTAACAAACATGCTGAAAATAAAGGAGAAAGAAAGAGATGGATGGAGCAGTAAAGTTAAGGGGAAAAAAAGAAAAGGTTAGTGCAAGATGCAGTCAAATTCGCCACACTAGCAGAACTTTTCCATGATGGAGGGACTGAAGTCAGAGAAGCAGTGATGACACAGGACCGAGCAGCAGGAGTACAGGTTAGCAAACACATGTTCTATCATCCAGATGTGTTTCTCAATGTGTTCAGGGCTCACAGAACATTAAATTAAACCTAACAGAAATATTTTATCTACTTAATCAACTAAAATTAAAATTAGTCCATACTGACTGACCACAAAAAGACACACTTAATCAAAATATAATACAGGAAATAGTCTGTTTTCTTGTTATGTTTCTACAATAATATAACTGTTTTTGCTCAAGAAGATTACATCACAGTGAGTCTGATCGCTCTGTGTGTAACTTTCCTTATGTTGTAACCTATTTCCATTGAATTATTTACAAAAGAGCTATCAAATGTGTTGTTGCTGATATTGTTATTAGCAGCTGAAAAGTCCAGTTAATCATGGAGGTGATGCCATCAAAGAAGTGAAGAGGAAGGGACAGATGAGCAGGGAGAGGAGGAGGAGATGGAAGAAGAGGAGGAGAATGAGGAAGATGATGAGAGAAAGCAGCAAGTTATGCTATAACTTTATGACTTTCTGACTTTTCTGGTATTAATGAGCTATTTATAATCTTTATCATTACTAATTTACTTTTCATGCAGATAAAGTAGCACAAGATAAAGAGATGGGTGGATGGTTCAATGGATGGATGGATGGATGATTGATGGATGATGGATGGCAGGTGGATGGATGGATGGATGGATGGATGGTTGATGGATGGATGGATGGATGGATGGATGATTGATGGATGGATGGATGATTGATGGATGGATGCATGATGGATGGATAAATGGATGGATGGATGGATGGATGGATAAATGGATGGATAGATGACAGATGGATGGATAAATGGATGGATGGATGGATGATGGATGGATGGATAGATGGATGGATAAATGGATGGATGATGATGGATTGATAGATGGATGGATGGATGGATAAATGGATGGATGGATAAATGGATGGATGGATGGATGGATAAATGGATGATGGATGGATAAATGGATGGATGGATGGATGGATAAATGGATGGATAAATGGATGGATGGATGGATGGATGGATGGATGGATAAATTGATGGATGGATGGATGGATGGATGGATGGATGGATAAATGGATGATGGATGGATAAATGGATGGATGGATGGATGGATAAATGGATGATGGATGGATAAATGGATGGATGGATGGATGGATAAATGGATGATGGATGGATAAATGGATGGATGGATAAATGGATGGATGGATGGATGGATAAATGGATGATGGATGGATAAATGGATGGATGGATGGATGGATAAATGGATGATGGATGGATAAATGGATGGATGGATGGATAAATGGATGGATGGATGGATGGATAAATGGATGATGGATGGATAAATGGATGATGGATGGATAAATGGATGGATGGATGGATGGATAAATGGATGATGGATGGATAAATGGATGATGGATGGATAAATGGATGGATGGATGGATGGATAAATGGATGATGGATGGATAAATGGATGATGGATGGATAAATGGATGGATGGATGGATGGATAAATGGATGATGGATGGATAAATGGATGATGGATG
>NW_013952428.1:979705-981777 GCF_001266775.1 Austrofundulus limnaeus | reverse complement strand
CATACATACTGTATACATATACAGTATATATACACATATACATATAGGTCAAATTAATCACTGCTATAATATAACTTTGTGTGTTTTTGTCACTTTTACAGTGGATTGCATCAACTCTGTTACATCCAGAAGGGAAACTTCACCAAAGTGAAACATAAATCTGTGGATCTGTGTTTGATTACTCTGCCTGGCTTTCTCAAGGACCAGGATGTGACACAAAAATCTGAATTATGGAACTGAAAGTGAAAGTAGTCAAACTGAATTTATAATAAACAAAAATACAGTTTAAAATCAAATTAATTCAGATACAAAACTTTAAATTAAGTTTAAATTTAGTGAAATTTATTTTCAAACCAATGCATTCAATTTCAAATTATGCGCATCCAGATTCAATCTTAGCAATTCAAATTCAATTCCTGCTGGCACAAGATTGATCCCATAGGTTTGGACCACGGTGAATCCAGAGCACAGCTTCTCCGGTGCACTGCAGCGAGGAGATGGGTGAAAGGAAATCCCCTGCCTAATAAAGCAGACAGCTCGACTCCAGCTGGCACTGACCCCTGCTCCCACATTACCGTTCAGATCCACCTCAGTGAGTCACTCTCATTAAAACATCAAAATAAAAGTTTAAGGGAGACTCCTTTTAGGATTATTTATTCATTCAGGGAAAGCGGCAACTAGAATAAAACAAACTTTCACTCATCTAATATAAGAAAGGTCTGTTTTATGGCTTTATAAGGACAATAATTTACACGTTCGGTGGAACAGTACTGCCTGATGACTGATTATTACAGGCACCAAACAGCCAAAACAAACAGCCAGACGCAGTGAAGGTGCTCAGTAAAAACAGCTCTAACATGTAGTGACACGGACTCAGCTGAGTCTGAGACAGGGAGGCTGAAAACCCAGCCTTTAATTGTAATTGGCTCTAGAGGAGAAACATCTGGTTTTAGCATTTTGATCTTCCGCTGTAGCATCTTATTTTTTTTAACAATGGACACAAACATCACTAACATCTGGCTCGTGGTTGAAACGTAAACGAAGACAATCAGCGTTCATTTTTGTATCAAATAACTCTGCAGAAGCCAGAGGGATTAATCTGACAGAGCTCTGATTTGAGACATGTAGGGACCAGAGCAACGAAGGTAAACATTTAAAGAACTCTGTCTTCTTATTTAGGTGGAAGATTAAGAGGTTTGAGACTTTTATTTCTGCTGCTGAAAATAGTATCCATGCAGATGATGTGGTTCTGTTGGGTCATGACCTTCTGGAGGTGTTCATGCATCTGATCAGGACGCCGACCTTTAGAGAGGTTATACACGCCCTTAGCAGAAAGTAGTATACTTGAAGTTCATTTTAATGAATATACTTGAGTATAAGTTTAAGTATATCAAGTATACAAGGCACCATGTACTTTTAGTGTACTACAAAGTACACAAATTTTTGTGTGAATGCCTCCAGCATTCACACTACTGTTTTCGTGTTTCTCTTTATTCTTTATTATTCCAGTTTCTTCCGTACGTTTTTTGGACCAACGTCTCCTTCCACAATTTTTGTGCTACTTAAACCGTTCATATATCAAAAATGTTCAGCTCATTGAGGACATTCCGGCTATGACTTTTGGTAACTTAACATTTTATACTTTTTTAGCAATTTCAATTTTTAAGCAGTTTTTTTCCCATTGACTTTGAATGGGTACGTTTTTTGGACGACTTCTCCTTCCACAATTTTTTTGCCACTTAAACCATTCATATATCAAAATGTTCAGCTCTTTCAGAACATTCCGGCTATGATTTTTGGTTTCTTTAATTTTCATAGTTTTTTAGCAATTTCAATTTTTTTGAATTTTGGTTATGATGATGTCATCAGTGGCATCATCAGTGACATCATCAATTTGTTTCTTAGCTTCAGATAAAGTTATCAGAAAGAGGCATTCACAGTAGTATTTTCGCCAGAAATGAAAATTCTCTAGTAATTTCCTGATGCATCTCAGTAATCCAGGTAAAAAATCAAAAAGAAAAAAATTGTATAGGTCTTCTGGACGGGTTCTTCTTTAATGAAACGTTTCGTCT
>NW_013952428.1:973683-979290 GCF_001266775.1 Austrofundulus limnaeus | reverse complement strand
GAGCAGACAGTGTCCCTACAAACCCAGGAGCCAGGCAGAAAGAGAAATCACACACACGACAGGCCCTGGAGCAGTGTGGTTATCCTGACTGGAATTCTAGGACTAAATTGGCCCACAATATTTTTTTGAAAGTACACACAGAAGTATACTGATGGTAATCTTCTAAGTATACTTTTAGTTTAATCTTGAAATATACTACAAACAAACCAGTCTGTGTGAAAATGTACTTTCAGTGTACTACTAAAGTTTATCTTGGCCAAAAGTTCAAACATTTGTTTAGACTAAATATATTTAAACTTTTAGAATACTTTTAGTACAAGAAAAGTGTAGTGTAAGATAAACTTGGTTAAGTTTATCTCGGATAAGTACATAAAAAGTAAACTAGAAGTATGCTCTTTTATTTTTAGTTTAGAATTAGTGTATTGTATTTGGTTTTATTTAGTATATTTGGCTTTACTTGGATATTCTGGCAGGAATATTATGATAATCCTGCCAGATGGGCCTCAGGCTGCATAGGAAGTGCTACAGCTAGCTGCTGCAAAGTAAATATTATTATTGTGTTAAATTAAGATGAATGGAGTTAAATTCGACGTGTTTTTGAGTGTACTGGTCCAACTCTAATACTTTAACACTGCTGACTTTTCTGTGTGCTGTTTGCAGTTAATTGCATTAATCTGTGTAACTTTTTATTTGATCTATTATAGCCTCTGTCACCTTTGACCCAGAGTGTTCAAACTGCATCAGGCTTCAGCTTTTAGTGAAGATTTGTGTTTGTCTTGTGCACTCTGTACATCGTTGCTTTTAGTTTTGTGTAGCGTGTAGATTTGGCCAGAGTCACATGAAGACATGCAAACATTTTCCCTCAGCTGTTCACATCTTGAGCACCGCTGCTAAAAAGCTCTTGGTATCTTTTTTTTCCCCCTGGGGGCTCAGGCACACAGTTTATAATGCTGATGACAAACATCCCTGAAATCCTCTCACAGCTGCTCGTGTCCTCCCACGTTTCTGCTCTTCTTTTTTTAGTCCCTCGTTACTTTTTACTCAAATTCCTCAAATATCCATAAAGTTTCCCCTCCTTCTCCTGGGCCCAACCTCTCTAAACACGCTCGAGCTCACGAGGAAAACAGCACACACGTATGGAAAGCCAGCAGTGACAAATCTACGTGAACATTACGCGTCCAATTGATGCGTAAATGACACGTCAACAATGCGTAAACAATGCATTGTTGACGCGTCGAAATTTAACACGTAACTGCGTGTAATATACGTGTGAAATACGCGCCAACAACGCATACTTTACACATTGCTTGCACCTTATTTGAGGTGCAAATTTGTATGTTTATGTCCCTTTGGGTAACTTAACTTCCTTACGGTTTAGGTGGCATCTGTTCTCATTGGCTGTCAGGTCCAGGGCTAAACCACTTCAACAAAAAAGATAAAGAGACGGAGATGCTACATTTCTGCTTATATTTTAATTTTAAAAAGCCAGATGTTTCTTTTACTTTTTAATAAAGTTATTAATAAACCTAAGAACTGTTTAATAAACCTGGTTCTGTTTCCTATTTCTGCCAAAATTATTGTTATTTACGTGTCAAATCAACGCGTAATGTCCACGTGTATTTGTCACTGCTAGCTTTCCGTACACACGGGCCAGAGCCACGTCGTCCCCGCTCCACACAGCAGTCATGTGACTAAACACTCGCATCCCATCACCTCTCACCAACCCCCGATCCTGTCTTTTCCTTCACTTTTTATCTCACTCGGCAGGAATTTGCGTCCTCGGGCAGAGCTGGGGAGGAGACGTTTGGCAGGAGATGTTGGACAAAACAAAAGGAAAAAGAAAACTAGAAGGAGGAAAGTATTTTCTGTGAATCCAGTCGTTCTCGTCACCTCTCGACGCCTCGTGGAGGTTCGCACCGATGAGAGACGACAAACCACAGAGGGGATGGGAACCAGGAAAAGTACGACTACAAAAGCCATTTTTCACCCCTTCCTCTCCTTTTTTTTAAACATTTATTTAAGACCATTTAATTCTTCCTGTTAAAACTACTGTGTGAGTGTCGTCACCTTCAGTAAACGGCTCCCAGTTGTAGAGGCGACCCATGAACTCCTGCGTGTTAAAGGCTGCGCACTGCTCCACTCTGGAGTCCAACGCACCTCCTCCACACACCTGCAGGGGAAAAAAACAAACACAATTAAAAAAGAGACACAAACATTAACGTTTAAATCTCTGAGCCGATGGAAACTGAATCCAAGGCCTTTTCTCCACTGAGTCTCTGAAGAGGTCAGGGTGGAGCGCTGTAGACGAGAGAAAAATAAGCTAACAATGAAGCGGGAGAAATGACTTCTGAGATTGAAGGTTGGCACAAACACGCCTCGACTCTTCACATAAACACAGACACACACACACACACATACACACACACACACACACACAGACACACACACGCTGCTGCTCCGGGCAGCGTATAGGAACCATATGGAAGCGATCAGATGGTTTTTGGAAGCGGCTCCTCACATAAATTTGCCGTGACTCGCCGTGAATGCCAGCGACTGTGTGAGCGTGTGCACGTGTGTGCGCGCACGTGAGTGTGTTGGAGTGGATTTCCTCATGGAGCCCTTCAGCATACCTGAATATAAACACCAGAAGAAACTTTAGACTCTCGCCCTCTAATTCTCATTGTGTTTCAGAGTGAAGTTATAACAAGTGAAAGACTGAGAGTCTGACTGAAATCCATCCAGTGGTTCAGGAGATATTTTACTAACAGACAGAAAAGATTAATGTCAAACTTTAAACGAAGGTCCTGCATGAGCTTTCAGAGCTCAAAATTTGTGTTGGGGATGAGTCTCAGCCACTACCACACAAAATGACAGCTCCGTATTTCTATAACTGGCTGAGTGATCACCAGTTGTATGTTTGTTAAAATCTATTAGCAGTGGCGGCCATCTTGATTCAGGTTAACTTCAGTCAGTAATTTGTGGTAAATCTGCATCAAGTGATTCATGAGATATTTTACTGAAACTGATACTTTCTGGTTTATAAGCTGTTACATCATCAATCAATCAATCAATCAATCATGCATCCATCCATCCATCCATCTATCCATCCATCCATCCATCCATCCATCTATCCATCCATCCATCCATCCATCCATCCATCCATCCATCCATCAGAGCATCCATCCATCCATCCATCTATCCATCCATCCATCCATCCATCCATCTATCCATCCATCCATCCCTCCAACCATCCATCCATCCAACCATCCATCCATCCATCCCTCCAACCATCCATCCATCCATCCATCCATACCTCCAACCATCCATCCATCCATCCATCCATCAATCCATCCATCAATCCATCCATCCATCATCCATCCATCCATCCATCCATCAATCCATCCATCCATCCATCCATCCATCATCTATCCATCCATCCATCCATCCATCCATCATCCCTCCAACCATCCATCTATCCATCCATCCATCCATCCATCATCCATCCCTCCAACATCCATCCATCCATCCATCCATCCAACCATCTATCTATCTATCCATCCATCCATCCCTCCAACCATCCATGCATCCATCCATCCATCTATCCATCCATCCATCATCCATCCCTCCAACCATCTATCTATCTATCATCCATCCCTCCAACCATCCATCCATCCCTCTATCCATCCATCTATCATCCATCCCTCCAACTATCCATCCATCCATCCATCATCCATCCATCTATCATCCATCCATCCATCCATCCCTCCAACCATCCATCATCCATCCATCATCCATTCCGCCAACCATCCATCATCATCATCCATCCATCCATCCATCTTTCATCCTTCCCTCCAACCATCCATCCATCCATCCATCCATCATCCATCCATCTATCATTCATCCATCTGTCCATCATCATCCATCCATCCATCTATCATCCATCCATCCATCCCTCCAACCATCCATCCATCCATCATCCATCCATCTATCATCCATCCATCATCATCCATCCATCCATCCATCTATCATCCATCCATCCATCTTTCATCCATCATCCATCCATCCATCTATCATCCATCCATCCATCCATCCATCTATCATCCATACATCCATCCATCCATCCATCATCATCCATCCATCCATCCACCTTTAATCCATCCATCCATCCACATTTCATCCATCCATCCATTCATCCAACCCTCAATCCATCCACCTATCATCCACCCATCCATCCATCCATCCATCCATCCATCCATTCATCTATCCTTCCATCCATTCGTCCACCCACCCACCCATCCATCCATCCATCCATCCATCCATCCATCCATCCATCCACCAATCATCCATCCACCCATCCCTCCATCCATCCATCCATCCATCCATCCATCCTTTCCAGGTCACAGCGGACACTGGTGTTCATGTCTAGCAGTCACTGTAGACATGGGCACCAGTCACAAGTCATTAATCAGATTATTGTATTTGAAACAATGTCCCCATAGAGGAAACAAAAGGCCAAGAGGTTTAAAATGGATCAAACTATAAATCTATGTGAGTATTTAGAGCACAGCTTCAGGATTTTCTAAGATATTCTAAACTACATGAACTGGGTCAATTTGATTAACCAACTGTTTGACAATAAGTCTGTATTTTCCTTGTTACGAAGCTGATAAAACAGCTTTGATCCTGCATTCATTATTCCAGCAATAAAGACAAGTGCCTCAGATGTATCAAACCAGACCCAAACCATGATACTGCCTCTGTGTTTTGCAAAGGACCTCAGAAATCATATTTTGGATCCAGTGCTAACAGAGTGGTTCTGTATCATGTGGTAATGGTACGTCAAACATAATCAGTAGCGGTGCAACAATACATGTACCCGTATCGAACCGTATCAAACAGTGCTTTAGGTACAATACACACTTGTATGGAACAATACAGATTTTTAAAATTTATTTTATCTGCTAGTCTTCTGAAGATGCTCTGTGTTGAAGGATCAGTGGATCTGTGTTCGACTACTCCACCTAGGCTGCATTTTTAGTGCAGATTCACTGAGAAACTTGCTGTTTCAGCAACATTTAATTTAAAAACTGAACTTTTGAGGTTAAACAAACATTTATAATTAATTTAAATAACAATAATAACAAGTTTAAAAGGGTATGGACATTTCTCTTTTTTGTATCGAAAAAAATATCAAACCGTAAGACTAAAGTATCGAACCGAACCGAATTGTGGATTTTCTGTATCGTTGCAGCCCTAGTAATCAGATCGTCAGTTTACGATGCTAAACCAATGTCCACAGTAAAATCTTCAAACATAAGACTTTAGGACCAGATTAACTAACTAATTTATATTAAATGCTATTTTAGTCAATGGGTTCATTAAATGGTGTTTTTACGGATGACAAAAGTTTTTTTGCACTGCAGCTCATTCCAAGCTACTTTTCCAGCACTGGTAACATTTATTTATGGGCCCAATCAAATAAAGTCATTCTATACAGTGGTTTGCAAAAGTCTTCGTACCCCTTGAACTTTTCCATATTTTGTCACATTACAACCACAAACATAAATATATTTCACTGGAATTTAATGTGAAAGACCAACACAAAGT
>NW_013952428.1:961802-972269 GCF_001266775.1 Austrofundulus limnaeus | reverse complement strand
ACTTTGTGTTGGTCTTTCACATTAAATTCCAGTGAAATATATTTATGTTTGTGGTTGTAATGTGACAAAATATGGAAAAGTTCAAGGGGTATGAAGACTTTTGCAAACCACTGTAGTTTCAATCATTACGGCCTTTATCAGATGCTTTGATTTTTATGAACATTTTGCTTTGGAAATTAGCTCACGTTAGATTATTTTTGATGACTAACTGCATTACTTTGCTCACAATCCTGCTGGTAAGTGGTTTTAGGAAGATCAGATAACGTTGCACTTTTATCATTTTAAATACAGAATTTGTACTTGGAATGCAGTTTAAACCTTTCTGAGGGAGTTTTTCCACGTGATTTTGGAATATTTTGCCACTGCAGTTAAACTCAGTTTGATCACAGCCGTGGGAAGCCACCACCGCCCTGCCCAGCGGATCCAAAGCCCCAGCTGGCTTCAACACACACGCTGGCACGCCGCACACCGAGCTCTCAGATCTCATCGCCTCGCT
Organism: Austrofundulus limnaeus; assembly: GCF_001266775.1. Lineage (NCBI taxonomy): Eukaryota > Metazoa > Chordata > Actinopteri > Cyprinodontiformes > Rivulidae > Austrofundulus > Austrofundulus limnaeus. Next base: position 971,773 of record NW_013952428.1, on the reverse strand, counting down.
AATCTCCATCAGCTCCTCAATCTTCTTGTCTTTCAAGCTCCTTCTTTTGATTTGTTCTCTCTCTATTTCTTTATGTTTCTTTTCTTTCTCCTCTCCCTCCTGGACGTCTTTTCACTCACACAGCTGTCGCAAACAGCTGGAGAATTCCTCCTTGTTCATCTGGGGAGACGCGAGCGAGGGAATTATCAGGTTTATGCACACTGGCAGACGCACACACAGGTCCACGGTTCCCATGTGAACCAGTGGCTGTGACAAAAAGCAGAGAAAAGACTCTCGTGGGTAAAAAAACGCCAGAATGTGCACTCGCTGACACTTCCCTGCACTGGATCATTCACTTTCAGAGGATTGTTTATGCGGCTATTGTGTCAGAAAAGGCTCATCTGTTGTGCCAAAGTGTGTAGAGCGGCTCATAAAACGTGACGTGGGACGATTTGGGATTATTTACAGTAAATGTGCTGTGTTTCATTTTGGTTGAAATGTTATTTATATAGACAGAAGTTTGACTGAATGCAGAAAGCTTAAAGGTCAGTGACCTGATGTTTTACAAGAGCCGTGTAAATCTGACCTGATGCATGTGTGAAATGTGGTTGTAAATATTTCTGCTGAACATAAACATGATGAGCTTAGAGAGTTGGAGTGGATCGGTTCTGTATATCAGGATGTGTATAAGACCCTAAACATTGAGTGGACCACTACATTAAGCAAGCAGAAGTCTGCAAAACTGGAGAGGAGTCTCTATAAAAGAACTGAAGTGCGTGCATTCATGCGTTTTATCACCGGAGGAGGACGGTGCGAACGGATTCTCCTCCAAGGAGAGTAAAACTATCAGGAGGCTCACGGACCGAGTGGTTGAAGGTGGAGCAAGAGTAAAACCAGAAACTAGAAGAGGACGTGTTCGCTTGTTGTGTTTTCTTTCTGCTTTTTGTCTTCTCTCTTTTTGCAAATGTGTTTTCTTGTGTTTATGCTTCTTTCTGTTCTCTACTATTATCTCTGTTTCTCTTTTAAAGGAGCAATATCATGTAAAATCAACTTTTCCGAGTTTTATATCATGTTATAATGTTCTCCTCTCATAAAAAACATGTCCAAAGCCTTGCTCTGACTCATTCATGCATGTTTGAGAAATCCTGCAGTGTTTTTATGAAGCCATGCTGAGGAGCAAAACGACAGGTGGGGACCAGAAACACCTTTTGGTACCAGAAACACCCCTGGGACGTGTCTTTAAGCCGAACTTCCTCATCACGGAGCACACCTCCCCCCCCCCACCCCCCGCCCATGACTCCTGCAGGCTCTCGGCAGTAACAGAGCAAAGTGAAAGTGAAACTTAACTGTCTGCTGCTTTAAACACTATTTCTCATTCAGTGAAGCTCTTTTCAGATTCAAAATACCTTTGAGGAAATGTATTTTCAGATGCCAAGTAAACTGCATCATAGAACACCCCCCCACACCCCTGCACTGAAATGGGTGGGACAGAAGCAGAAGGAGGTTCTTAAAGAGACAGAGGCCAATTTCAAGGCGTTTAGAAGAGGAAGAGATGAGAAGATAAGTTTATTTTCTATTTAAACATAAAAACAGCATTTTTATAACAGCTAAAGGTGACATAGATATTTTATGATGGTATAGTATTTAAATGTATGCCTTAGAAACACATAATATTGGCCCTTTAAATCTCTTTCTTCACCTTTCTCCATTTCTTTTCTGTTTTATTTTGCATCTCTGCCTCCGTTTGACAAAAAAACAGTGCCAAAAGAATTTCTTATAAAGTTCAAGTTCAAGTTTATTTATATAGCGCCAAGTCACAACATACATTGTCTCAGGACACTGTACATAAAAAGAACAATCTAAAAAAAACAGCAGATTGTGTTGAATCACTTCATCACAGTCTCCCATCCTGAGCAAACGGTGGAGAGGAAAAACTCCCTGCTAATCAGGAAGAAACCTCCAGCAGAACCAGGCTCAGGACAGGAGACCATCTGCCTCGACCAGCTGGTTGGAGGACAGGAAAAGTTTAAATATATATCAAGTGGAGCATCATGGTGAAAGCCACTGAAGGAGAATTGATGTGTCAACATAACGACATGTATATACGGTGAGCACAGAGTAAAAAAAACAGCTCCCAGTAAGAAAAGTAAAAAAAGTTGAGGATAAAAAAGTGCCAAGCCTAAAAGAATATCCAGTGGTAGGCATGGTTCAGTCAATCAGCTAACAGCTAATCGCAAAACAAATTTTTCATATAGCGGATGAGTTTTTTATTAATTTTTTTACTAACTTTGAAAAACATTAGCGGACCAATTAGTTTCCCCTAAGTTTTGCCAACTTTAACATCAACAGGTTTGTGTCAGTCCCACCAGTCTTCAGCTAGGAGAAGATACGTGATGCCGACTGAGACAGTTGTCTTAGCGGTTAACAATTAGCTGTTAGAAATTAGCAAAAGCTAACACTTCTTTAGCTGTTTAGCCTTGGCTTTTGCTAATTTTTGGTTTACATTGGTGTAGCTCTAGGGAAGATATAATTTTAGTTACCAGACAATGAAGTAAAAATGAAAGAAAATTAGTGAAAAAGCAGCCAAAGTCTTTGTGAGACCTTGAGAAAGCCTGAAGAAGCTTTGCTAACAAACTGCTGTAAAAGATGACAAGTCTGGTCACCTGACAGCAGAGTATAAACAGAAGGTTTCATGACTTTTGAACAGTATCTTTAAAGACACATTTCACTTAGAACAATCAAGAGGATAAAACATCCCCAAAAACATAAATTCTTTGGTTTGTTCCTTCTTTTAAGCAACAAAGGAGAAAAGTGATTAAAGGTTATCAGGATGGAGGTTATCAATCTATCCTTAAAGACTTTGGACTCCAGACGTCTATTGTCAGGAAGACTGTGGACAATAGAGGGAAGTTCTAATCTTGTCCACTGATGAGACGGTCTCAGTGATCATGTCAAGCATGCTGGACGCATGTCTCACATTGGTTAATGTTTGTGAAACTGCAATCAGCAAAATGCCAAAGAGTGTTATCTTTAAAACGGACTAAATTTGAGTAATGTCTGAGTTGGCTGTGTCGATTAGCTGTGGCAGCCATTTTGAAGTCTGTTGGTTCCAAAAGTTATTCAGTTAAAATTTAATTTGAGAGTTTCATTAAAACATTCACTGATTGAGACATTTTGCTGACACAGAATCACGACTGAATTCAACAGCTAATAAAGTTTTAAGGAGACTGTACAACGAGCGGCACTTGGAGTGTTGTGAATGACCACACAACCTCTTGGCCTAATGGGTATAAATTTAACTCAATTATATTAAATTTAGTTTCTAAGGTCATTTTCATTAAAATACCTCCAATGGCTAATGAGATACTTTGCTAACAGACAGAAATGCAAACATGGGTAAAAACCTGCTCATTTGCCTTTTGGCAGCTGGCAACAATAAGAGGATGTATGAAACGACGTACAGTATGTAAAATTGGAATTTCTTACTGCTTTTAGAGCAAAATCCATCCAAAGTTTTTAGATGAATTGAAAACAATTTTTTAAAGGTTGTTTCAGAGCTGAGAGCAGGACAGACAAAGAGTGATGGATGAAGGGAACAGAGAAGAGAAAGCTGCTGGTGAGAGACAGATGCTTGTCTATAGGAGCTGTGAATGTGTGAAGGTCAAAGTGGGACAACTTTACATACAGTATCCCAGAGCAGGGGGGTGTTCCTGCTCACAAACACACCCACAAATACCACAAGCATGTAAACACAAAGGGTCCTGAACACACAAAACACTCTCAAGTGAAACCCAAACACACAGAAAGTGTTGAGAGGATTTTTAAAGTCGTATTTGCTGTCAAGAAACACTTTGTCAATGTTTTGGGTTTGAATTTTTGTACATGTGCATCATCTATTATCAAAATAACCCCTAAATACACATCGTTCATTCCCAGAAGTCTGCCGCTTGGTTTGTAATAAATGAGTGAATTCAGCCGAGGCGTGTTTTGTTACCAACAGCTACAGGACGATTGTTTACATTTACAGATTACCTTCACTTCGGACAGTCTCAGTGCACAATGGGTTGTAAGTTGGTAAAATAATCCCTGAATGTCAGAGGGAGAACAATGGAATCAAAGATGTCAGGCTGAAAAAAAAGGTAAACTTGGTGACTAACAGCTGTAAGGACGAGAGTCGACGGACGCAGTGCATTTTGAGAAGGAAAATAAAGCGGTGGAGGTTGCTACAGCAAACGTTGGGGCAAAAACTGTCTGTAAAAAGGAGTGTTGTAGTACTTGAGACCGGTCTTGGTCTTAAGACCACTTTTAGATGGTCTTGTCTCGGACTCGACAGCATTTGTACTCGGTCTCGGACATTTAGGACTCAGAATTTTATTTCAAGATCACAACTGTGAAAATATCACTAAATAGCCCGATTATTGTCCAATGTATTATTTAAAATTCTTGCTTTCATTGGATTTAAAATGTAGCTACTGATTCAAATCTAAACTTGACTCCGCCCCCAACTTGCAAGTGGCACTCCAGGAAAGTGAGCAGTAGAAGATGTCTTCAAATTTTTAGCAAAACAACTTGACTACATGAATCATAAATAATATTGCTGTAAAACAACAACAACCAGGATAAAGCGTACAGCAACCTGTAAATCTGCAGTGCTTCACTTTCAGATACAGTGGGAACAACGTTAAACTTTTATCATCACTAACATTAACAGTCTGCCTCTGTAGCAAAATTCTTTTCTCTGCCCTCACACAATGATTTTGTCAATATTAGCTCTACATATTAAGTACAGAATACTCCATCGTTTAGGACACTAGTTCTTTTGTTCTGGTCTTGGTCTTGACTTGGTCCGAACCCTAAAAGTCTTGGTCTTGACTTGGTCCAAACCCTAAAAGTCTTGGTCTTGACTTGGTGTCGGGTTAGGTGGTCTTGACTACAACACTAGTAAAAAGCTACGTCGACGCATTCTAAACTCTTAACGAGAAAACTGGTTTACAAATATTGTCTTTTTAAACCCTAATGAGTTTGTTACATCAACCCCAAATGATTGTTTAACTATTAAAATGGTTCTCACTGACATCATCATCAGGGTACTTTTTTACCAGCCGCATCATGTTTGTGCGTTAAGGTTATAGTGAATGAGGATGGATAAAGAACATAAATGAGTGGAGACCTTGTAAGTGGGCCCATTGCTCTCCTCAAAACGACTCTGGTCTTTATTCAAACCTTTATGTTTCTCAGATGAAGGACACGAGGTTAGAAACACTCAGTGCTCTGAACCTCTCAGGATCCATAAAGGGATCCCCAGGAATTTATTTCCTTTGACTGCTCAGAGCCAGGCAGTGGTCTAAGTAGTGCCAAGAGGTCTCTAATTCAAAAAAACAAGCATCACACAGACCAGTGTCATGGAGTCCCAACACCATTTTGTGCCCAGTTAGGACTCCAACCAGTGTACTTAAAGTTTTCCTTGTCAGGGAGATGAGCGCTTTCCTAAACCTTAGATTTGGACCATTTATCAGTTCCTGTGCCTGGAGTCAGCTACAGCAGACTGAGTGTTGACGTCTGATCCAGGCCTGTAGGGCAGTCCTACAGACTGTTGTTGAGATACCTACAACAGGCTCTGGTCCTCTGAAGTGGGCCTGACTGGCAGCTTTACGAGGTAGTCAGCTCTCTCATTACCATAAATGCCAGTATGTCCTGGTACGCATTTAACAGTAACTTTGTTATCTCTCCTCAGTTGATGTTTGTGGGTTAGCATTTAGATTGTAGCTGGGAAACCAGTATGGAGGAAGCACAAACTCTAGTGACAAAAATAGGTAAAAACAAGTGTTAAATGAGGCAGACAGGCTACCAGGACACACTGTCACCAATTAAACGTATAAAAAATGAATCAAACCAGCACAGAGCTTTGGGGTTCATATTGTGTTACTTCTTCATTTATTATACTTCACCCTTTTTTAAAAACATCTAACATGTTGTCACTCATTGTCCTCGACGTGGTCTGAGCACACTCTGGAATGCCAGGATTGGGTGAAATCTTTGTGGTTGATTCTCGTTAGCCACAAAGGGCCCAGCTGCTTTGATGATGTGGCTTCAGCTGCTTCTCCTTAGTGTTTTACAACTGTCGGGATTGAAAAAAACTGTTTCGCTGCCCCGCGAGCAGCACAGTTGTTGCAACCAACTACAACACAAACCTGCACCATTGTTGCTAATAAAACAAACAAATATTGCTCCATAAACAATACTACCCTCCTCAGTTAGAGCCCACAGGAATGGCAATGCGATCACGTGATCCACATGTCGTTTCGTCCCTTGAGAACCATTTGACAGCTATTATAGCTTTAAGGCTCGATTATTCGCTGGGCGAGTCTGCTCCTGCAGAGGTGGCAACATCTCCTTTGAACCATGTACAGGTTAAGGCCGGCTGGTCATTCCTCAAGGATTACTGCAGCCCTTTCCAGACCAAAAAACAAAAAACCCAAACAAAGTGACCATTGGCCCCTGCAGCCATTAATCAACAGGCCACAGGACTAATCTCTGAGTGCACACACACAAATCCACGACACGTAAATGTAACCTGAGTTGTTAACATTCTCTGGTTAATCTCATGCCTGGAAGCCAAAGCGCTTCACAGGGAACCACCCTGCTCTCTGCCTTGACCCAAGCAAGGAAATCAGGAACTCTTGAGGGGAAATGCGCCACATCGATCAACACCAGGCAACGAGTGAAGGAAAGCAGGGGGAGGCGTGGTGGGAAACAATGTTCTCAGGAAAAACATCAGTTTTAAAACCTAAAACCCTTCATTCGTGAAAATAGTAGGACAGATTGGACTTTCAGTTTTTTTGTTTCTAATTTGATGTTTCTCTGTTTAATCAGAGATTAGAGCGTTCCATGTTTTTACAACTTCAGTGAATTAACACATTTTTGTGGGCTGAACTCACATGCATTTCACTCCTTCCCCTCCCTCCTAAGGCTTGTTAGGGTCCTTGTCAGCCTGGTCCTCATGACAGAGGTTTTGGTCACATAAGGGTGGAAACTGGTGTGAAGCTGACTGGAGGTTAGCTTATTCTCTGATGTGAAACCGAGCCAACAAAGATCTCAGGGACCCACGAGAAAGAAGGCGAGGGAAGGAAGGGTGATTTGCATGTGGGTTCAGTTGTGAATGACACATCAGCTTCTTTCTGCTATTCTTCTGCCTTTTCCCACCTTTTTGTGCTTTTTTCTGCTAATTTGTGCTAACTCTGCTCCTTATAGGGCATTCTGCTATTTTCATCTATTTGCTGCAACTTCAGATTTTTTTTAGCTGTTATTAGCTAAAGTTAGCTTTTTAAGCTAAATACACAGTTTTTGTAGCTAATTTAACTTTTTTCTGCTAAGTTCTGCAACCTTAAGCTCATTATGCTTCATTATGCTAATTAAAGAATATCCAGCTACTTTTGAACTATTTTACTTAAAAATTTGTCTGTTTTAGTAACTACAAATTGACACTTTTTTGTACATTTATGCTTTTTTTCTGCCAATTTTACATTTTTTCCACTGTTTGGGTGCTAATTGCAACTTGTGGCTGCTACATAGCTTATTTTATGCTAATTTTAGCTTCTTTTTTGCTATTCTGTTGCTTTTTTCTACTGCTTGAGCTTTTTCTGCAAATTTGTGGTATTTATGCATCTTACTTTGTTTTGTAGCTTTTGTAGCTTTGTTCTCTTTTTGCTATTTTAGCTTTTAGCTGTTTTCTGCTTTTCAACTATATTTTTTGCTTCTTTTTACTTTTTTTCTGCAAACGGGCTTTTTTGCTTCTTTCAACTGAAAATTTGAACTTGCAATAATACTTTTGCTACTAAATTTTTTCAGCTCAATTTCAGCAGGGTTCAGCTTACATTTTCAGCAAGAAGCATTCACACTAGCATTTTCACAGGAAATGCAATCTCTCTCTTTACATTGGACCATTCTACTGTGGAACTAAAGCTTTCATGCAAATGTATCCATAAGCTTTTAATATTTCCATTTTCCTGGATCAGTTTCTCCTCTAACGTGTCACCAGCACCAAACCCAGTCGTGATCAGCTCCACCCTGGAGACTCGGCGCTGGAGAAAAATGCCAACATGACAACTGAACGTCTGCAGCAAGTGTGAAACTCTTCATTCTCAGGACTCTCGTAATCACATAAACCAAAGTGAGTTTGTTGAAAGAGTGTTTGTGGAACACTTCAACGCTTTCTGAGTCCGAACCTTTGGATCAGTCCATCTAAACAAGCTGATGACCTTCAGCTGATCCTCAACAAAGCTTCCTGAAACCAGAATCCATAAAATGTGCCCCACCTTTTTCCTGCAAACACATTCAGATTGGTTTCATTTATTTATTTAAACAGGTTATGAGGGAAAACATTTTACATTCTTCCAACAGAGTTGTTTTAACATGAACTCTATTGTATAATTTATATTTTAATCTGTTTCTGAATGTAAAACAGACGTTTATTTCAGCAGAGACACTCACAGAGAAGACAAGCTTTTTCATGTTTTATTATTCTAGTTGATTCATTGTGGATTATCAACACTGTCTTTGTTTCTGGGACATTTTTGATGTTCAGCCCTTTGGTGCAACATCATTAATTTCACTAATACAGTGATTTATAAGCTGTGGAAAAACTTGGGAAGTTTGCATCAATGCATGTTCTTTAAAAAACGCTTTCCAAAACAAAACAAACAAAAAAACATTGAAAAAAATAATTAAAATGACATGATTGGACGAAGCGACTCTTTATCGTTAACTTGTTTAAATGGCTGAAGAGTTTTAATCAGATCCATAAAAAGAGCAGAAGTCTTTACTGTTTACTGCCGACACACTAAAACACCTGAAGGCTGATTGTTTAAAGCGTCTGTGTTTTGACTTCAGCCTGCCCGAGTGATTCTCTCATGGCTGCGTTTTTTTCTCCGTCTCAATAATCTGTAAAAACTGAGCCATGGGAAAACAATTAGGCCGCCTCTATCCGAAGGCAAGCACGAGATCTCCTGGGATTGTTTTTATGTTTGTATAGATCGAACAAGATTTAAAGGGATAGGCCAATTTTTTTTGAAGTGAAGTTCAGAGGAAGGGTTATGGAGAATTAACAGACAGCTCATTGGAACAACCTGAGTTTGGAGGAACAGAGCTAACGGCTAGTCCGACTAAATTAGCAGCTAAAGTGAACGCAGCCATCAGATTCAGTACAGCTGCAGAAGACAATTGTATGGAACAAGTTCAAAATCATCACTTAATCATGCGGCTGTTTTTAAATTACTGATTTACAGTTTTGTTTTTGAGTTTTTTTCCACATCTCACTCCGGCCTGGTGTTAAAAAGACATCATATGTCAGAGCTGTCTTTCATAGAGCCAGATGTTGCTCTTGTTTGCTTTAAAGCTCATGAAGCGAACACTGGCTGAATGAAATGATGTATGTTCAGGCGGGAATTTAAAATAAATAGCTTTAAGCTAACGGGGTTAACTCGTTAGGGCTTCACGAGCCTCCATAAACGTCTCGCAGGTTGTAAGGATGGAGTGAGAGCTGATGTAAGACGGACTGAAAGAGATGAAAAGAAGCATGAAGGGAATATTTGTGGGGGAACTCAAAGAGAACACAGTAGCTCCTGTAAACAGAGACGCACCTGGTTTGTGTTGAAAAGCTGCAGCCTCGAAAACAAACCAGAGAAACTGAACTGTGAAGATGAATTATTGCATTACAATGAAGCTGAAACTGCAATGTTAAAGCTGAAAACAGCTGAACACTAGCTAAAAGGTAGAAAATATCAACTAAAAGGTAAAAGGAGCAACTAAGGGATAAATCTTGTGCCAACAGGAAGTGAATTTGAATTGCTCAGATTGAATCTTTATATGCATCATTTGAAATGGAAAGCATTGGTTTGAAAAGGAATTTTACTAAACTGAAACTGAATTTAATGATTTGAAACTGAATTTAAAGTTTTGTATCTGAATTAATTTGCTTTGAAACTGTATTTTAG
>NW_013952428.1:957104-960859 GCF_001266775.1 Austrofundulus limnaeus | reverse complement strand
CTAAAATACAGTTTCAAAGCAAATTAATTCAGATACAAAACTTTAAATTCATTTTCAATTTAGTGAAATTTATTTTCAAACCAACGCATTCAATTTCAAATTATTCAGATTCAATCTGAGCAATTCAAATTCAGTTCCTGCTGGCACAAGTTTTATCCCGTACAAACGTTTAGACATTCAACAGCAGAAAGCTTGAATGTGACTTGTGTTCACATGTGGAACAAAACATCTGTTTGTCTCCTGATAAAAACACGTTTAGCAGCAGCACACGGGTCAGAGCCGACCCTGAGGTTCCGCTCTGACAGAACTAATGATAGCTGTGCTGAACCAGCGGTGCTGTAATGACAGACTGTGATTAGACCGGATCACCTGACTCTCACTGCGCCAGCAGGAGGACACACACCGCTCTGTCTGCCTGGTTGCAACACAAACTCTTCAGCTACAAGTTGCTTTGAACATCAGCAGAGTATTACTCAGACTCTTTAGCAATTCAGGGTTTTCTGCTCCGTCTGCTGGATCAAAACCGTCCAGGTGATGAGTACAGGTACAGGTGTGTACCTCATGTTGTAAGTTAAGGTCCTGATCCAGGTCTTATTGTGTAAATATGAAACATTCACACAACTGAAATGATCCAGATTGTTCTCGTACATTTTGCAGCTCGTATCTTGTTCTGCAACAATTCATCAGCTTTTTTGTTCTTATTGAAAATAAGACATCATTAAATCCTTCAAAATAATAAACTTTCCTGTAATTTTCACCTTTTGCTTTGGTTCTGTTTTTTAAACTTGTTTGTGTTAATTTTAGCTTCAGCTTCTTTTTTTTTTTTTTGCTTAGTCTAGCTTTTTTCTTCCTTTTCAACTATCTTTCTGCTATTTTCAGCTTTTCCACTATTTTGTTTGATCCTATCAACTTCTCTCTGCTATTTAAGACTTTATGCATCTATAAGCTGTTTTCTGCAGCAGTTTTTTTTATTTTGTTTGCCTTTCTGTGACAATTTTGTCTCTTTCTGGGTTTTTTGTGGTAGACCAAGCTTTTTCAGATACCTTTTAGCTACTTTTCTGCTAATTTAAGCTTTGTTTTAATACAAGTATCAACATTTTTGTACACAATTTTCTTTTTTCTGCAAAAACCTTTCAGCTTTCACAAAGCCTTTCTGCAGAAAACACAAAGTCTCTGGTTCAATGTGTGCATTCTCTGAAGAACTGCAGCACAGACGTTTTATAGAAACTGACTCCGTGGTTTTGTATTATTCTGCCAGCAAACAGCTCCTTTGAGAATGTTGCCTCATAATTGGTTTTTCTCTCGGCTTGTTTACAGTCAAAACAACTTCCACAAACGAAGGGGGAGGAGCCAGTTAGAGTTGAAGTGGGCGCTGGATTAGTGAACAGGAAATCATCTGTTTCATAATTGATCCTGTGCAGCTTTTGCTTGAGTGAAGATTTACTTTAGTCATGAGAATCTTTTAAAAGTTGACAACTCATAAATCTGTTTTTAACTTTATAAAAACCAAGATGTTAAATAACAATAATTATTGGCTAGTAGTCAGTAATATGTCATGGGAACATGATGACTAAGTTATAGTGAAAATACATACTGGGTGTTTATTAGACTGAGCTCTTAACACCATTCTTCCACGGTGTAGGGGTCACCTCGAGTGAAGAAACAAGGTTTACTGCCTCAAAGTGGGCCTCGGACAGGCCTGATGAGAAGGCAGGAACACTAAGAACTCTATGTTAGGCCATGACAGGTCATTCTAACCGTGGAAGAGAACCCCTCAGTTCTCTTAATCAGATAATGAACAGAAACAATCTCTTCTGTTCGTGATTCATTTGTTGTTTAACTAAGAATGTTTATGCATTTGTTAATCATAATAATGACATGTCACAAAGAAAGAAGCAGACACTTCTACTCTTTTATCGTGCCTAAAAGATTAATTAATGGTATAAAAATCACAGAGAAAATCATCACCATGTTTTCATTGTGTTTTTATATAAATCACTGTTTTTATTTTACTGGAAACATCAGTAATATAATTTTGAGTTTTTCTTGAGAAAATCTTTCATCTGGACCACAAAGTTTCAGACTGATTATTTAAACAGAAATGTTAATTAATCATCATAAATGTTTTACAGTGATTTCTCTTAGAGTCTATCAGAAAGAAAAGCTAAAGATATTATCAAATGTCTGTTAAACCAACTACAGAATGTATCCTTGACTGGCGCCAGCTGGCAAAGCTCTTATCTTCTTTCCTTTCTCTGACTCACTCTTAACGCCTGAGGGCGGAACCAAAGTCGTCCGCCTCTTTTACTAACACGAACGTCTTTGAGAGACGGACACTTCTTCCTGAATGCCAAACAGGGAGACCGGCTGATTTTCTCTCCGGAGGAACCAGCTTGGCTTCGGATCTCGCCCATAAGCCAAATAGGGTGAGATCTGATGGCCAGGACAGAGGCAAGCCGCCTTCTGTCTACACAGAGACTCACGTCTCTTAAGTGTGTTTTACCTCCCGAGGGGAGATTTTATTTTGAAAAGAAGGGACCGGATGACAGCTAGAATCTTTCTGGCTTGGACTGAAACAGACGAAAGTTACCTGAAAAACACCTACTCGCCAAGGACCAGTAAGCGAGCTGATAAAAAGTTCCCTGGATAGTCGGGGGTGAGACAGTTCATACCCAGGGGTGCCTTAAGAAGTCATCACCAGGTAAAGCTGACGTGTTCGGAGTGACGTGTCATGTGGAAACTAAGTGCAGAAAGGACGTGCTGATCCGGTTGACCACACTTTGATAAAGTAAAGTAGTAGTAACCTACTAACCTTACTTTCTTCCTTTTCTTTGTTCTTTATTTGCCAAAACTTAAGTTGAAAGTGCCAGTAAAATTGTTTGGTTGTTAACATCAGAACTGAAGTTTTACTGTTCTATATAAGTAATCTGAGTTTCAATGTGAACTGAAATTCGGACGTGAGTTTTATCTCATTTAACTCTGAAGCTTGTTATAGGAAAACCCACAATCAGGTGTAACTTATGATCTGTTCAATTTGTGTAAATAAATGATTGCATAATCTTTTATGAATCAACTTGAACTCGTCTGACGTTCACTCATTGTGTCACTTTTCACAGTAAAATATTAATGTAATGAGAAAATGCCTTGGTAAAAATTTCTCTCATAACTTGTTATGAGAAGGGTGTAGAGAGGCTTATTTTACATAAGCCCCTACCCCTACAACGGTAACACTTTCTTTTATGGTACCCTTATTACCATGTAATTACAAGGTAATAAAAATGTTAATTAAATGTAATTACTACCTTATTACGATGTAATTATGTGGTAATTAGGGTAAAATTTTACTATGTAATTAATTGTCTGCAGTAATGTAGCACTTACCACAATTCACTATGTAACACCTAAATGAGTAGTAGGTAATTTGAACAGTTTTAAAGTTATATTTTATTGCAATTAACCACTAACCCCAAAATTTAGTTGTATTCAATTGATTATAAATATGGTGTTGAGTTACTATTGAATAGTAATTTGATTGTAGTTACCTAATAAAGGTAGTTTTACTAACAGTAGTTTTACTTTTGTACCCTAATTACCACATAATTACATGGTAATAAGGTAGTAATTACATTTAATTTCATTTTTATTACCTTGTAATTACATGGTAAAAAGGGTACCGTAAAAGAGAACTTTAGCGAATAAAAAGTCTTCCTGATGGTATTCAAAGATTTTTTTAAGTAACGGGAAAATAACAGCAG
>NW_013952428.1:954206-957082 GCF_001266775.1 Austrofundulus limnaeus | reverse complement strand
TTTTATTACCTTTTAATTACATGGTAATAAGGTAGTAATTACATTTAATTACATTTTTATTACCTTTTAATTACATGGTAATAAGGGTAAGTGTTACATCTTCCACCGTAAAAACCTTCATCTCCACCTTCTAGAAAGAAATCCAGCTGCTCCACAGTGTTTTCATGAAATGTTATAAAGTAAATAATTTTATACAGGTGTTATTTGCAGGACATTGAGCCGTTCAAACACACAAGCATTGACCTAAACTGATGTAAGGGTAGCTGAGACTGCACATTCACGAGTGATTAGGTTTAAAAGCCGACCAAATACAATCATGGCTGCTAGGTTTGACAAATATCGAGCTGAAATTTGACACGATAGTAGCTGAGAGAAATTCACAACATGAACTATTCTGTTTTGCCTTTTTTTTTTTGGGTGTGACTTCAGAGGGACACGCCCACCATGACATCAAAAGCATGACCTCACATCCATAACTAATGTCTGAAGAACGTGTTCACTTGTAGTTTTCAGGTCCTGAATGACTGAATTTCTCTCGGGGGAGACGAACAATTTATTCAGTCTTTATCTCTATTATCGTTTTTTTTTTTCTACAACGGAGCCGAGATGCAACAATTGTTTCTAACTTCTCCAGCTCACAATGCCGTGTAATAAATTCCGTACGACCTTTTTTCCCCTTCGCAGCTGCGCTCGTTCACTTTCCCCTTATTAAAATCTCACTTTCCTGCAGGCGGTGTCACTTTGAGTTCAGCTCCAGCCAAGAAGACGACGTCCAGCTAACGAGATCTACCCGTGCACCACCCCCTCCCCTCCACCTTCCGTGCAGAAATTCCTGGAACATGGAAATCCACCGCCCCCCTTGGGACCATTGTGCCCCCCCCAACCCGCCCCGTTCGTGACCTCAGTGCACCCCCATCCCCTCCCGTCGATGGAGCTGGCAGGGAATCGGTGGTTGTGGTCCTGTAATCATGCATCTCTCTTTCTCCTCTCCCAGAAATACATGTTTATGAGCAAACAGGAGTGTAATTACCTTCACTCAGCGCAGCAACAAAAATGACGCTAACTCACAGTTCCTCATATAAATAAACTAAATATCGTGAGATGTCACACAAGGAATGTTGTGTTGGGAACGACTCTCAGCTACTACCACACATAATTTTACCCTGATACCTGCTAAACTGACTGAGTTACAGCATTTTTTGCGTTAGCTAATGTTGATTAGCTGTGAAGGCCATCTGAAACTGTACAGACTCCAAAAGGTAATCATTCGTAGTAGTGCTTCCAGTGAATACTTTCTGAAAGTTTCATTAAAATCTGTCAAGTGGTTCAGGAGATATTTTGCTAACAGATAAACAGTGACGACTACAACAGATAATGGTAACATTTTAAGCAAATATTTCATGTAATGAGTTGCTCTTGGATTTTATATTGTGAATCAGACTCAGCTACAACCACATCAAGTTTTAGACAAATTTTTATTATACTCATTGAATTATCACCATCATTGTGTTTACTAAAATCAATCCGCTGTTGCGGCTAACTTGAATTGAATCAGCTCCAAAGGTTGATCAGTTGCAAAGGTCAATCCAGTGATTATTTCCTGAAAGTTTCGTTACAATCCATCTAACGGTTCACAGGATATTCTGCTAACAGACAGATAGTTGACTCTAAAAGCACAATTAGGTCTCAGAATGTGTTTGGGATCGGTCTCAGCTACTAACATCAAATTTTAGTGCAATATCTGCAAAAACTGGTTTAGTTTTAGTCTTTTTGCATCTTTAATAAATAATAAAGTTGATGGAAGGACTTATTATCTCACTGCTAAACAGTAAAACTTTTTATACAATAATATTCTGCAACTATAATCACCACGGGGGCTTTAAATTGGTAAAACAGTATCCTAAAGCAGCGAGCAGATTTAGTATTTCTTTCTTTTTTGTTAGTTTGACAGTAAAGAGCCACAGTTCATCAACGCATCACGTCCTCCTTGTTCCCTGTAAAACTACGCCGCTGCGTCTGATATGACCTATCTTATGAGGCCATCTTAAAAGCTTCACTCGTTGCTCTTTTCACGGTTTTCATCGCCAACGATTCAAAGTAAATATTTACTGAGAGGAGAACAGAAAGAGGAGCTCAGACAGCCAACAGAACACAACCTGAAGCACTTCAGAAAGGAAATGCTTCAAGCTGCTTTCTCTTATTTTCTGTTGTTTACAACAGACAGCTTCTTCTCAGATTCCACTTTTTTTCCCTCTCGTCTCTTCCTGACAGGGTAACTTCGACTCTGGTTACGCTCCTCTTGGTGCTCGCACGAACGGCCCGACTGATGCTGCGCCGCTCCCCGTCAGCTCACAATATCCTCTCCAACACTTAAAAGTTCATTTCTTCACCGATTTTCTGCTCTCTTTGGTTACAATTTAACAAAGCGACTTCCTCCTCCACACACCCACACAATCACCTTCTGCCCTCTTCATGTCCTCTGTCCCTCTGTTGGTTCCCCACGGCTGCAGTGCCACAGTAAAAACACACACACACACGTACACATGCAGTCAATAAGACTTGCGATGGGCCTCAGGCACGCCGTGTTATGACAAACACACCTAATAGATAATAGGATGTGTCACACTCGGTCTGGCTCACTCCCTAAATCACGCACACACGCACACACACGCACACTGCGTTGGGTGCATGCAAGCCTGGGCGAAGTCCTGCATTCAGAAAAACCTCCACTGGAGACATGAAACTCCAGAGCCTGCAGGAGCAAAACAGCAGAGGTGAATGTTGGGTAAATATGTAACCTAATGAGTCAGGCTCAGCCATCACAGGACTGACACACACACACACACACACACACACACACACACACACACACACAC
>NW_013952428.1:947634-953159 GCF_001266775.1 Austrofundulus limnaeus | reverse complement strand
CTTAAAGATTTAGCTAGTCACCTAAATATTTAGGTTGCAACTTAAATATTTAGCTAGCCACCTAAATATTTAGGTTGCAACTTAAATATTTAGCTAGTCACCTAAATATTTAACTTAAATATTTAGCTAGCAAGTTAAATATTTAGCTAGTCACCTAAATATTTAACTTAAATATTTAGTTATCTACCTAAATATTTAGCTCGCAACTTAAATATTTATCTAGCCACCTAAATATTGTAGGGGTCACCTCGAGTCAAATTATCAAGGAACTGTCTTGGACCCTCAGTCCTCTGATGGCCTTGGTTGGCCTAAATACAGTTCTAAGTGGCTTCGAATGGACAAAAACTCTGTTCCACTTAGAACTGTATTTAGGCCAACCAGAGTACTGAGAGTCCAAGATAGTTCCTTGATAATTTGACTCGAGGTGACCCCTACAATATTTAACTGAAATATTTAGTTAGCTACCTAAATATTTAGATTGCAACTTAAATATTTATATTTAGCTTAAATATTTAGCTAGCTACCTAAATATTTAGCTTAAATATTTAGCTAGCTACCTAAATATTTAGCTTAAATATTTAGCTAGCTACCTAAATATTTAAGTTGCAACCTAAACATTTAGCTCAAAGCTAAATATTTAAGTCACAAGTTAAGTATTTAGCTTGTTAACTAAATATTTMATTTGTAAGTTAAATATTTAGTTTATAAACTCTGACATTTATAAATGTATGAATCATATGGTGAAAAACTGACTGAAAAATAAATCTGTACCTTTTTTTCTTATAAAAGTCTAAATAAAACAAAAATATTAGTGGTAATTTTTTACTGTGTAACTTTACAAACTGCACCCCATACGTGTGGATGTGCTGCACGAGAGCGAAAACGTGCACGTGTGGCATTTGTTAAAAGCATCTTATCGTCTCTCCTTGTGCTCTCGCTGGAGATAAACCTGCAACAAGGCACCCAGTGGAAAAAAATAACCCCAGCACACACGTCACTCCGAGTTATTCTGGTCCTCCTGGTTTGAACCCCATGTCCCGATCATGTACGCTGTCTCACCTGTTCATCCATCAACATGCCTACGTTTTAAATACTGAGCTGTAAACAGGATAAAGGTGCTTAAATACGAGTGTGAGCTCACAAAAATATAAGTTAGAGAGGGTCCGTAGCTGATAGCGGGCTGAGTAATAACAATGATCAATCCACTGCAGGAATGAATTTTGATTTTGTAAATGTTCACTCTTTCAAAATTCACAGGTTTCATCTCCCTGTGGTGGAGAAACAATCCAAATAAAGGTTTTCTTTGCATTGTCTTTAACCGAAACACAACTAAACAGTGTCAACCATGGAAGGAAACAAGTGGAAGTGTTCAGACTCCATAACTAAACAAAAATTAAAACAACAAAGATTAAAGTACCTGTGACATGCATGTCCCTCAAATACACAATGTCAAGGAAAATATCTTTCTATTTAAGAAACTTGGCACAATACACACAATTTTACCCATTTTGTCAAAAAAACTGGCATTTTTTTCTTTTGAACTTGGCTCAGCCAAAATGAAACAGGAAGTGACATCAAAGGGGAACTGTTTAAGAAAAGAAACTCTGGTTTTTGTTTATGAAACAAAATTATGTGAACTCTGACTCTTCTTCATGTCTTTGATAATAACTCAAAATAATCTAAAGAAACATCAGAATTTCCTCTACAGTCTGAACTCTGCTCACATGCAGATGTTCCCCTATGACATCACTTCCTGTTACTTCACATGTGACCAGAGAGATTGCATTTCCTGTGAAAATGTTAGTGTGAATGCTTCTTGCTGAAAATTTAAGCTGAACACTGCTGAAATCGAGCTGAAAAAATTTAGTAGCAAAAGTGTTATTGTAAGTTAAAATTTTCAGTTGAAAGAAGCAAAAAAGCCTGAGTTTGCAGAAAAAGGTAAAAAGAAGCAAAAAAATATAGTTGAAAAAGCAGAAAATAGCTAAAAGCTAAAATAGCTGAAAAAAAGAGAGCAAAACATCTGTAAGATGCATAAATACCACAAATTCGCAGAAAAAAGCTCAAACAGTAGAAAAAGGCAAAAGAATAGCAAAAAACAAGCTAAAATTAGCATAAAATAAGCTAAATGTAGCAGCCAGAAGTTGTAATTAGCACCCAAACAGTGGAAAAAAATGTAAAATTGGCAGAAAAAAAAGAGCATAAATGTACAAAAAAGTGTCAATTTGTAGTTACTAAAACAGCCAAATTTTTATGTAAAATAGTTTCCTTTAATTCTTTAATTAGCATAATGAAGTATAATGAGCTTGATGTTGCAGAACTTAGCAGAAAAAAGTTATATTGCTACAAAAACTGTGTATTTAGCTTAAAAAGCTAACTTTAGCTAATAGCAACTAAAAATTATCTGAAGTTTCAGCAAATAGATGAAAATAGCAGAATGCCCTATAAAGAGCAGAGTTAGCACAAATTAGCAGAAAAAGGCACAAAAAGATGGAAAAAACAGAAGAATAGCAGAAAGAAGCTGAATTTTAGCTGAAATTGCAGAAAATACCTAAAATTAGCAAAAACGTAGCAAAAAATTAAGACGGGAAGTTAAAAAGAGCAGTACCAGACCAAAAGGTGTAAGGATCTGTAAAGATTTAGAAATATTTTAAAGGATTTTAAGGATGTTGGAAACAGCTCCATTCATTTTCAATGGCAAAAAAGTGGCTAAAAAAGTGAAATAGCTGAAAAAGTATAAAAAGCTGAAATACCAAAAGTCATAGCAGGATTGTCATAATCGAGCAGAACGTTTTGATACATGAATTGTTGAAACAGAACAAAAATTGTGGAACGAGTTGGATGCCAAAAAACATACGGAAGAAAAAATGATCTTAATAGTGTGAACGCTGTGAAGCGTCACACAAATATCTCAACAACTGTTCATCTCAGTTATGTCAATTCTTTTGCAATATATTATCAATCTTATCTTTTGAAAAACGAATTTGTGTTTATTGCAAAAAAATTGGTGTCACAGGCACTTTAATACTCTCTTTTGCGTAATCTAACGCCAGTGCAGGTGATCAGTAAAAACAGTAAAATGCCTGTTCTCTCCGTGCAAGCATGGGTTTTCTCTGGGTGCTCCGGTTTCCTCTCACAGAACAAAAACATGCATGTTAAAAAAGAAAAAGAAAAAAGTGTCCCAGATATTGGATAACTACATGAAAATGTCTGGATTAATGCAGCCAATTGGAAAAGGATTTGTAAAATATTGTTTTAGATGAATGCATGAAACATATCTCTTCTTCATGTTGTCCTCAATAAAAACGTGAATAAACAAATGCATGTTTGGTAACTGGTAACTCTAAATTAAAGTTTAAATTTATAGCCTTAGACCGACCCGGGCTGCGGGCTGGGTCGGACCAAAATTAAATGCTTGATGGTCGGGTCAGGCTTCTGTGGTAAGTTTTTAATAAATCTACAGTTCATTCAGCACCCAGAAAACTACATGAGAACGCAGGATCTAAAGTTGTTTAAATAAACGTGAGGAGGTCTTCTGGACGAGTTTTTCTTTGTTGAAAATTGTCTCGTCTCTCGTCCAGGAGACGTCTTCAGTCTGAGGAGTTTCAGGTGAACTCAGCCTTATAAGCTCCGCCTCCACGTGTTGGACAAACAAGTTTAACGATGACAATCAAAACTGTTTGTTTCAGCCTAACAATCGTTACAGTCTTTATCCCTTTTGTTCACAGAGGGCTGAGTCATACTCAATAACAGCATCATAAGACGGAGACAATTGGACAGGGAGACCATTCCTGTTTAATGACGGGCGGTTTTCCTTTACTCCTCTCAAACCAACATTCCTCTCTATCAACGATGAGATCATCTTCATGCCTGAAAGAGTGACCGCTGGCCTGTAGAACTGCACAGTCCTGGTCTGATGATGTTGTTCTTCTGTGTTGGACCATTGGAGAAGAACAAAACGTCTTTTCAACAAAGAACTTGTCCAGAGGACCTACACAGCTTTTTTATTTTTTTTTATTTTTATTTTTCTTCCTGGATTATTGAGATGCATCAGGACAATTTAAAGTTGTATTTATGTTTAGTGTTTAGTGTTTATTGTCATATAAACAGATGAAACGTGTTTCCCTGAGCAATGAAATTATTAGTTTTCCATCCACTCTGAATGCCAGGAGACAGACAGATGAGAAAAAAGATCACGCACTTAAATGATACTAAGAAAGCAATAAAGGATAAAGGACATTTATGAAAACATAAAACAGCTAAAAGCTAAGAACTAAAATAGCTAAATATAGCTGAAAACATCTGCAAGAAGCATTAAATAGCACTAAGTAGCAGGGAAAGGCATAAAGCAAAAGCGTAGTAGAAAGAAGCGGATCTACAGCTAAAGTAGCATAAATAAGCTAAAATTAGCATAGAATAGGCTAAAGCTAGCAGCCACAAGGTGAAATTAGCACCCAGATAGAGAAAGTGTTGTAAAAATTGTAAAACTAGCAGAAGAATAGCATGTGAGTACCAAAAAGTGATAATTAGTAGTAAAATGGCCAAAACAGCTGAAAGTTTCAGTAAACAGCTAAAAAAGTAGCTGGAATTTAAATTGGCATAATAAGGAGCACAAGTTTGCTGAAGTTTTCAGAAAAAGTTTTAATAGCTATAAAAAATGTGTATTTAGCTTAGAAAAGCTAACTTTAGCTAATAGTAGCTAAACATTAGCGAAAATTTCAGCAAATAGCTGAATATAACAGAAAGCATCTGTAAGAAGAAAAACAGCACAAAAAAGCACAAAAAAGTAGAAAAAGACAGAAGAATAGCATAAAGAAGAAGGATTTTATCTGAAATAGCAAAAACGTAGCTAAAATTAGCACACGAATGTGAAAAAGAGAATAAACAGAGCAAAATGTGTCAGGTGCTGTGAAGATTTAGAAACATTTTCAAAGGAATTTAAGGATGTTGAAAACAGCTCCGTTCATTTTCAATGGCAAAAAAGTGGCTAAAATAAAGTGAAATAGTTAAAAAAGTGAAAAAAGCTGAAATACCAAAAGTCATAGCAGCCCTCACATGAATGAGCTGAACGTTTTGATATATGAAATGTTGAAATAGCACAAAAATTGTGGAACAAGTTAGATGCTGAAAAATGTACGGAAAAAAAAAAGATCTGAATTGTGTGAATGCTGTGAAGCGTCACACAAAGAAAGATCCAGAACTATTAAAATCTTGGTGTGGAACAGGTCACGACCTCAATCATCCCAGTCAAACACACAGACCCTGGCTCCTGTCCATCCTCACAGGGAAACCGAGCACACACAGGTGTAACTCAGGTGTAACTCAGGTGTAACTCAGGTGTGTGGTCTCGTGTGTCGGGGGAACGGAGGCGTCTGCAGCCAGTTCTTATGTGAACGCTCAAAAACAAGCAGCCAGTGTTGAAGCTGGGGAGGGATGGAACTATCAGATACACTTCAGCTCCTCAGTTCACCAAGCTTCAGCACATGGCACACACACACACACACACACACACACACACACACACACAC
>NW_013952428.1:940599-947004 GCF_001266775.1 Austrofundulus limnaeus | reverse complement strand
GGGTGGATATAGCTCGCTAGCAGCCTCGCACCGAGGACCTATCCACGCCATCATTTACCCAGAATGCTTTGTGTGTAAATAAAATTGCTCCATCCGTGTACTATATTTTTAAACTTTTAGTTTAAAAATGATAAAAACTGAACATCCTACAGTATTTTTACAGTCTTTATTTTACAGTTAAAATATATGTTTATTAAATAAAGTCTAATGTTACAACTAATCATGGATCCCTTTAAGCTCACATGTTAAAAAATTAAACAGTCTTACCTGTGAGAAACACCTGCGGTACTCCTTCTCCGGCCCGGGGCATCTGAACACCCGAAGAGCTCCTCCTCCTCCTCCTCCTCCGTGCCTCCCAGACTCCACCCCCGGGTGAGGCGTGTGTTGGAAGGGGTAACTGTTGCCTGAGGGCGGTGGCGGTTGAGGGTTGAAGTCCGGCTGAGGGTCTCTGCTCACGGAGCCGAGCCGGTGGAGAGAAGAGGAGAAGAGTGGAGCAGAGCGCTGGCGCGGGAGCGACAGCGAGGCAGGAGGAGGGGGAGGAGCCGTGACGGAGCTCCAGTCGAAGCGGTGGCGGTTGACGAAGACAGCCGGAGACGATGGGCGCTGCTGGGGGTTCTGGGCTTGGACTCTGCTCATCCTGGGCTCTGCGTGGGACGGTCTGTCCAGGCGTGGGCGAGGCCTTTCAGTGGCGCTGACGATGGCTTCCTCCTCGGCAGCGGGCGCCTCTCGGATCTCCTCCTCGTCGGTCTCCTCTTGGCTCCTGACGTTTTCTTCGTCGGTGTTCACCTGGAGAGCTCCCTCGGTGCCGTTAGCGGTGTGGCGAGCCTGGCGGTTGGTGCGATGCAAAGGCAGTGAGAAGGGAACCTTGCCGTACCCAAACTGACCTGGACGGATGCTGGAGGACCTGCGGGGATCGTTCACACACAAATGTTCACAGAGGAAGTAAAGAGTAACTAGACATGGGTTTTTACGATGTAAAAACAAGTGTGCATTGCCATGTAGCATGGCTTTGCCTGCAGCATTGGACTTGCAGAATGAACTTTGACCAAGTTCAAATGTGTTTTCTATACCAGCTTGTGCCTGTCACGTCAGCAGGTGTTTGTAATTAAGGCAAATGTGTAACAATATGAAGTTGGAGGAGATTTTTTTGTTAAAGTTGCATTAGCTGGGTTTTGAACCCTGATCTCCCACATGAAAGTCCATGACATAGACCATTAGACCAATGGAGCTGTGGCAGAAGTTGGTGGCAGGGGTTGGTTTGTATGTGTGCAGAAAGAGGCCACATTGCCAATACAATTATTGAYATAAAAATGCATAATATTACAGCAATAGAGCAGTATTAAGACAATTTTATAGTAAAACATCAAAATACAATATTATATAGTACTGTAAACACTGAACTACTGAGTTGAAATATTAAACTATGGTGCAGTACCAAGTTCAGTACAGCATGGGGCAGTATTGGACCAACCCAAGGCTCCATTGACTGCCATTATAATTCATTAAACATTAATATTTCATAAACTATAAGTTGCACAGGCACCAAAAGGCACAGACATCATTTGGCACAGGAGCTTTACAGATATAAATTACAATGGCAGCTCTAGGACAAAGTATGCAGGAGGAGAAGCATGGCAAAGTTGAGATGACTTGGATGGGAAACGAATCACAATAGTGTGCATTGCATTGACAATGCACACTGAAAATCAACATCAGGAGGGAGGCTGCAGAGTGTATCTGAAGACAAATATCTGAGGGTGGTAACTGATTCAAACGTGTTATTTAAATCACATATCTCTCTGTAATCACATCAAATTTAACCTCAGTAACTTCAGACATGTTCGTTATCAGATGTCCACACAGACAGATAAAATCTACATATACAGTATGATTTTTGTCCCATATCAATTACTGTTTACACATCTGGTCTCAAGCTAATGCTACAGCTCTAAAACCACTGCAATCACTGTATAAATGCACCGACAAGAGAACAAATATGTAACATTATTGTCCAATATTACAAAAACACAGTTTCCTGTGATCATTACAGATTTAAACTATAACACATTTAAACTACTGTTAAAGAAATGTCGGTACCACTTTACAATAAGGCTCCCCTTATAGATGGCTTATAAATACTATATAAATAGGTTATTAATTTATCTGTAAACACTTTATACATCATTATGAAGTGCTTATTATGCATTAATTAAGGACGAGAAAGACAAAACTGTCCGGTTTTTGGTCAAATAGTGAGCCAAATCGGTTCATGTACATATTACAGCTATCTAATATTTCACACTACGTTACTAGCTTGTAAACACAATAATGTATTGGAAACACATATTTTACATATAATATTACATTGTACTACACATATCCACAACTATCAAAGGGAGCCTTATTGTAAAGTGTAAGACCATACACTATATATAAGGCTCCATTATAACATTTGTACACATTTATTAATCATTAATAAATAGTGTACCTAATGTAAATATGTGTTTCCAATACATTATTGTGCTTACAAGTTAACCTAGTGTGAAATGTTTAATATAACACTTTATAATATGTACATGAACAGATTTGGCTCACTGTTTAGCAAGAAACCAGACAGTTTTGTCTCTTTCTTATTCTTAATAAATGCATAATAAACACTTATTGATTTATAAAGTGGTTACAGATTAATTAATAACCTATCTATAACCTTTTTATAAGCCATCTATAAAGGGAGCCTTATTGTAAAGTGGTACCAAAATGTCTTATTGATAATCAGAGCTGTGAACATTAGGTTACATTTAGACCGGCTCCTGCTCCTCTCTGCTGTCATCTTGTCTCATGTGTGCGTTTATTATGTTCTGTGATATTTTCTACTAATTGGTTTGTGTTTTTATATGCATTCTAGCTTATAATATTTTAATTATTTTGAAGTGTATTGTAATTGTTATTTTGTAACTATTAGGGATGCAACGATAGAGAAAATTCACGATTCGGTTCAGTT
Organism: Austrofundulus limnaeus; assembly: GCF_001266775.1. Taxonomy (NCBI): domain Eukaryota; kingdom Metazoa; phylum Chordata; class Actinopteri; order Cyprinodontiformes; family Rivulidae; genus Austrofundulus; species Austrofundulus limnaeus. The sequence goes on along the minus strand of NW_013952428.1, from coordinate 944,003 downwards.
CGATACTTTAGTCTCATGGTTCGATATTTTTTTCGACACAAAAAAGAGAAATGTCCATGTCCCTTTTAACTTGAAATTTATTTAAATTAATTATGAACATTTAAGTACAGTTTTTAAATTTTACTGAAACAGCAAGTTTCTCAGTGGATCTGCGCTCAAAAATACAGTCTAGGTGGTGTAGTCGAACACAGATCCACTGATCCTTCAACACAGAGCATCTTCAGAAGACAAGTTGATAAAATTTAATTTAAAAATCTGTATTGTTCGCTACATAGTGTGTATTGAACCTAAAGCACTGTTCAATACGGGTACATGTATTGTTGCAGCCCTAGTAATTATGTAGTTTTACATTTAATATTTCAGGGTGACTTTTGCCATCTGTCTAGGGACTGCAAGTGAAACATAGCCTTCTGGCTAACGCCGGCATATTTACAGAAATGTTATTAATATGCACTGTCCCTGTAATAAATAAATAAATAAATAAATAAATAAATAAATAAATAAATAAATAAATAAATAAATAAATAAATAAATAAATAAATAAATAAATAAATAAATAAATAAATAAATCAGAGTGAGTGATGGATGCAGCAGATACCAGAGGCCGAGCTGAACACCAGCATCGTGATAATAAACCTTCTAATGTTTGAACCTTAATGAGCAGAGAATCCTTTATTATCTGCTGCTCTGAACTATCAGCCCAGAGGTCACTGCCTTCTTGTTTTCACCATCAGATACAAATCTTGTCTTTGTCCGGTAACAATGGGGCGGCGACTGTTTGTCCCAAACAAACAGTGTTGCTACTGCAAGCCTTGCAAATCTCACTTCCTTTTATGCAAGTGACTTTTTCCATGAATAAAGCAAGTTCAAGGTGCTGAGGAAGGCAAAAAAAATTATCCTACTTGAAATGTATTAGTAAAGATAAAAACAGTCATTTCTGATGATTCATCCAAAAAATCCTAACTTTTTCAGCATTTCTTGATGAGCAAACCACACGCTGATTAATATCATTAACCCTTCTGTGCAGAAGCTTAAACCTAAAACAAAATGACTCAGAAATGTTGAAATGTTGTGTGTCATATTGTGTGTCATGTTGTGTGTCATTACTGTGCGAGTGCTTATAAAGCTGTCACACTACTGAGACGCATTTTTCTTCTGTAAGGTTTTTGACATGTGTTATGTTTGCCAGTTTTTGGGTCATTTCAATAATTCATGCATCAAAACGTTCGTCTCATTCAGGACATTCCTACTACAACTTTTTATATTTGTGTAAATTTTACTTTTTGAAAAATTTAACTTTTTCAGCCACTTTTTTTCTCATTGAAAATTAATATATTTTCTGTCAAAATTCTTCAAACCCTTTTTTACATTTTACAGCTCATTTCACCTATTCTTCTGGTTTTTACAGTTTGTTTGAGCTAATTTCAGCTTCATTTTGCTCTTTTCAGCTATCTTGTGCTGATTTCAGCTTTTTTCATGTTTTGGATAGTTTAACTGCTCTGCTACTTGGAGCTCTTTTCTTTAGCAACTTTAACATTTTAAGTATTAAGTTTCAGCTTCCTTTAGCTTCTTTCAGCTATCTTCTGCTAACTTCAGCTTCGTCTGTTTGTTACAACTTCCATCTCCTAGTTTAACCTTTATACGCTCTTTTCAGCGACTTTCTGCTAATTTCAACATTTTTCTTTTTCCACAGGTGCTATTTAACTGATTTTCTGCTAATTTGAGCCATTAATTGAAAATTTTTTGTGTTAATTTCAGCTATTTTCTACTTAATTCAGCAAATGTGCCCTTTAGTTTTTGCTGCTAATTTTAGTGGGTTTTTTCTGCTTTTTCAGCTTTCAGCTATTTTTCTACTGAGCCCGCGAGGGGACATGGGGGATTTTTTTTTTCTTTTTGCGTTCCCACGCAAAAGTATTGCGTTACCTCGCAATACCTTTTGCGTTCCCACGCAAAAGTCGTTAAACACTGTTGTGCCTGCCGGTTTATTAACAAACTCACATGTTCACCATTAGCGAGTTAGCCTACTGCTTTAATTCAGCTTCAGAATGAATATATCACACAGACACACATGGAAGTATGTCATATGCTGATATTTTAACACAATGCAGCCACGCAACATAAATGTCAATTTCACGAACTTGGGGCGACACATCCTGTTTTGGTAACCGGATATTTCAAAATAAAAGTCTAATTTAATTCAGTTCATATACAAAACAAACTTTTGCGAGGGAACGCAAAACAATATTACGAGGTAACGCAAAAGTATTGCGAGGTAACACAAAAGTATTGCGAGGTAACACAAAAGTATTGCGAGGTAACACAAAAGTATTGCGAGGTAACACAAAAGTATTGCGAGGTAACGCAAAGGTATTGCGTGGGAACGCAAAAGAAAAAAATCCCCCCATGTCTCCTCGCGGGCTCCATAATTTTTCTGTTAGTTTCAGCTAATTTCAGCTTTTTTTTTGCGTTTATACTGCATTTTAGCAGGAAATGACACTTCTCCAGTCAAAATGTGCAACGGAAGAATCAGCTGTAAGTCCATACTGGTCTCTCTCTCACGATGCTAACAACTCTTAGCCTCCATCATCTAAACCAGAACCAGAACCGTTAGAGGTTATTTGATTATCAAAATGATTCAGAACATGAAATGACTCAGCTCGCTCACCTTCTCGAAGGTAACCCCTCCCGGCTGGATGAGACAGAGCGCCTGTTCCCGCCTCCCCCGGCTCTCTCTGCTCCGGGATTGGTCGGCCTCCTGACGATCCTCACCGGCTGGTCGTAGCCCTGCGCGGCGGGGTAGTAGGGCGGTCTGTAACCTGGAGCGGGGTCTCGACTGGTCGGAGGCAATTCTGAACGGTAGAAAGGAGGAGAGCGGTTGTTCTGTCCGGAAACGGGAGGCCCTTCTCCTCCGGCGGGGACGTTCCGATACAAAGGCAATCCAGGGTTATGGCCGCGATAAGGCGGGTGTTGCCCCGGGTAGCGAGGAGGGTAGAAAGGGTTGACGGGCGAGACCTCAGGTCCCCCGATGTTTCTGTGTGAAAGCCCCGCCCAGTTTGGGGGAGAATGAGAGAGGGGTGGAGTCTGGGGGAAGGGAGGGGGTAAGCACTTCCTGTTCCTTTGTGAAACGCCCACTCCGCATGTTTGAGAGCATTCTGACCACTCCCCCCACACAGACCACACCCCCTCTACAGGCTCCGCCTCAAAAGCCTGTCTGGATCTTCGACCTGCAGCCTGAGAAACAAACACAACAACAAACAAACTCATAAAAGTGTCAACAATCAACAAATCTTCCTGTAGTTTCTCAGCCTCTTGAAAACTGTGATAAAAATTTTATTCTAATTTACATCATTAAAGGGATCCACGATTAGTTGTAACATTAGACTTTATTTGATAAACATATATTT
>NW_013952428.1:935021-938842 GCF_001266775.1 Austrofundulus limnaeus | reverse complement strand
CATCTGGTGCATTTGGGGGACAAAAGTTCAGTCCCCATTTGGTTTAAATGCTATTGGTGGGTTGGGGGTTGGGTTTAGGACCAAGGTGTGAATTGAGTTTAGGTTAGTTTTAGGGTCAGGTAGGTACCTGTGAGGTTAACTTTAGGGTTTGTGGTCAGGGTTAGGCTGTAGGAATGTAATCAGGGTTCTCACACCTTGGTTAACATCAAATTCAAGGTCATTTCAAGGACTTTCCTGTACCAATTTCCTCAAATTAAAGAACCACGCGCAACGGCAATTACCTACTGCTACCACAGAATGTTACCAATAAACAGGTTGAATATCATGTAATTCAATGAAAAACTGAACAAAGAAGTTGTTGAGTCAGAATCAATGATGTCAGTTTACTGTAATCCTGAGTTATCCACCGCAACAAATGTAAGTTTTTAATTTTATAATTAATTTTTTTTAAAAGATGATAAAAAATCAGTTTTAAATAGAGGACTTCAATCCCCAAAAGACATTCAAGAACTTTCAAGGACAAGTGTAATTTTTGGCTGTTTTCACAAACTTTCCAGGGCCTTGAAATATTTTTTTCAAATTCACAAACTTCCAAGGATTTCAAGGACCCGTGGGAACCCTGTGTAATGGAATTCAATGGAATGCCCCTAACTGGATAGCTGTGCAAACATGTGTGTGTGTGTGCGCAGGGGAAAGGTGTGCTGCTGGGTTCGTAATGAGCGCCATTAAACACACAGCAGAGCTGCCACATAACTGGGACCATTAATGAGCTGTGAGCCGTGACCCCCACCCCCGACCACAGCAGCCGACCCACTGGTTCAGTTCCTGAACACCTGGAAGTGCACCTGACAGGAGGGCAGCTGTTAACTCTGCTGGAAAAAGACCTGTGAGTGAATTTATGTTTGTCTCGTTTGTCTCTCTGTGTCCCTGTGATGGACTGGAGACCTGTCCAGGGTTGTCCCCACACCAACAACTGCTGGAGATGGAGACCTGGAAAAGTAAAGTGGGTAAAGAAAATGGACGGATGATAAAAACCATTGCTGATCGTGTGATTTGGGGCGACAGGAGGTTGGGAGTTGTCCTGTAACCATTGGGTTGATGGGTTGAACCCCGCTCCGTCTGTCAGTCATTGTGTCCTTGGGTAAGATACTTCACCGCCTTGCCTGCTGGTGGTCAGAGGGTCTGGTGGCCCCGGGGTATAGCAGCCCCGCCTCTGTCAGTGTGCTCCAGGGCAGCTGTGGCTACAATGTAGCTTAGCACCATCAGTGTGTGAATGATTGATTGTAGTTTTGGAGTCCTTGGACTTGATAAATTACTATATAAGTTCAGGTCATTTACCATTTGGTGCCTAAGAAACGTTTAATTGCCTTTTGAGAGTGGCCCAGAGTTCCTTAAGGTTCTGGATGTTGTGGGTTTGTGTTGGTTGACGCGACTCTACAGTATTGCGTGGACATCGGGGGCAGTTCCCCTGGATTGGCAGACCGGGGTGGTCCCCCTATTTAAAAAGGGGGACCATAGAGTGTGTCACAACTATAGGGGATCACACTTCTGAGCCTCTCTGGTAAGGTCTAATCAGGGGTTCTGGAGCGGAGGGTCTGTCGGACAGTCGAATCTGATTCAGGAAGAGCAGTGTGGTTTTGGTCCTGGTCGTGGAACAGTGGACCAGCTCTACACCCTCAGCAGGATCCTGGAGGGTGCATGGGAGTTCAACCAGTCTACATGTGTTTTGTGGACTTGGAGAAGGTGTTCGACCGTGTCCCTTGGGGACTCCTGTGGGGGGTACTCCGGGAGTATGGGGTAACAGGCCCATTGATACGGGCTGTTAGGTCCCTGTATGACCAGTGCCAGAGCTTGGTCCACATTTCTGGTAGTAAGTCAGACTCGTTTCCAGTGAGAGTTGGACTCCTCCAAGGTTGCCCTTTGCCACCGATTCTGTTCGTAACTTTTATGGACAGAATTTCTAGGAGCAGCCAAGGTGTTGAGGGTTCCTTTTTGGTGGCCTTAGGATCGCATCTCTGCTTTTTGCAGATGATGTGGTCCTATTGGCTTCTTCAGATCCTGATCTCCAGCTCTCACTGGAGCGGTTCACAGCCGAGTGTGAAGCAGCTGGGATTAGGATCAGTGCCTCCAAATCCCAGACCATGGTCTTGAGTTGGGAAACAGTAACGTGCCGCCTCCGGGTCAGGGAGGAGGTCCTGCCCCAAGTGGAGGAGTTTAAGTATCTCGGGGTCTTGTTCACGAATGAGGGAAGAATGGAGCAGGAGATCAACAGAAGGATTGGTGCTGTGTCTGCAGTGATGCGGGCGTTGTACCGGTCTGTCGTGGTGAAGAGAGCTGAGCCTTAAGGTGAAGCTCTCGGTTTACCGGTAGGTCTATGTTCCTACCCTCATCTATGGTCAGGAGCTTTGGGTAGTGACTGAAAGAAGGAGATCACAGATACAAGCAGCTGAAATGGGTTTCCTCCGCAGGGTGTCTGGGCTCTCCCTTAGAAATAGACTGAGAAGCTCAGTCATACAGGAGGGACTCAGAGTAGAGCCGCTGCTCCTCCACGTCCAGAGGAGCCAGTTGAGGTGGTTTGTTTGGTTAGGATGCCTCCTGGACGCCTCCCTGGTGAGGTGTTCTGGACATGTCCCACTGGGAGGAGACCCAGAGGAAGACCCAGGACACGCTGGAGGGACTATGTTTCTCAGCTGGCCTGGGAACACCTTGGGATTCTCCCAGATGAGCTGGTCCAAGTGTCTGGAGAGAGGGAAGTCTGGGTCTCTGCTGAGGCTGCTGCCCCCGAGACCTGACCCCGGATCAGAGGAAGAAAACGGATGGACGGCTTTACTTCAACTGTAAAATAAAGACTGAAAATACTTAAGTCCGTTTAGTTTCTATAAATTCTAAAAAATGCTCTCCTTGTGTTTGCGTGTTTTGTCCGGGTACTCCGGTTTCCCCCACACCCCAAAAACATGAACAACAGTTTGCCTTCAGGCCCAGGCTGCGCTTGAAGAAGAAATCTGCGATCTCAATGGGATTTTCCAGGTGAAACAACGGTGAATAAAATACAATTTTCATACTGCAGAAGCAAAACAAAACACTCAGGTAAACTCGCAGCATTAATTGTTTGCTTTAAGGTTTGTTTCTTTTGTGTTTTTATGATAAATCGGCACAGAACATGAATGAATTCTTCAATAAACTAAATACTGGTGCGTTCATTTTTTGGGTGTTTGATTTGTTTTACTTCACAAAAATTCTTCTTTAAATCGTCTCCTTTTCTGACCGGTCTTTAAAATCACACTCTTAGGAATATTTCTCCCCAATTCTCCAAACTAAGATCGCTACATCTGCTGCAGGTAAGATAGTGACTCAGACGTCCTGTGAAGAACCCTACTGCAGAGTCAGAAGACTCTGGTTGAACTGTGAGAGGAAACGTTGTGATGTTTGTTGCAAATTAAAAAGTTCTTGGTAAATCTGCAGCTCTTTAAGCTGAAGCTTGCAGTTATAAGCAGAGGAACTTCCTGTTTCTTTTGAACACTTGACGTAACTAAATCAGCCTGATCAAACCTCACATTAGCTGCTCTACTCTTTACACTGTGCCTCTTTTGTCCCAAAGCCTGCAGGAACAGTCGTATCGAGTCTCTGCCGGCGTACATTAGAGCGTGTAGGAGATGCTTCATGAGTAAAAATGTGAACCTTAACTGTGGGGTGCTGTTTGTAAAGTTACACAGTCAAAAATTACCGCCAATGTTTTTGTTTTATTTAACCTTTTATAAGAAAAAAAGAACAGATTTATTTTTCAAAGTCAGTTTTTCACCATATGATTAAATGTCATAGTT
>NW_013952428.1:931812-934103 GCF_001266775.1 Austrofundulus limnaeus | reverse complement strand
GTCACAAGTTAAATATTTAGCTTATTAACTAAATATTTAATTTGTAAGTTAAATATTTAGTTTATAAACTATGACATTTATAAATGTATGAATCATGTGGTAAAAAACAGACCTAGAAAAATATATCTGTTCTTTTTTTCTTATAAAAGGCTAAATAAAACAAAAATATTGGTGGTAATTTTCGACTGTAACTTTACAAACGGTACCCCACAGTTAACGGAGCGATCTGATGACTCACCTTCCTCTTGGCAGTCTTGGTCACGGAGGTCGTGACCACCACAAAGCCCCACAGCACATAGAGCCTGAGGGAGGAAGAACAAAAAAAAGACGATTTAAAAACAAACAGCTTTCTGAATGAGGTTCTTTATGAAGCTTATGATTATTCCATGACCTAAACATGAACATACGGTAAAATCATGTTAAAACTCACAGAGGCCTCCATTATTCTCTGTCAGAGGTGCTGGGTTAACACCCCGTCACGTGTTCCAGTGACCTAAGTTTATTTCAGGAACTCATTCTGACACTTGTTTCCCTCTAAAGGTGGTGTTTGGGCTGTGAGAGGTTAGTGAACAAAAGTTTCTTGTTTTTCCCTCCATGAAGGCACAAAAATCCCCCAATCAGTCTGAGGAGTCCAAGGAGACGCGAACAAACAGATGGGTTTAAGCAGCAGGCCCATGCACACGCTGAGGACACACACACACTCACAACCACGCTCGCTGTCTGCTGTTTATATGCTTTGGGTTTTATATTCAAGTGAGCTGCGATGGAAACGAACTATGCTGATTATTAATTCCATTCGGTGGTTATTCTGTTTAAAAAGTTTTTTCTCCACAATCACAGTTCAAGTTTGGGATTTTTGAAAACTTTACCACAAAATGTTCAACTGAGTGATGACATCACTCTGACTTTTAGACTATTTTTTCGCCAAAAGTTGTAAAAACAAACCTTTTTTTTAAATTCCTGCAAACCTTCAGAGGTGTAAAGTTACAAGGTACAAATACTTTTTAGAAGTGTGGTTGTGTAAACTTTACTGGAGTCATGACTTTACTTTTACTCCTTACATTTTAAAAATAGTTTCATTCCTCTTGTTTCATTCTGGATGGTAATCTGCCCAGATATATGGTGCCTTTTTGATAGAGTGAGTTTAAATGTGATTTGATGAGAAGTACAAATGGCGGCCCCGGGGCCACATCCGGTCCGTGAGTGACCAAAGGTGACAGGGTTCTGTTGTATCCATGATTAAATGCAGCAAAATAAACTCTTTCAAAGGTAACAGATCTTTGTAATACTTGGTTTATTTACATAATGATTTAATTGCTGGATGTTCGGCCCCTCAGCTGTTGGTGCCCCCCCCCCCCCCCCGAGTGATTTAGTTGAATAGTCCTGATCTATTGAAGTGTACGATCCATCACACCTGTATGACACAAATCACATTTCAGACATGTAGCCTCGTATGAAGACTAGTGTGGCAGAGATATAAACTCAGCACATAAAGTAACAGAACACCTGGTTGTCAGCACCTGGAGCAACCAGAAGCTCAAAACAAGCAGAATCTTCTCATGTCATTTTCTCTGCTGCTCATCCCCAAGATGCATGTTCCTTTTGTGGCACCATTTAAAAGGGAAAATAACAGGGATGAGTTATGTTATAAGATTTATTACCTCCCAGTAAATGTCATTTTGGAAATCATAACATCAGCACTCATTAATTTTACTTTTAATACTCAAATACACTTTATGTCAGAAATTTAAGTACAATAAATAAGATGCTGTAATATTCTTAGAGGAGAATAACTTTTAATGAAGTAATTTTATAAGATACTTGTACAAGCATCACTAAGATACTGTACACACAGTGTTGTATAAAGTACCTCAAAGTGATACTTGAGTAAAAGTACAAGTATTTTATCATAAAAATACTTTGGTAAAAGTTAAAGTCTTCTCTAAAAATATTACTTGAGTAAAAGTCTTAAAGTATCTGAATTCTTTTGTACTTAAGTATCAAAAGTAAGTTTCTGACACAAAATCCACTTAAGTATTAAAAGTAAAAGTACTGAGTAAAAGTGAGCAGTTAGATTTTACAAAATGACATTTATTGGGAGGTGACTTCTCCAAAAAATATTTTTTCTAATAACAGCGTGCAGCTGTGATGGGTTGTGTTCTATGGAGGTAAATTTGTGTTTTTATTATTCAATCAAACAAAAAGCATCTTCAATCAAAAAAAATAATTTTAATCAAAAATATTTTTTTCAACCAAACAAAAAATAAATTCAATCAAAAAATAATAATTTA
>NW_013952428.1:928666-930463 GCF_001266775.1 Austrofundulus limnaeus | reverse complement strand
GGTTGAAAATATTAATTTTGATTGAATTTATTTTTTGTTTGGTTGAAAAAAATATTTTTGATTGAAATTATTTTTTTTGATTGAAGATGCTTTTTGTTTGATTGAATAAAACACAAATTTACCTCCATAGAGTACAAGCTAATAGTGTGTCAGAATGGTATATATTTATACTTCTCATCCAAACACAATTAAATTCACTCTATCCAGGAGACACTATTTATCAGGAGAGGATTTTTAAGTAATAACTCAGAATAAAATAGAAGTAACAACTTTGTATTTCTTACCTTTGTAATAAATATAGTGAGTAGAAAGTACAGATAAATGTGTAAAAATGTAATGAGTAAAAGTAAAAAGTACGTTGAAAAATAATTACTCAAGTAAAGTACAGATAACCAAAATTTCTAAGTACAGTAACAAAGTATTTGTACTTAGTTACTTTACAACTCTGTGTACACAGGACATAAAAACGTTTTTACTAATTAACTGAAATATATAATTGTGTGTATTTTATTCGGCCCATGTTTCTCTCGCTGCTGAAGGACAGATCCTCTCAGAGCACACACTGTGTGAGCTCAGATGTTTCTCAGCAAAACACTTTTTAAATAAATCCCTTTAGAAACACGACCATTTATATCTGTCACAACCTTTGCTGTTTACGTCAGGATGTTTTTCCCAATAAAACTTGTATTTTTCACTCAATCTATTAGTGCCATTTTTGATTTTTAATTTCAGCTCATGAGTTGCTGTCAGGGAGTGACAGACAAGTGTGTGGTTACCATGGTGACCCTAATGAGTCATTGGCAGCAATATTTGTTTTGGTGCTGGTTAAACTTTTAACAAGACATTTGTTGTTTTCTGATGCTCACAAACTGTTGGAGGAAAGTTGGAACAGTCAAAAATGAGGTTATTTTCAGATAAACGCACTTGTTTCGATAAAATATGAAACTCAGCAGAACAAGTGCACAACAAACAAGTGGAGCACCGACTGCCAGGAGGAACAATAATCAGATCCTTTAAATGATAACAGCTTATAAAGCTGGACACTGCAGAGCAGAACCAAACCACCACCGCAGCCTGCAGCCCGCAAGCCACATGTAGGCGCAATAATCTGCCCCTTCTTCCCAGTGTGGTGCACCACCGCGGTCTGTGGAAACTTCCCCCTCACCACACAGCACAACTACCCCCAGAGAGAGAAAAATCTCACAAAAGTCCTCCGACACAACAGAGCTGCCCAGGCCCCTGCCTCGCTGCTGCTGTGGCGAGTTCAGGATCAAACCCAGAGCCAGGCAGGAGGTTCAGAGTCACAGAGAAAACCTTACAAAAGTCCACCCTGAGGGGGGAGAGAAAACACCCCCCCATGAGTGGGGAGAGAAAACACCCCCCATGAGGGGGAACCTCTATAAACCAGAGTCAACGCCTGCGCGTAAAAACGTGCGTAAAACCGAACCAAGAAAACTTGAAGCAGTAAGTGAAGAAAAAACACCCAGAGTCAGAGGGATGCGAGTCCACATGTGGCGCTGCTGCCTGCAGCTGGACCCAAGTCTTACCTGAACACCGAACCGAGCCGCATGCTCCCGCGAGTTTCCCCTCCACAGCCGCGCGCGCTTCGGGATCCCAGAGAACCAGACCGAGTTTGTCCCCGGGGTCCGCGTCCTGACACACATCAAGTTCTCCTTCTTCTGTGTGTGTCCGTGTGTGTCTGCGTGTCCCCTTCCTCCTGTCACAGTCACTCCCCGTGATCTCTGCAGAGTGGGAAGGGCTCTGAGAGAGAGAGAGAGAGAGAGAGAGAGAGAGAGA
>NW_013952428.1:927047-928618 GCF_001266775.1 Austrofundulus limnaeus | reverse complement strand
ACACACACACACACACACACACACACACACACACACACACACACACACACACACACACACACACGTTGTGCTGAGTCACTCCTCACCAGAAACAAACTTTTTGATATTTGTAAAGTTTTACATTGTCTGAACTTTAAGAAGTCATTTAATGAGCTTGTTGGATTTAAAAAGCCTCTAATGTTTGGTTGAATATCCTTAAAGTTGCACCTTCACTACTAATAGCTTCTAGTTCTGTTGGATATTTGACTTTTTTTGTCAGAATGGGTAGAATTTGTTTTAATTGGTTGTTTTTTTTTATCCCAGATTTGGCTTTTAAACACACATCAACCAGCAGGGATGGGTAACTGGTGGCTCACAGGCCACATCCAGCCCATGGGTTGCTTCCATCTGGCCCATCAATGGGCTCTGAGAGAAAAAAAATACACTCTTACAATCTAAGAGCTGGTTTCTTTTCTTTTTTTTAGTAAAAAATATAATCTAAAACTAATTTATTCATTCATTTTGGGAGTTACTACGGAGCCCGCGAGGGGACACGGGGGATTTTTTTTCCTTTTGCGTTCCCTCGCAATGTTTTGTGTTCCTACCAAAAGTTTGTTTTGAATATGAACTGAATTAAATCAGACTTTTATTTTTGAAATATCCGGTTACCAAAACAGGATGTGTCGCCACAAGTTCGTGAAATTAACTTTTGATGTTGCGTGGCTGCATTGTGTTAAAATATATGACATACTTCCATACATGGCTGTGTGATATATTCATTCTGAAGCTGAATTAAAGCAGTAGGCTAACTCGCTAATGGAGAACAGGTGAGTTTGTTAATAAACAGGCAGGAACAACAGTGTTTAACGACTTTTGTGAGGGAACGCAAAAAGAAAAAAAATTCCTGTGTCCCCTTACGGGCTCAGTAAGGTACTGATCCTTTCTGAGCAATTCAACATTTAGTGTCTAATGGCACATGTTTAACACCATACGCTTAGAGACATGGTCTGACAGAAGTCACCAGTTCTACACGTTGCACCAAGCTAAATATGAGAAGTTTACTGAAGTCACAAACACATAAACAACAACAACTTCTTACTGGAACCAGAACCACACAGGAGTCTGACCTAATGCTGTTCAACTGCAGCTCGAGAAAAAAGTTTGTTTGTTGGCTTCAAACATTTTGTTTTAATTTTTATTAAACAAGTGTTCAACTGTAATACGTCCATTAGAGCCGTTTCATTTTCAGGCTGGAGTCTTGGTGCTCTCCTATAAAGCTTCTCACAGATCTTTGCTACCACCCTTTAGTCACAAATCACTCCTGAAACTTTTCTCCATCCATGTTTTTTTTAAAGGTGAACTTGTATAATCAGTCCACCCTGAAAACAAAGAACCATTCAAACAAATCACTAAAAGCTCATAATTAACAGACCGTATGTAAACATCTAGACTTAACTGCAGTGGCGGAGCCAGACTTTTTTCTCAGGGGTGGCCAGACTGGGACCACTGCTCACACAGGGGTGGCCAGACTGGGACCACTGCTCACACAGGGGTGGCCAGACTGGGACCACTGCTCACACAGGGGTGGCCAG
>NW_013952428.1:922755-925815 GCF_001266775.1 Austrofundulus limnaeus | reverse complement strand
TGTTGTTGTTGTTGTTGTTGTTGTTGTTGTTGTTGTTGTTGTTGTTGTTCTTGTTCTTGTTCTTGTTCTTGTTGTTGTAAAACCTCTTCAACACAGCAAAAACTGTGCACCTAACCAAGTTTTAAAATCTTATATCCAGCTAAAAAGCCTTTTTGATCTTGTTTTCAGACTGATTTACTAAACAAGAACTGATTGTGTAAGAATAATCATCTTGTTTTCAGAATGTGTAAGATTATTTGTCTTGTTAGTCTGAAAATTTGACTCTAATTAAGTCAAACATTTCTGCCAGTGGAGGAAGAAAGTTTTACTTGGTAAGATTCTTGAAATATTTGATTTGACTCAATTTTTTCTTATAAGAATCTCACCAAGTAAAATGTTCTTCCTCCACTGGCAGAAATGTTTGACTTAATTAGAGTCAAATTTTCAGACTAACAAGACAAATAATCTTACACATTCTGAAAACAAGATGATTATTCTTACACAATCAGTTCTTGTTTAGTAAATCAGTCTGAAAACAAGATCAAAAAGATGTTTTTGCTGATATAAGATTTTAAAACTTGGTAAGATGGACAGTTTCTGTAGTGTACATCCAAACTTGGAGCCTCTCCACTAAAAAAATAAATAAATAAAAAATCCTTAAAGTTGGAAGTTGAATGAAGAAAACCAAAGAGTTTTACTCGCAGCAGCTACAACTTTAAACAATCACAAATGTAAGTGTAAAAATAAGACAAAACGTCTGAAATATCAACAGGATACAAAAAACGAAAAAGATTTCTGTCGTTTTGGAATGCAGGGCCTTTGCTTCAAACCCATGTGTTTTATTTGTGTCTGAGTCTGGCTCTGATTATTTTTTGGAGTCTTTTTATTCCCTCGACAGCTGGGAATAGCTGCGTGACACATTTATATATATGAAAAAAAAACATCACTCTTGTCACCATAAAAACAAGAGAGGTCGGGACGGCTCACATGATTTACAGGACAGACAGAGGAGGAGCGTCGCATCAAACCAGCAGTGAGGAGAAGTAAACTGGAGGAGGAGATGTGAACGAAGGAGGAAGCTGCTGTAAAACTGTTTAAACACAAAGTCCAACAAAGCTGCACCGACCCGTCTCCTGTTTACAGGATCAACATGGAGACCACACACATGATCAGTTTTATTTAGCTGCTCCTAATTTAATCCCTCCCACAATCACATCCACATCTTCTCAGGCCTTTTTGCACTGCGAGGCCCGACCAGCGTTGTAAAGTAATGAAGTACAAATACTTTGTTACTGTACTTAAGAAGAAATTTTGGTTATCTGTACTTTACTTGAGTAAACATTTTTCAGCGTACTTTTTACTTTTACTCATTACATTTTTACACAATTATCTGTACTTTCTACTCACTACATTTTTTAAAAGGTAAGAAGTAGAAAGTCGTCACTCGTAACATTTAAACTGAACGTTTAGTAAAAGTTAGTAAAATGTAAGAGCAGTGAGCAAAATGACAATAAAACATCAGTGGAAAATTTTTAACACTCAAAGTGAGCTAAGTAATGAAAAAGTACTGGTGACATAATTTTACATTTTATTTTACACTGGGTACCCAGTAGCATTTATTAAATGTCACAAACTTGTTGCAGTGGCAAAAACAACAAGTGAATGTGAACTTCAGAGATGAACACAAGCTGTGGTTGAAATGTTCGATCAGGTTCTGAGAGAAAAGTTAAAATAAACACATCCTGCTTTTAAATCTGTGCTTTTTACATTTAAATCCTTCAGTTCGGTCTTTATAAACTGGACTGCAATGCTTTGTTCCTCCTGACTCTACCTTTGCCAGCCCCTCTTTTCTGACATGTGTCTCAAAGCAGCTCATTTTGATGCTGTTCCTTTAACACACTCCAAGCCCCGCCCCCTCCAGCTTCCAGACCGGTCCACTCCGGCTTAAGAGGGTGGGTTAGCATTTTCTAGCAGTGCAGAAATGTTTTATTTACAATTTAATTTAAATATGTCAAAAACAGAGCCTTGTCCATCCAGCCTTACATGTTGGAGACAGAGTCTGACCCGGAACCAGAGTCTGACCCAGAACCAGAGTCTGACCCAGAGCCAGAGTCTGACCAGAACCAGAGTCTGACCCAGAACCAGAGGAGAATGAATTGCAGCTGCTAAGTCCAGACCTTATTTGTCTGCCCTGTCACAGATAATTAGATGTAATAGTTCAGAAAACGTCACAGAAACTAGAGAAAACTGAAGGAGCTGAAAAACTGGACCCAAACAGAAAATAAAGAAATGATTGCAGCACCGGCAGAGACTCCAAGTCCACAACTAAATGTATTTAACAGCTAAAAAAGTGGATTTTGCATGATATGATTCAGGATGGGGAAAAGTAAAAACAATAATAAAAAAGTTTTGTAATTTGACAAATTAAAAGTTTAACATTTTTGTATAAGAGGCTGTGATATCAGAGCTGCATTCCTGAACATACGAGTCATTTTCTGAGCAGTGAAGCCACCATTATTCATAGATTATCTGTTCGTATTTTTTCCAGCAACACTTGTTACCATTTAAACTTTCCAGAGAAAGTCTTGCTTCTTTTTTTTACAAGACATTAACAAGTAGGTTTTATAGGTGCTTTCTAACAGTTAAGACTTCTCCATTAAAACCACAAAACTACAACATGTTTATATGTTTCCTCCCTGTGGTTCTCACAGTGAATTAGCAGGCAGTGTTGTATAAAGTACCACAAAGTGATACTAGAGTAAAAGTACAAGTATCTTACCAAAAAATGACTTTGGTAAAAGTTAAAGTTTCCTTTAAGAATATTACTTGAGTAAAAGTCTTAAAGTATGTGATATTTGTTGTAGTTAAGTATTAAAAGTCAAAGTGTAGATTTAAACTGAGCAGTTAGATTTTCTGTAAGGACATTTATTAGGAGGTGACCTCCCCAAAAACTGCAGAAATGACTGTTGTATTAAAAGAATGAATGGATGTTAAATTTAGGATGCACTAGTCCAGCTGTTTCAGTTTATATACAGTGAGCCCTCGTTTTTCACGAGGCGAAATCTGTGGAGTAGTTAAGCC
>NW_013952428.1:919240-922180 GCF_001266775.1 Austrofundulus limnaeus | reverse complement strand
AATGTATGAATCATATGGTGAAAAACTGACTGAAAAATAAATCTGTTATTTTTTTTATAAAAGGTTAAATAAAACAAAAATATTGGTGGTAATTTTAATTGTAACTTTACAAACGGCACCTCATACACAGTTTATGTGGATAGTTTTTATTTTTTACAACAACAAGCTGGAATGAAAACAAGCAAAAATGAAATAAAAGTAACGACTTTATACTTCTTGTCTTTTTTTAAAAATGTAAGAAGTAGAAGTAGAAAGTAGGCTGAAAAATAATTACTCAAGTAAAGAAGATACCCAAAAATTCTACTTAAGTACAGTAAAGAAGTATTTGTGCTTAGTTACATGTCTGAAGTGGGTAAGTGTGTATCATTTACATTTGGCAGCCTGCTGCTGCAGCTCTGCAGGAATCCTGCTGTTGTTCTTGGACGTTTCCTCCACTGCAGACACAGTGATGGTGACACAGATTAGAGACTTCAAAGCCAGCAGCTGATGATTAAACCACATTACATGATGGAGGTTTTACAGCCTAATCTGCCAAGATAATGATGCTGATGTAAAGTGAGGGTGGATTCCAGGGACATAATCTGCAGTGTTTTGGTGTGTGGGGTTTAATTAGAGAAATGGATATCGCCGGACTTCTAAGCACCACGTCTATCAGTGACTGCAATTAGCCAGAGGTCAGTGCCATGGCCACTAGTGGTCCGTGACCACTTATAACCCTCCACTGCCTCCCTCCCTCCCTTTTTCTTTTCTATCTTTCATCTCCTGCTCCTTCTTTAGACCTCCAAAGAAATAACTAACACGATGGTCTGTCGACACGCACCACCAACCGCTGGAACAGCATCACGCAGCACGGCCATCTAAACGAGTCACCACAACGCAAAAAAAAAAAAAAAAAACTGTTTGCATTTGTGTTCCAGGCAGGCCATGACTGTGTGTAGCAGCAGATTTGTTGTGTTTCAACTGGTTGATCTGAGTAACGCTGCAGATCAGTGTCGGTGCCCTGTGGGAGCAATAAATCACTCAAATAAAAAAAGGCCTCTCGCACCCTTAGAAAATAAACACACCCTGTCCTCAGGCCCAGACGCAGCAGATCCACAACCCTGTTAGTGCTGAAGCTAATGAGGCCACAAGGCTTCTCTGGTTCAGAGTCTGGTCTGCAGCTCTTAAACACCAAACAAGGTGAACAGAGTCTGAACAGGTCCATCCTGAGACCAGTAGACCCTGAAGATCCAGGACTGACATCTGCTGCAGCTGAGAGGGAAAATCTGCTCGTTTAGTTACCCTGAGGCAATCTATTTACTGAGTGTATTTTAATAACTACACAGCATGTTTTTTGTTATAATTTTGCGTAGTTTCTTATTTTTATAACCATTATTGTTAAGCTTATTTTTGTTGTACATTTTCTTCAACACTTTTGGAGCTTTGTGTGTAAACCTGAGTGACTCACCCAGGTCTGGACTGACTCGGTGCACGGACCGCTTCCCTTGGTCTGTATTTTGCCACTTAAGCTGAATCCAAGCAGAAAACTGCTGCTTTGACATAAACAACAGTTTTATTGCATAAACCAAACTAATTAAGTGAACCCAACATGAGATGGTTCCTAAAAACAGAAAAAGCCAAACATGTTTTACACTCTCATGGTTTTAGGAACTGTAATTTTCTGCCTCTAACTTTGTTATAAGAAGAACTTTTCTGTTTGTTTAGAAGTACTCTGGAATAAAGACAGAGTTTGTTTCATCTTCAAATTTTGTCTGCAGTTGTTACTTTTATATTAAAGGACACTTTGTTTCAAAGACACTCAGTTATCTTTATAAAACGTTGTTTGGTTTGATAAAAGGTTCTTCTGTCACCAGATCAGGTTCTCTTACTTTGAACCCAGTTTGTTCCCTTTTATTTCCTCATCTGATCTTTCCACTTGTTCACAGGAGTTAGCATCCAGCAGAAAGAGTTGGTGAAACTGTAACTCCTGGCGCTCTCAGATTAAAGATGTTTGCTGGTTTCTCTCTCGGCTGCAGCGCTGCCTCAGAGCACACTTTGATCCACACCCTGGCACAGGACCGGTGGAATGGAGCAAATATTGACTCCATCTGAGCTAGACAAATGGTGATCCCAGAGCTCCTTCCTTCTCCTTTACTCCCCTTCCTCTTGCCCTGCTCCCCCTCTAATCTGCCATTACCTCTTTCTCTCACATCCTTTCATCCTCGTTCTCTGGCTGCCTTTCTTTCCAGCCTCTTTGTGTCCTTGTCTGTCATTCTCTCTTTCACTCTCCCTCCACCCGAGGGCTTCTCAGGCTGTCAGCGTTCAAAGGTCAGGCATGTCCTCGTCCTCTCAGCTTCCCTCAGAGCGCGACGCTCACCTCTCTCTGTCTCGGTTATGTTTGGATTTCACACGTGGATGTAGCTCACCTTATTGAACCGGAGCTTTCTACGACCAGCTTCTGCCCCGAGGTTAAAACACTTCTTCTCGCCCCCTCAGCTCGGCCTGCCGGCGTGCGTGGGCAAGGCGTGGAGGCGTTCGTGCCAACATATTTTAACGTGATGCTCATATGTGCTGCAGTCAGCTTCTGTCGAGTTCAAGGAGACAGATAAGAAATCCAAAGATGAAGCTTAAAAATAACTTCACCGCCCCCTGGTCTTTGAGCAGCTTTCAAGTTCTGTCCAGTTGGAGTTGAACTGAAACACGCTCACTTTAATGTGAGCTACGCTTATAGGGCGAACCTGGTGTTCACTTCAGCTTGTTTTAGTTATACAGCACCAATTCTCAACAAAAGTCACCTCAGAGCACTATATAAAAGAAAAATGCAAATCATAAACAGCTCAGTAAAACTATCCCCCATCCTGAGCAGTGCAAAAGAACAACTTTAACATGGAGAAACCTCCAGCAGAACCAGGCTACAATGAGAGGCCATAGGCCTAATTTGCAGGGGGTTGTGGGGAGGGG
>NW_013952428.1:899120-918220 GCF_001266775.1 Austrofundulus limnaeus | reverse complement strand
GCCTACCTGAGTATTGTTGCTGACCATGTCCACCCCTTTATGACCACAATGTACCCAACATTTTCTTGAACATGACAATGAGTTCACTGTACTCAAATGGCCTCCACAGTCACCAGATCTCAATCCAATAGAGCATCTTTGGGATGTGGTGGAACGGGAGATTCGCATCATGGATGTGCAGCCGACAAATCTGCAGCAACTGTGTGATGTCATCATGTCAATATGGACCAAAATCTCTGAGGAATGCTTCCAGCACCTTGTTGAATCTGAATTGAGGCAGTTCTGAAGGCAAAAGGGGGTCCAACCCGTTACTAGCGTGGTGTACCTAATAAAGTGGCTGGTGAGTGTACAATGTCATGTTTTCAAGCATAAACCCCCCGATGGTAGACTTAAAGTTAAGCCCTTGCTATCTGCTTCCACTGATGTTCGAGAAAGAAACAGAACAACAAAGATGCATTGTAAAAAATGAAATGTTGGATTTACTTAACCATATTATGTTACCTGGTTCCACTTAACTGAGTTGAGTAAATTCAAAGCAATTTACCAGTTTTTAGCCAAAGAACATGAGTATGTTGCTTTGAATTTACTCAACTCAGTTAAGTGGAACCAGGTAACATAACATGGTTACGTAAATCCAACATTTCATTTTTAGAGTGTGGACTGGTCCAGGTGTAGCTTCTGTGAGAAAAAAAAAACAAGCTAACGCTAGCAATAATAGCATATTAAAATATGGAGAGTAAGGAAATGTTGCTTCGTCCTCCAGCAGTCTAAACGTACAGCGTATAACCAGGGGTGGGCACAGCTAATAAAAAAAATTATAGCTTTATTAACTCAGTAGAATAAAACAGAAACAGCTTTTATTGTCTTGCAGAGGAGGAAATTCTGGTTTGCAGTGTTAAATCAACACTTAAAGAGTTAAATTTAACACTGTGTTCGAGTCTATTTGGTCTTTATCTGAATTGGTATCAATTTAACTCTTTTCATAGCGTTACATTTTCAGAGTATAATTTAGCTCTGAATAGAGTTAAAAATTAACACAGACTAACACCGTTCAGTGTTATTAAAACTTAACACTGTTCAGTGTTAATAAAACTTAACACTGTTCAGTGTTAATAAAACTTAACACATCAAGTCAAATAACTGATAAGAGTAATTACAACTCTAAGCAGAGATAATAAGGTACTCCACTGTGGTGACAAATCAATTCTGATGCTCATACTTTTCAACACTGCATTGAGTTATTGATGGTTAACACTGAAGGTGTTAATTTGACACTACTGTATTGATTTTTTACTCTTTTGCTGTGTAGAGGGGTGTAAAACAGACAACATGAGGTGTCATTACGCAGCAAATTTGAAAGTTTACACTTCAGTGTTAAGATCAACTCTTTTTAGTGTTGCATTAACTTCACACAGTAGTTTCAGGATAATGGAGTCGACCTTCACACACCAGGAAGTACCTCTGACTCAGTGTCGATTTATGACCAAAAACACAAACTTAAACTTGAACAACTTGATCAAATTGAACAAAACAACTAATTTTTACTCTCATGAACTTCTTTAATAGTCATAAACATGTAAACACATCATTTCTACAAGATTACCCAGCATGCCTTGCTGTGAAAATACTGGTCTGTCTGACATGAGGTGGAAGAGGGCGGGGCTTTTCAGAATGCTTCTTTCAACACTGCATGTGTCATAATAACACAGTGGGCGGAGCTTATTTAACACTGTCCAGTGTTGAGACAACACTGAGGAAATCAACACTGTGAATTAACACCAACACTGGAAGTCAGTTTACTCAGTGTTAAAATAACACCAGGGGGAGTTAAATTGACTGTGAAAAGTTTAACACTGATATGTTAACACTGTTTTTTACTGTGAAGGTTTCAGACTCTACCAGCAGGGAAACACAAGTAAAATCAACCTTTATTCAGTGTCTGAAGTGAGGATCATGTCCTTCAAACCATCTGTAGTTTCTTTTGTTAAACAAGCGGAGACATTTTCCATCCATCACGTGGAATTCTGAATGCACTAAAACAAAATGTTGGATAATAACAACTCATTTTCGTTTTGCTCAAAGGTCGTGGCAGGACTGCAGTGTGGGATGCAGCTGGAGAGAAAAACGAGCTCAGATAAAAAGAGGCAACGGATGGAGCGCCCTAATGAGGAGTTACAGTCGTTACCAGCGAGACAAGAACATGAGATGGGTCAGTTCAGTTGGGTCCTAATTGGCTTACAAAACTGCCAGGATAACCTTGTTCCAATTATTCACACAAAGAACGATTGTTGTCCATTCACAGAAGCCACTGGGTCACATATGTCCTCAAAACAACAACAAACAACCGGATTCATGTTTGTGTGAAGGAGCACATATGGTATGGCCTGGCACCGCTCCGGTTACGTTTGGCACAGGAGGCTCTGAGAGGCAGAACTGAGTGATGCTGCTGGATAACGGCTTCGGTATGTTTATGGATGAACGGCTGGACCACCAAGTGTTGCATCATCGCCTGATGCTGCTGAGTTTCTGTTCTGTTCGTTTATGAAGATCTGGGGCCACCGGTATGGGATAAATCTTGTGCCAGCAGGAATTGAATCTGAACGTGAATAATTTGAAATTAAATGCATTGGTTTGAAAATAAATTTTACTAATTTGAAACTGAATTTAAAGTTTTGAACTTGAATTAGATTTTGAACTGTATTTTGGTTTATTAAAAATTCAGTTTGACTACTTTCACTTTCAGTTCCGTAATTCAGATTTTTGTGTCACATCCTGGTCCTTGAGAAAGCCAGGCAGAGTAATCAAACACAGATCCACAGATTTATGTTTCACTTTGGTGAAGTTTCCCTTCTGGATGTAACAGAGTTGATGCAATCCACTGTAAAAGTGACAAAAACAGACAGTTATTTTATTGCAGTGATTAATTTGACCTATATGTAGAAAATGTAAGATTTTCTGAGTGACCCATTTTATGAGTAAACTGACTTCCAGTGTTGGTGTTAATTCACAGTGTTGATTTCCTCATTGTTGTCTCAACACTGGACAGTGTTAAATAAGCTCCGCCCACTGTCTTATTATGACACCATGCAGTGTTGAAAGAAGCATTCTGAAAAGCCCCGCCCTCTTCCACCTCATGTCAGACAGACCAGTATTTTCACAGCAAGGAATGCTGGGTAATCTTGTAGAAATGATGTGTTTACATGTTTATGACTATTAAAGAAGTTCATGAGAGTAAAAATTAGTTGTTTTGTTCAATTTGATCAAGTTGTTCAAGTTTAAGTTTGTGTTTTTGGCCATAAATCGACACTGAGTGAGAGGTACTTCCTGGTGTGTGAAGGTCGACTCCATTACACTTATCCTGAAACTACTGTGTGAAGTTAATGCAACACTAAAAAGAGTTGATCTTAACACTGAAGTGTAAACTTACACTTTCAAATTTGCTGTGTAATGATACCTCATAGTGTCTGTTTTACACCCCTCTACACAGCAAAAGAGTAAAAAATCAACACAGTAGAGTGTCAAATTACACCTTCAGTGTTAACCATCAATAACTCAATGCAGTGTTGAAAACCATGAGCATCAGAACTGATTTGTCACCACAGTGGAGTACCTTATTAACTCTGCTTAGAGTCATAATTACTCTTATCAGAGTTATTTGACTTTAAGTGTTAAGTTTTATTAACACTGAACAGTAATAAACCAAAATACAGTTTCAAAGCAAATTAATTCAAATTCAAAACTTTAAATTCAATTTCAACTTAGTAAAATTCTTTTTCAAACCAATGCATTCAATTTCAAATTATGCACATTCAGATTCAATCTGAGCAATTCAAATTCAGTTCCTGCTGGCACAAGATTGATCCCATACACCAGCAATAGACTGTTGTCGCTTTAGTTATGAATAACCTTGAGAAACAACGTAACGGTCGAAGCAAGAAATTTGTGGTATGAAAAATAAAAAGATAGAAATATACGTCTTCCTCTACCAATCATGGATTTGGACCTGAAGTTGATTGACAGCAATGCAGGGCGAACTGCACAGGGCTTAAAAAAAGGCCAAATCTTCCAATAACAACTCCTTGAATAAACCTAAAATATGTCAAAAAAGCCTTTGTGACCTATAAAATGCAAATAATTACACTTCAGCATAGAAACATCTGACAAAAAAAAATCCATCAACCAAACACAGAAGCAGTAAGTTTTTGTGAAACCAACCCTAATACCTTCACCATGGGTGAAGAGTTAGTCTGCTTTTTGTAGCTAAAGATAAGAGCCAATGACATGTTTTCCCCCCATTCTGAAGCCCAGGTCAAAGTGTCCTTTCACTGATACAACTGTCTGACTTCAACTGGTCCTCTGACGCCAGCTGGTGCCGTTGTTATCACAGTTGAAATGATAAACACTTGTGATGTGTTTTCTCAAAGTGTTTAAATATTACTCTCTTTTTTTATCTTCAGGAGGCCTTCTAACCATCAAGCACTAACAGTTTGAACTCTGCAACATCTTTTCTGTGTGCTCTGATGAACCATCAGTCTGCTTTTACACTTTTTATAATCAGTACTTGATGTTCATTGCATTTGACACGCAATAGAACCCAACATCTGCTTTTTCTAAAAGCAAGTTGAAACATTTTTACTTGACCAACTTGTACTCAGAAACCTTTCGTCAAACCATCATCTGCTGGTCTTTTCCCTCGGTTAGTGTTTTTTTGTAGGTACAAGTAAATCTGCTCACTCTTGGTAGCATGAAAAGTACTCAGACCTTAAAGTATGGAGGATTATTATGGATAGCAACGAACTAGTTTGGTTTATAAGACAGTTTGAAAACTACATTTTAATGGTTTGGAGTAGGGATGCACGATATATCGGTATTGATATTGGTATTGACCAATATTGGCAATTTTTTAGCATATCGGTATCAGTCCGATATGTAAAACTGGGCCGATATTATTGTCCAATATTGATTTCCCACTTTTTATCTTTGTGTTTCTGTTTTGGGAGGGGAGCTGGTTGGTTGTGTGGTGTCCATTTGATCATGATAGTTATGATTACGCTGCGAAACCAGCAATAACTGAAGTATAGAGTCATGTCAGAGGTCTGGTTGTTTATTTACGTATCAAAAAAAGACCCAAGTGTGTTTGTGTGCATATGTATAATTTTGTGTGTTTGTGTAGAATCGGTAAATATCAGTTATCGTCCATAACAGCAATAATTATATACGAGATATCGATATTGGATGAAATTTTCCTATCGGTGCATCCCTAGTTTGGAGTGACGTCATTGATATTTCCAGTCCTAAAAAAGGGGAATGCCTAAACTTCACAACAACAAACGTTATACAAAAGTATTTCCCAGTGCTGTGGCAGCCGGTAGAGAAAAAAGATCCATTTTAAAGGAATTTTTAAGACAAGGGATTATTTCTGAAGACATATCTGCGATTTGAAGATATATTAGGGAGAATATACGCTAATTTAGTGTTAGTGAAGTTCACTAGATTGTCTTTATGGACTCATTTTTTATGCAAATCCAAGGCAAAAATCTATATTTTCATGTTTACTTTAGTTTTTTGTATTGTTTGTTTGTTTATTTTTTTTGGACTGCAACTCATTTTGTCAGCCTGCCTCCCAAATGTTTGACGCAGGATTAAGGTTCAACATATCTGAATCTTATACCGGTTTTCACATTTGAAAGATGCTGAATCCAAAACTGGTAAGTGTGACACAAAAAGTGCCATCATGTTTTCAAAGCTCCTAATAAAAAAATACAGTCAGTTTATTATTTAAATTGAAACATAAGACTCAAGGTGCCTGCGTTAAGGACACGACTGTTTGACAAACTGTCCTTGGATCATTTCTGAATCAAAGAGACAATAAAGAACTGACTTTTGTTCCACTTGACAACTTAAAAAAAGCTTAATTTTCAAAAAGTTACAGAATGAGTAGTAAACAATCAAAAGCTTCAATAAATGTCTTTTAGGTCAATAAAGACAGAATTGCTTAACAAAAAAGGAGAACAAATGGCCAAGAATTGAATTTAAAAACCTGCCTAAGCAGGCGGCTTACATCCTGTGACAGACACGGGGCAGAAAAACCGTGAACCCCAGCCGGCTCTTGTGTCGAGGGGCCCCGGTTCCTACAGAGAACTGAGACTGCTTCATAATGCTGAAACTGTGAGAGAGGCCCCCGTCATCGCGCTGCATGCTGAATAATGCATATTCCCACACAAATTAGTGTTTAATCGAATTAGCACATAACAAATATAGGTGAACTTTGGAATTCGAGGCCCCCCGGTGGGGGGGGGGGGGGGGGGTCACAGTCCTGCTTTTAGCCATCTGAACACAATGGGAAGTTTGCCTTTTGTTGGACGTTCTGGATGATTTCAAATTAAATCTATGAGGTTTCACTTTATTCAGTCTACTTTACTTTTGCAGCCCAGCCCCAAAACCAAATGTGCTCAAACAGAAGTGAGATAGAAATAATTACATCCATTCTCTGTTTAAAGACAAAAACTGAGCTTTATGATCAACCCGTAAAAAAAACCCTAATTTACACCCTAAATGTTTTTGCTGCAGCACCCAGCCTTGCTTTAATCCCACAGCTTGTCAGTCCCCCCCTCCCTCTGCAGGTTTAAGTTACCCCTGAAAAGCAGAAGGTCAACGTCTGAGGTCAGCGTCTCCTCCTCTCACTCCTCCAAAGACCAAAATAGTTTCTGCAAAACAAACCGAGACGTGGTGTTTGTCTATTTTCAACACGTACACTGAAATTCTTTAACTTAACTTAGTTTCAGGAAATTGTTTTGTGTGTAGCTGACTGCAGTGCTCAGAGCATGTGTTAAGATGTTAATCATTTCTGCTTTGCAAACTGAATATTAACGAACATCATGACATCTGATTTTACTTACAAAAGCTAGAATGCTTCAGCTCACGGCTGTCTCGCACGTTGGAAGGGTTTTAGTGAACACATCGTCCCGCCCACAAGTTTCCTGCCAGCTTTTCTTCTTCTTCAGGGTTTCTTAGGGTCCGACCAAAACAAGCAGCGTTTCAGGCTATCGGAGGATGGATGTCGGCCACGTGGGTTTGGCAGAGTCTTACAAGTTGAAGTTGACATTCCTTTCTTCGCCTTTCCTCCAGATTTACAGTAATTTGAAGCAAAAGGAGGACGACAACGGTAAATATTTGTAGCTTCTCGGTGGGGGCGATTTATTCTTCTTGCCTATTAAACGGGCCTTAGAGTCAACATGGCCTTTGACCTCCCAAAGAGACTATAAACTCCTCCCTCCTGAGCCGCGCTTCAACAGGTCTGCAGGAACAATAAAGCCGAGGCCTCTTTCACACTGAGGCCGTTGATCAGATTCTGCTCCCTCGAGGTTCCAGGCTCTGATGAGAGGACAGAGGAAACCGGGTCAGCGGAGTGTTGAGCATAGCAGACATATTTTAGATCAGCGCGATGCCAGACTGAGACTGAACACCAGTGTGCTGCACTGAGAGTTATCTGTGCGTCTTTGTGACTTTCCCCCGACTCGGCGCAAGCACGGAGGAGCACTAATCTAAACTCAAGTGCAAACATGAGGAAAGAGGCGAGCCGTTTGGACCGAACAGGAGGTCTGGCTGGCGAGTTGAAAGAATCGCTGCTTTGAATGAGCAAAAAAAAAAAAAGGTGCCTAGATTGTAGAGAGGCGGGTTGGAGCTGAGCAGAACTGAGCCCAGATGGGGTTACTGGGAAAAAGGCAGAGAGTGGGTGGGCTGAGGTTTTTGAGGGAATCGAGTCAACGGAGAAAGCTTTCTGACAGCTTTACTCTGTGGCCGACTGGGGTCTATATAAAGTATTCTTGATTGATTGCTGCCTGGCCAACTATACAAGAAGAACAAAATCCCCGTCTAGCTGCTTCAAGCTGGGTTTTTATGATGTGATGGTGATAAACGATGCAAGTTTAACCCTGACACACCTGTTAGTGTCCAACTCAATAAAATGTGCAAGTTCTTTCTGAAAAAATCTCCCATCTTCTGCAGCTTGTTGGGTCGTGGAGGCAACAGGTCTAGGAGGGAAACCCAGACACTCCTCTCCCCAGCAACACTACCCAGCTCTTCCTGGGGGACCCCAAGGTGTTCCCCAACCAGAGAAGATACATGCACCCCCCTCAGAAAAAAAAATCTCTTTGGATCTGGATGACATAAGCGACCTACAGGGGTTAGACAATGAAACTGAAACACCTGTCATTTTAGTGTGGGAGGTTTCATGGCTAAATTGGACCATTAATCTTCATTAATTGCACATTGCACCAGTAAGGGCAGAGTGTGAAGGTTCAATTAGCAGGGTAAGAGCACAGTTTGGCTCAAAATATTGCAATGCACACAACATTATGGGTGACATACCAGAGTTCAAAAGAGGACAAATTGTTGGTGCACGTCTTGCTGGTGCATCTGTGACCAAGACAGCCAGTCTTTGTGATGTATCAAGAGCCACGGTATCCAGGGTAATGTCAGCATATCACCAAGAAGGACCAACCACATCCAACAGGATTAACTGTGGACGCAAGAAGAAGCTGTCTGAAAGGGATGTTCTGGTGCTAACCCGGATTGTATCCAAAAAACATAAAACCACAGCAGAATTGAATGTGCTCCTCAACTCTCCTGTTTCCACCAGAACTGTGCGTCGGGAGCTCCACAGCGACAATATACACGGCCCGGCTGCTATAGCCAAACCTTTGGTCACTCGTGCCAAATGTTGGTTTCAGTGGTGCAAGGAGCACAAATCTTGGGCTGTGGACAATGTGAAACATGTACTGTTCTCTGATGAGTCCACCTTTATGGGAGAGTTATGGTGTGGAGAAGCCCCAAAGAAGCGTACCACCCAGACTGTTGCATGCCCAGAGTGAAGCACGGGGGTGGATCAGTGATGGTTTGGGCTGCCATATCATGGCATTCCCTTGGCCCAATACTTGAGCTAGATGAGCGTGTCACTGCCAAGGACTACCGAACCATTCTGGAGGACCATGTGCATCCAATGGTTCAAACATTGTATCCTGAAGGCAGTGCCATGTATCAGGATGACAATGCACCAATACACACAGCAAGACTGGTGAAAGATTGGTTTGATGAACATGAAAGTGAAGAAGAACATCTCCCATGCCCTGCACAGTCACCAGATCTAAATATTATTGAGCCACTTTGGGGTGTTCTGGAGGATCGAGTCAGGAAACGTTTTCCTCCACCAGCATCATGTAGTGACCTTGACACTATCCTGCAAGAAGAATGGCTTCAAATCCCTCTGACCACTGAGCAGGACTTGTACTGTATATGTCATTCTCAAGATGAATTGACGCTGTAAAGGAGGCCCTACACCATACTAATAAATGATTGTGATCTAAAACCAGGTGTTTCAGTTTCGTTGTCCAACCCCTGAATTTAGATTTGAAATTCGCCCAAAAGCGACAAATTTGCAGATTTGCCTCAAAAGAGAGACATCCAGTCGGAATCTTTATCAGATGCCAGAACCCCCTCGGTTGACCCCTTTCGATGCAAAGGAGAGGCTGAGCTCCTCACCTTATCTCTAAGGCTGAGCACCTTACGACGGAAGCTCATTTCGGCCTCTGGTATCATGGATTACGTTCCTTCTCTCATAATCCACGCCTCACAACGATAGTTTAGATTTGGAATGTAGACCGACCAGTAAATCGAGAGCGTTGCCTTTCGACTCAGCTCTTTCTTTACAACAGCTGACTGAAGTAACACCCTCATAACTTGGAATGCCTTGGGATCCCCCAGGAGGAAATGTAAAGTAGGTTTCTCTACTGGACCTGTTGTCCACGACCCAACTACAGATGGAAGCTGGAGAGTTGGATGCTACACATACAGATAGTTATCCATCACAAATAACATGAAGGTGGCAAAGTACTTTCAGTGTCATCAGAGACAATGTTGAGCTCTGTAAGGGATGGCACAGTCCTTACAGAGCTCTGGTATCAACATCATCCAGTGTGTCTGGGATTAGATGGAGACCCTGAAAGATCAGGACAGAAGGCCTTTGGTTTAGGTTTCTCGGATGTTTGGAACAACCCCCCTTCAGGGTTCCTTAAGTGTACAATTAATTTACAATAAATAATGAACTTTACAGTGTTTTCAACAATTGAGGCAGCTGTGGCAGAGCGGTTAGGGGAGTCGTCCTGGAACCGGAAGGTCACTGGTTCGATCCCTCATTCAAGCTGTCTCAGTTGTTGTGTCCTTGGGCAAGACACTTCACCCCTAATGCCTCTGATGTGTCCCATCAGTGTATGAATGTGATTGGCACCGATTAGTCTCCATAATGATTGTACATGTTAGCTTTGTAGGAGATCTGGTAGAGTGCCGTGTGAATGGGTAAATGAGGACACAGATTGTAGTGTGAAGAGCTTTGAGTGTCCTGGTTGAGTAAAAAAGGCGCTATATAAGTACAGTCCATTTACCATTCGTACTGTACTGCACGCTCACAAAGAAGCACATACGAACACAACTGGGAATTAAGGGAAAGGAAAAATATGTGTATGTGTGTTGCAGACTAATTTGAATGTGTGTGGGAATTAAAAGGTCAGTAAAGGTTTATGTGCTCAGCGTCTTTGTCACTGTTTGCCTCTCAGACTTCAAAACCTCCTGTTTTTTTGTTTTTAGTGGTTTAGCTTTCTAAGGCCACCCTGGCAGGGATCACATCTCTCTTTCAGTTTCTTCTGCCCCTTCTCTCCGTCAAACACACACACACACACACACACACACACACACACACACACACACACACGCACACACACGCACACACACGCACACACATGCGTTATTTATAACAGGGTGGGGGAAAAGGCAGCCTGGCCTTGGAGCGCCTATTTTGGGAGGTTCAACCTTCAATCACTGGGGCTGACAGCTTCTCTGTGATACCACGAGAACAATACAGAGCTGAATGTTTATCTGCCTCTGCTCGGCCTCCCGCCTGGGTCAACGTCACCCTGCCTCCCACCAGGAAAACAGGACTTCCAGGACAACAGTGGTCCCAAAGAAACCATTTGTGTAGCCACAGACAGTTTGGCCTCAGATCTGACATGTTTGTCTGTAAGTTTATCACTTTGGTTTCTTCAAGACTTTTCAGTCCTCATCCCAGACATTTTAAATCCAATCCAGTTTGAACCAAACTAGCAGATAAGGGTTTTCTTCAAAATTTGTCGTGACTCGTTTAACTCTTTGTCTGCATTAGTTGCAAATTAAAAAACAGAACTTTTAAAACCATTAAAGATTTTCTATTTTAGCATCTTCTGGTATGTTTTTATTATAACATAAAAAGGAATGCATTAAGGTTGAATGGAAGGTAGAAACATTCATCCATCCATCCATCGGTAAATTTGGGTCTATTCATACATCCAACCATTTAATGGTTGAATATATGAATATGTATGTAGAGGTCTTTCTTCTATGTTTATACTAAAGCATGGAATGGCATTCCTCAAAACATAAAGTCCATTTCAAAACTACAGCCCTTTAAGAAGAATCTTGTCTGCCATCTGCTGGACACTTTTTGTTGTGCTCATATTTAGACGTCCTATTTTGCAAATGCTGCCTTTTTGAAATTTGGTATGCTTGTTTGTCTTTGTGTCTATGGTGTATAATGATGTGATTGTGATGCTGTAATTCTGAGTGTTTTATGTGCTGCAGAACAGGAACCTGCTGTAAAACAGCAATTATGCTGAGTCAGGCTTGATTTTTTAATAAATTTTTCCTGTTAAATAAACAAATCAAAATCAATCAAATCAATGAAAGCTGAGGTCCATCCATCTATTCATTCATCCATCCATCCGTAAATTTGGGTCTATTCATACATCTAACCATACAATGAAAGCTGAGGTCCATCCATCCATCCATCCATCCATTGGTAAATTTGGGGTCCATTCATACATCCAACCATTCATCCATTCAAAGTTTGGATCTCTCAATCCATCCACCGACCCATATAATTTGTGTTATTGTGTTGCCACTAAAAACTTGAAAACTATTTGTTGGATCTGGTTTCTCATCTGTGACAATTTAATGTCTTTCTTTACAAGTTAGTAGTAAGTCTGTGAGAGTTGATCAGACAAGCAGGGTGTGTAAAGATAGTTCTGTCACAATTACACTAAACATTTTTCACAGTTTTCTGATATTATTGTCACAGTTTGTAGGCACCGGACCCAGGAATGCAGAAAAACAAGAGCTCGGAAAATAAATCTAAAATAATAAGACAAGCAAATAAACTGATGTGGCAGCAAATACTTACAAAAACTACTTGAGGAAGAAATCCAGAATACAGGCATAAAGCACCCACAGTGCCACACTAGAGATGGAGTAAGAACTGAGGGTAGAGAAAGGCTGGGACTGATGAGGTGAGTGGCTGCAGCTGAGATTAATAACAATGGAGAACAGGTGTAGGGGGGCGTAGAATGAGCAGAAACTGATGGCACAGGGAAAACTGGGGAAAATAAATACAAAAAGCTACTAAACAAACCAACTCTGACCAAGTTCTGATTATTTTTCACTAAACCTGAAAACTAAGAAATGCCCTTCAACTCTTAGAAGTGTTCTGTTTATTTTCAGATTTTCCAACCTTTTTAGCCATTCTGGATTAATTCTCTAACTTTCTTCAATGGATCAAATCTGTTTTGAAGACTGACGTCATCCAGTTATTTTTTTCATGAAAAGTCCCTTTGGCTAAAAATAATTTCCTATGAACTTTGTGTGACTTCTCTCTGGTTGAATGAGAGTGTTTTTGTGTGTGTGTGTGTGTGTGGATAATGAGTGTGGGGACACTGGGGAAATGAGGAGTGAGAAGGGAGGCTCAAAGTGTTATCTGTAAGGATTTGAAGACTGTTTACTGGAGTTAAATGGTGTGTGTCATCACTACGCAACTACTGTGTAATGTTGGCTGCTGGTTGTGTGTCTGGGTGGTTTTCTTTAGCTCCACATTCTGGACAAAACCAACAAGAAAGAAAGAAAAAGCTCAGTCTCACAGCAAAACTATAAAAGAAGATGAAACATTAAAGCTCAGCAAAAAAAAAAGTTATCAGTCAACAAGTTGATAGTTTGAAAAACATCTTTGAAAAGTGCTTTTTTCAGTTTTATCAGATTCTGAATATAAATTCTCCTTTGAGCAAACAAAACACAAGAACATTTTTCATTATTAGTTTCTAATTAGAAACATTTTGGAATTTTATGCAACAGAAAAAAATTAAGTGAATTTTGTTTGTTCTGACAGAAAAAACATCTAAAAATATGCATTTTGCTCCCAGTTTGTGGATTATTAGTTGTAACAAAACTAAAAGACCGATTTGAGTCACATAAATCATATGCACATTAAACCACCCGTCGTGCACATTAAACCACCCCTCGTGCACATTAAACCACCTCTCGTGCACATTAAACCACCCGTCGTGCACATTAAACCACCCGTCGTGCACATTAAACCACCCCTCGTGCACATTAAACCACCTCTCATGCACATTAAACCACCTCTCGTGCACATTAATCCACCTGTCGTGCACATTAAACCACCCCTCGTGCACATTAAATCACCCCTCGTGCACATTAAACCACCTCTCGTGCACATTAAACCACCTCTCGTGCACATTAAATCACCCCTCGTGCACATTAAACCACCTCTCGTGCACATTAAACCACCTCTCGTGCACATTAAACCACCCCTCGTGCACATTAAACCAGTAACCCCTCCACCTGTTTGAGATCTCTGATGACGAGGATGCTTTTATCCCATCGAGTCTCGTTTTTTTGTTCCTGTCGGAGCAGAAACCTCCCTCTTTGCCTCGGTGTCACTGTTGTGACTGATGTCTTTTCCATCCTGCTGCCCGCTCATTAAAAAAGGGAAAAATTTCAAATCCCTTCGACCTTTACCTTGACTTTTCTGTTTCCACTAAACACACACGAAAAACACACAACTGCTACCTTTTCCTATTTTAGTCAAATCCCTCTCCGTGCCCTCCCTTCCTAACAGACTTTTAAAGGTATGTCTGGTTTTCTGCTCTCACGTGATAAACCTATAAAAGCCGAGGGTTTGCATACTTATGGAAGGGATTTTGGTGGACTAACTGCAGCTGAGTACTTATTTTAGTCTGATAAGTATCTTTAAATAGCCTTAAATCTGTCAGCAAGTTCCATTAAAGAACAAATCAGCAAAAACTTCAGTAAATCATGTCATTTTATTATATTTGCTAACATTTACATCCGTAAAAAAAAAGTACATTTGTTTATCAGAACTCGTCCAGGTTGCTCCTGGTGTCACGTAGATGTTTTAGAGATGCGAGCACCTCCTCCGTCGGCCTCATGCCCACTTGTTTATTTCCTCTGGTCCTGACATTCACCGTCCCACTTTCACGCTCCTTATCACCCACCACTATGAAAATAAATAAATAAATCAAGCAGCTAAACATGCTAACATCAGTATCAGTGAGGTACAAACACGATGTGGTGCATTAACGGGAAGAGAGAGGCTTGAGTTTTCCGTCTTTACCAAATATGTAGTTGTATTGAGCCAACGTAGCCGAGCGAATCTTCTTATTTAAGGTGGAACTCTGATCGTCGTTCATATCAACCATGAAGCCGGCTTCACGGAACTGCTGCACCACCTTAAGAGGAGACAAAATGGTGAAAAATGTAAGATTTTATCAGTAAAGTGCGTCTAATATCAACAAATTAATCATGTTAGGGAGGAATACACAAAGTACAGGTTGGCAGATTTCCAGCTGAGACTGACCTGCCTGCTGTATGACTCATTGCTGCCCCCTACAGGAATCACCATCACCTGCGCTGGAGACAACCACAGCGGCCTGGTTTGGGTTAAAATAAATAAATAAATAAGGTTACCAGTTAAGAGAACAGACAGTGACATCGTACAGCTTCAGTTTTCACCATTTTCCTGCAAAGTTTTCAGCCAGTATGGCGATCATTCTCTCCAGGGATCCCAGGACAGCTCTGTGGATCATCACTGGTCTGCACAACTCACTGTCTGGGCTGACGGGGAAGTTGTAAAAAAATAAAAAGGTTTAAACAAACATAAACAAGTTGCAACATGATGTTTCTCCTGAGGGACAGGGTGAGGACTTGTTCAGGGTTCTGCTTCAATCCATGTGTGGTTTGTTCTTTGTTTCAAAATAAAATCACAAAAAGAAAACAAAAATGTTATTTTTTTGGTTTTCTGTTTGTAAAACCTAAATGTAAAAATGTGTAATCAAACTGGGAAAATCCAGCGTTTGATTTCTGGTTCTGCTATCTGAATACGAGATGGAATAAAGGGTTGTTGTTTTAATACGTAACAATTAGGGCTGCAACGATACAGGAAATTAACGATTCAGTTCGGTTCGATACTTTAGTCTCACGGTTCGATATTTTTTTGATACAAAAAAGAGAAATGTCCATGTTCTTTTAACTTGTAATTTATTTATATTAATTATGAACATTTGTTGCTGAAACAGCAAGTTTCTCAGTGGATCTGAGCTCAAAAATACAGCCTAGGTTGAGTAGTCGAACACAGATCCACTGATCCTTCAACACAGAGCATCTTCAGAAGACAAGTTGATAAAATAAATTTTAAAATCTGTATTGTTCCATACAAGTGTGTATTGAACCTAAAGCAGTGTTTGATACGGTTACATGTATTGTTGCACCCCTAATAATAATATATAATGAGACACGACTCCAAAATATCCCTGGTGAAAAGTAAAAATGTGAAGCTCCAGGAGTTCAGGACAGAATTTCTGATGTTGCCAGAAGATTATAAATGGTGCACTAACAAAATAAGAAGCTTATCTTTGCTTTACCATTAAAATTAAAAACATAGTGTTTATAAAAGTTTTGCAAATGTCATTTTTGTAATTTAGTTTTTTCTCGCTTTATTTTGAAATGAAAAACCAAAAGAAGTTGTGCTGTTTTTTTTAACCCGAACAATCCCTGAACTTCACCCTTAAATGTGAGTTAATCAGAAACGAGAGCAGCTGCACGAACAGCTGCAGGTTTCCAGCAGCACAGCTGGAGGAGTGTTTCAGGCAGCAGCAGTTCTGAACGACTCACCTGACGTACCGCAGGTCGAATCGGATCGGCAGCTGAAAGTCCAGCTGGATTGTGGCGCACTGGTGCTGCCGGCCGATTGCATCTTTAATCAGGATGTCGATCTGAAAGCAGAAAACAGCCGGTCACTGAGAACCACTTCTGCTTTCCAGTTAACATAAACACACCTGCTGTCCCAGCTCTACTTCAGGAAATATCTGTGGACAGAAAATGTAACAAACTTGATGTTTCTGGGAGAAGTTTGACTTAAAACTCTGATAGTGTATTAGTTTGTACACAAACAAATCATGTCACACTCCAGCAGGACAGAATCATTCAAATAAAAGGACTGTACTTAAGAAGTATTTGTATTTCATGAATTATATTCTTACATTTGGCCGCAGCCCTCAGATAGATTTTCATTTTGGGGAAAAGCTTTGTGCAGCCTTGATATATGTATATAAACTGAAACAGCTGGACTAGTGCATCCTAAATTTAACATCCATTCATTCTTTTAATACAACAGTCATTTCTGCAGTTTTTGGGGAGGTCACCTCCTAATAAATGTCCTTACAGAAAATCTAACTGCTCATTTTAAATCCTTACTTTGACTTTTAATACTTAACTACAACAAATATCACATACTTTAAGACTTTTACTCAAGTAATATTCCTAAAGGTGACTTTAACTTTTACCAAAGTCATTTTTTGGTAAGATACTTGTACTTTTAAAATGGTAAAATGATAAATGGTACTGAACTTATAGAGCACTTTTCGAGCCCCTCCGGACCCCAAAGCTCTTTACACTAACAGACATTCACACACTGATGATGGCAAACTACACTGTAGCCACAGCTGCCCTGGGGCACACTGACAGAGGTTTTACTCAATTATCACTTTGTGGTACTTTATACAACACTGTTTTTTTACTGTGATGCTTCACTGATAAACTGACTTTAGAAAAAAATAAATTACTAATTACTAATCAACGTATCGTTTTTAACTGATTGATTTAAAGACTCAACCTGTTATTTTGTTAAAGACTGAAACCAGGGCTTATTTTTAATTTCAGATTTTACCAGCAACACGTTAATTTATCAGATTGTGACTGGACGTGTTTCCAAACTATTTGTATTCGAATATTGAGCAAGTTTTTTAAAATTTCGCAAAAAGGAAAAAACTAAGAAATGTGAATCAGACGTGTTTCCATCAACTGGCTTGAAGTGAATCAGTTACGTCAGATGCATGGGTGTAGTAAACAGGAAGTTGTAAACTCACAGGGTCCACACATCTCAGGACCATGGACAGAAGTTATCAGAAACGTAATTATTCTGTTATCAACTAGTTCTGGTGATGTTCCTGCTGTCTGCAGACATTCAGACAGAAACGTGATTCTCTTCACGTTACAGGAATAACTGAGCAGACGCTGACAGCCGGAGGAGGGTCCTGCTGCAGTCGCTCTGGTACCGTTCAGTGAGAACAGATCAACATGTGAGGGAAATGTTCACTACGTCAGAACTTATTCAGCAAATGTGTTTCCATCTCTCCTTTTGAGCTTTAACTTTTTCTAAAACACCAAAAACTCAAGCGAGCGTATCAACTTTTTTGAGAATTAGACAAAGTTTTTTCGAATCGTGTCGCTTCCATTCACCTTTTCTGACGCCAGACTTCAAAATGTGCATTAAAAAACCTTGATGGAAACATGGCTAGTGACAGCATGAATAAAATCATTATGCCACACGTGTAAAACCTCAGATTCATTTGATCTCATTTCCTGAACTCAGTTTGTTGTTCCTGCAACTGTTCAAAGAAACCAGCTGAAACTGAACTCTTGTGACAAGATAATCTCATAACAAAACCCTGAGTAAAACCACAGCCTAGCTTTTAGCTGCATCTGTCAAATTAACTTAATTATGCAGTCGGTCCCAAAACCTGCAGCAATTTATTGTTTGTGTGCAGTAAACAAAATACTACAAAATGTATTTTTAAATGTTTCGCCAACAAAAACTGAATTAAAAAATAAAGAAAACAAACAAAAGAGTCTGTAAATGTTTTTGACTAAATCTTTTTATCTGCAGTGGCTCTATGTGGTGCATCTACGTGGTGCATCTACGTGGTGCATCTATGTGGTGTATCTATGGGGTGCATCTATGTGGTGTCTCTATGTGGTGTATCTATGTGGTGTATCTATGTGGTGTATCTATGTGGTGTATCTATGTGGTGTATCTATGTGGTGTATCTATGGTTTTGACTGCTGTTACTAAACATTGATGGGCACAGGTCCACTAACTCACCAATAGCAGAACTAGCTTCTCGTTTAACAGGTTAGAATTCTTTTATATAACTTTGGGAACTGTTAGCAGACCAAAATAAAATAAAATGTGCTTATATTTTTCTGCCATTTATCCCAAATTAAATAAAAACTATCCCCTCTTACAAACAGTGCCGGTCGTGTCAGGCACCATGTGCAGCATGTAACATCTTTAGCAGCTAAACTACAAACTAAGAGTGTCAAAAAGAAAATAGGACCAAAATATAAAGTCAAAGAAATGCTTTTACTCTGAAAGGGAATATTATTCGTGGGGATGTTATTGTAGAAATGATTCTGGTCCTGCATGTTTTCCTGGTTTCTCTGCTCCAGCACACCTGATCTGAATGAATGAGAGATTTTCAGGCCTCTGCAGAACTTGAAGAGGTGATTCACTGACTGCATCAGGTGTGTTGGAGCAGGAGAAACTAAAACCTGCAGGACTGCGGCCCTCCAGGACCAGGACTGCCCACCCCTGGTACCAGGGCATCTAATTTCTGTCAGTTTAGCGTTAGCGGAGCTAAGATTAGTCATTAGTGAAGCTAACGTTTTAGTTAGCTGTGCCCAAAACTGACTAAAGAGTTTTTAAAATCAGTTTTAGTAAACGGTTCTCCTCCGACTCACCTTTGGGCCGTAGAAAGCTCCGTCACCGGGGTTTAGCTCCCAACGTTCACCGAACTGCTCTAGACCCCTTGTTAACTGCTGCTCAAAAACACACACACGCACACACACACACACACACACACACACAC
>NW_013952428.1:896608-898883 GCF_001266775.1 Austrofundulus limnaeus | reverse complement strand
CCGCAGTATAAACCAGGGTTCCTACAGTTTAAAACAAGTTAAATTTAAGACCAATTTCATAATAAACACAAATGACAAAAAATAAAAACTGCAGCAGAAAGTCATGACTCAAAGTATTTTTGGTTGAGGTATTCACATATTTAGCTAATAGACCAACTGTTTTATCCATATCTAAATGCTTTTTCCAGGGTTCCTGCAGGTTTCAGTACGTTAAATTTAAGACCTTTTAAGACCTTTTAAGACCATTAGTAATGACATTTAAGACCAAATCGACACATTAACAGAAACATTCAAATGGTCCCAGAAATTTTAACATAGAAACCTTTTATTGCTATAATTTAGTTATTAAAGAATATTTAATTTCAACACAAGAACTCTAAATTATTTGAATATTTGAATGAAACGGTCATATCTGACTGCTGTGAACCGCTGTCAACAGAGTGAAAAAAATCACTGATATCAGGTCAAATCTCATTGAAAACACACTTTCCCACGTTTAAACAACAAGCAGTGAACATGACTGAACTTCTGTTTGTTGAGCAGGTGAATAAGTCACCTGTATGTGGGGGGTTGTATGTGGGGGGCTGTAGCAGCAAAAAGGTCAAAAACATGAAGTAAACTGTGACAGTTTTACCTGCAGTTATCATGGGATTTATTGTTTAATCATGACCAGTAGCAAACTTAGCTCTTCATGAAGTCAGATCGTGTCAACCTCTGATTACGACTCTTAACTATTTATTTATTTATGCAGCCAACGGTTCTCAAAAATAATCAAAAGTAGAAAAAATTAAGATTTGACAAAATAAAATTTAAGACCTTGGGTGAAAATCTGAGTGTTTTTAAGACTTTTTTAGGCCTAAAATTTTGATTTTCAAATTTTAGACTTTTTTAGACTTTTAAAACTCGGCATGAACCCTGGTTTTCGTCAAATATAGCAAAAACATTCTTAGCAGTCATTTTAACGACCCAAAACTTGGAGTTTTAGGACCCACAGTGGGGTCTTAATCCTAATTTGCTGTAGATGAAACCTTGAAGTGCCAGTGACATCAAAATTTCTAAAAAATATGAATGTATTTTTGGAAAGACAACATTTTTAACATATTACAAAACAAATTTCACGTTGCTCAGATGAACAGTTGTTGAGATATTTGCATGTGGAGTAACAGGAAGTGATGTCAAAGAGGGATGTCTGCATGTGAATATTAAAAAAAATGTTACCAATTATTTTAATGTTTGAGATGAATTACAGTCGTCTTACAATGTGTTAACATTTTTAAGATGTCTGAAAGATTGATTTAAGACCTTTTAAGGCTGATTAAAGCCTTAGTTTGGATTGATGAATTCAGTGATGTTTAGGACTTTTTAAAGCTCTGCAGGAACCCACCAAGCAGCTGTCCAGGTTTTTGTTTTTGGTCTGACAGGGTGTGAAAACTCATGTTTACCTGCTCCGCGTTGTCCCACTGTTCAGGCAGCCCGAGGCACGGTGTGGGGCGTGTGGACAGCAGGCAGTGGAAGGAAAACCCAAACACTTGATAGACGCTCCGCACGAAGTCCAAACAAGCCACGATCTCCTCTTCCAGCTGGAAAAACAAGGAGAGTCAGGACTGCAGCGACCAGACGAACCGTATCGATTATCGTGTGACCTTTGTGAAATACTGGGAAACAAACAGAAGACTCTGAGAATAAATCCCACAGCAGGTTTCAGTACTTGATGAATACGATGAGAACTGTTAAAGCTGCAGCACCGACACATATATGGAGGTATTATGTTTGAACTGGACAAAGACCTTCATTCATCCAGGCTGAGGCCTCATGGAATGTCTCAGGAGTTATTTGTGCAGCCGATCTAATCTCAGTCTAGTTATCAGTCAGGAAATATAATCTCTGCTTTTTTTTTAATGCGTGTTTTACCTGCTCAGGAGTGCAAAAGATGTGAGCATCATCTTGACAGAACTTGCGGACCCGAGTCAGACCTCCCAGAGCTCCAGAGAGCTCGTTACGATGCAGCGCCCCGAAGTCGGCCCACCGCACAGGAAGCTCCCGCCACGAGCGAACTCGATGCTCAAACATGAGACTAAAACACAAGAAACCCCAGTCAGGTCCTGGAAAACCAGTGGTGGGCAGCACTAATCGAAATATTAGTGGCACTAACCCTAAAGCACTAATTCAAATATTTAGGTCCCCTAATTTTAAAGCACTAATGCACTGAAAAATTTAGCAAAACTAATAAAGCACTAACTCAAATATTTAGGTCCCCTAATTTTAAAGCACTAAT
>NW_013952428.1:894161-895647 GCF_001266775.1 Austrofundulus limnaeus | reverse complement strand
GTGTTTGATTACTCTGCCTGGCTTTCTCAAGGACCAGGATGTGACACAAAAATCTGAACTATGGAACTGAAAGTGAAAGTAGTCAAACTGAATTTTTAATAAACCAAAATACAGTTTCAAAGCAAATTAATTCAAATTCAAAACTTTAAATTCAGTTTCAATTTAGTTAAACCAATGCATTCAATTTCAAATTATGAACATTCAGATTCAATCTGAGCAATTTAAATTCAATTCCTGTTGGCACAAGATTTATCCCATATTTAGGGGAGCTGTTCCCACCACTGTGTAAAAGCATCCAGCTGCAGCAGTGTGTGTGTGTGTGTGTGTGTGTGTGTGTGTGTGTGTACCAGTGAGCAGGACAGTTCATGGGCTTCAGAGCGAAGGTCTGAGAGCCCTCCGACGTCACGGTGAACATGTTCTTGCCGTAGTGCTCCCAGTGGCCCGAGCGCTCCCACAATGCAGTGCTGTACAGAGTCGGGGTCACGACCTCGGTGAAGCCTCGCCTTCGGTACTCGCTCTGTGAGAGGTCGGGGAGGAAGGATTTGTGTAACAATGAGTAACGGAGCGGGTCGGGCCGTCATTATAAAAGCAGCAGTGACTTCCTGAAGACCGACATGGAGCCGTAAATCCTCGCAACCTGAGCAGCAGGTGGGCGAGTAAACATGTTCACGTTCCTGAGAGAGATTTATGCTCAGTTATTCAGCAAATAAAAAATACATGATGAGCTGGCAGGTTCAGAGCAAATTCTTGATTAGAAATAGTTTATATAACCAAATTATTATCATTATACTGTTAGATATCGTTATTGTTGTTTTATCATTTTTATTTATTATTGGATTTATTGTTAGTTGTTTTTTTTTCCCCAGAGGTCTTCCCAATTAGCAAGACAATCAGGCCACATCTCTCGAACTGCTCATATCAGGATGATCCAGGTATGAAAATGTAGCTTAAAAAGCAAGAATGTGAAAATGTGTTTGATCTGGTTTAACTCTGAAAATGTTCAATAAAGAAAACAGCAGAAAACATTACTGTCACCCATCAAATATATATATTTTCATCAACTGAAATTATTAACGTTTTATGAGTTGGTTGATTATACTAGAGATGTTTATAAAACCTAAAACTCAAACAGATTTGAAGGTCAGATGTACTTCAGTATGGAATAATCTGGATAATGATTGTAAAAATGCTGGCTCAATTACTTTGTTTAAAAGAATGATAAAAGTTAAATTGTTAAAGAAATATGAAATTGTATAGTTTGTATTTGTAAGAGTTACTATTTGAGGAGTTGAATTATTTGTTTAGTTTTATTATTTTTCTGAAAATAATATTTTTTACAAATAGAGGCAAAGATTTTTTTCTTCTTCGGCTACCTTTCATCAGTGTGCATTGTCAATGCAATGCTCACTATTGTGATTCGTTTCCCATCCAAGTCATCTCAACTTTGCCATGCTTCTCCTCCTGCATACTTTGTCCTAGAGCTGCC
>NW_013952428.1:892454-893846 GCF_001266775.1 Austrofundulus limnaeus | reverse complement strand
GTCAATAATTGCATTGGCAAGGTAAACTTTTTCTGTATACATACAATCCAATCCCTGGGATTGTCCTCTGCCACATCTCCTAGTCTCATGATGAGCACTGTGGGCTTTCATGTGGGAGATTAGAGTTCAAACCCAGCTACTGCAACTTTAACAAAAATCTCTTCAAACTTCATATTGTCACACAATTACCTTAATTACAAACACCTGCTGACGTGACAGGCACAAGCTGGTATAGAAAACATGTTTGAACTTGGTCAAAGTTCATTCTGAAAGTCCAATGCTCCTGCCTACATTGTCCTACAGCTGCCATTGTAATTTCTATCTGTAAAGGTCCTGTGCCAAATGATTGCTATGCCTTTTGGTACCTGTGCATCTTGTAGTTTTTGAAATATTAATGTTGAAACTTTATTCCAAATTCATAAAATGAGAGTCAATGGGGCCTTGTAATGTTCCAATACTGCCCCCAGCTGTACTCAACTTGGTACTGCACCATAGTTTTTTATATTTAATCTCAATAGTTCAGTGTTTACAATACTAATATGATTGTATTTTGATGTTTTACTTTATCATTATCTTAATATTGCTCT
Organism: Austrofundulus limnaeus; assembly: GCF_001266775.1. Lineage (NCBI taxonomy): Eukaryota > Metazoa > Chordata > Actinopteri > Cyprinodontiformes > Rivulidae > Austrofundulus > Austrofundulus limnaeus. The sequence goes on along the minus strand of NW_013952428.1, from coordinate 893,259 downwards.
ATTGTTGTAATATTATGCAGTTTAGTGTCAATAATTGTTTTGGCAATGTGGCCTCTTTCTGCACACATAGAAACCAACCCCTGGCACCACACCCTGCCACAGCTCCAACAGTCTAATGGTCTATGTCACGGGCTTTCATGTGGGAGATCAGGTTTCAAAACCCAGCTAATGTAACTTTAACAAAAAATCTCTTCAAACGTCATATTGTTACTCAATTACCTTAATTACAAACACCTGCTGACGTGACAGGTATAAGCTGGTTTAGAAAACACATTTGAACTTGGTCAAAGTTCATTCTGCAAGTCCAATGTTGCAGGCAAAGCCATGCTGCAATGACATGCTACATGGCAATGCACACTTGTTTTTACATCGTAAAAACCCATGTCTAGTTTTATTTGATTTGTGTGGTTTTGTTGTAAGTAAATATGTTTTGTTTTTTTTGAATGAAATGAATAAAGTTAAAAATATTATTATTATTATTAATATTACTATTATTATTATTATGAGTTGTAAAGTACGGTAAGTACAAATACTTTGTTACTGTACTGAAGTAGAATTTTTGTGTATCTGTACTTCACTTGAGTAATTATTTTTCAGCCTACTTTTTACTTTTACTCCTTACATTTTTCAAAAGACAAGAAGCAGAAAGTTGTTACTTTTATTTCATTTTCTGCTTGTTTTCATTGCAGCTTGTTATTGTAAAAAATAAAAACTATCCATATAAACTGAGCCTCCTAGATAGAGTGAATTTAACTGTGGTTGAATGAGAAGTATAAATATATAAAACTCTGATAGTGTATTAGTT
>NW_013952428.1:882611-891924 GCF_001266775.1 Austrofundulus limnaeus | reverse complement strand
AGTCAAGAGGCTCAAAGAACCAAGAAGTTGAAGCTGGTTTGATAAAAATGCAGGATTACATCTTCAGTTCAGCTGGTAGAAAAAGGTGTTTAGAGTAATAATCAGTTTAAAATAAATGCACCTTAATGAAGTCAGTGAGGGTGTTGTAGATGTGGGCTCCTTTAGGGAGGAAGAAGCAGCTGCCTGGGCTGACTTTATCAAAGAAGAACAGCTCCTGCTCCTGTGGACAAACATTCAGATGTGCTAACTTGTTTTTATTTTGTATTTTCTTCAGATGTTCTCTTCTAAAATAGTTTCCCTTCTTACTGTTCCTATGCGCCTGTGATCTCTCCTCCTCGCCTCCTCCTGCTCCCTCTCCCACTTCTCCCTGTCCTTCTCTCCTGGAAACGCCACGCCCGACAGTCGCGTTAAAGCTGAGGGCTCCTTCTGATTGGTCGGAGCGACGGCGGACAGCTGCGGAGCGGACAGGATGGTGAGGAGAGAAAAAATAACGAGGGAACAAACAGGTGGTAAAAGAGAAACGGAAAGAGCCAGGCAAAGAGAGAAAACTGCCAACTGATGGATGACATTGTGTTAGCAGGAGCCTGGAACAGAAATACAGCCTCTGGCAAACACAACATCCTGCCAACAACATTTCCAGCCCCGTGCTGTGGTGGAATTTCACTCTGCCCAGTCAGGAAACAGCTCCCTGGATCAATAATGACCAGGAAAATTCCACTTCTGTGTCCCGTATCGGTCCAAAAGAAACAGTCGTAATGATGAGGTTACGTGGTCTGTTTGATTACAGTGTGTGGCTCAGAGAAACAGAGATCAGTTGTAGAGCAGCTGTGTAGAATTAAAAGAGAAGAAAAGAAAAGAAAAGAAAAGAAAAGAAAAGAAAAGAAAAGAAAAGAAAAGAAAAGAAAAGAAAAGAAAAGAAAAGAGGAAAGAAGAGCAAAAAGATAAGATGGGAGGAGCTAAAACATCCACACACCTGCAGCATCTTGAAGACCTTCAGGAAGCCTGTGTGAGGGAGGAGGGGGCCGTTACACACTGCTATACTGTCTCCACACCTGAGACACACACACACACGAGAAAACACACACTGCTTTATTTTTTTTATGGCGTTTCAAAGACACTGGGAGACAAGTCCCGCCTCCTGAGACCTAAGCCTTTCTTTGATGTTTTGTCATTTCTCTAGCATATGTAGGATTAGTAGAACCTAATAAGTATAATATCTATATATGTGTTGGAAAGTGGGGTGGAGGTGGGCATGAATACAATTGTTAAATGTATATATGTATTTATTTTATATTTTTGGATGTTTTTCTTACCTATGGGTAGGGTTGGGAAATATTGGCAAAAAAAATTAATCACGATTAATTGTGGTATTTAACTGATAACGATTAATTTGACGATTAATCCTCTGAACACCAATTTAGTGGGAAAGATTTGCTCTTTACTATCATAGTGATGATGTCAGACTTTGTTAATGTGCTCTCACATGATTGGCTGCCACAGTTATGATGTCATAGACTGGTATTGTGCTCTCACCTGTTTTACTGTCATAGTGATGATGTCATAGACTTTGAGAATGAGCTCTCACTTGATTGGCAGTTATAGTGATGATGTCATAGACTTTGTTACTTGGCTTTCACCTGATTAGCTGTCATAGTGATGATGTCATGGACTGGTATTGTGCTCTCACCTGTTTTACTGCCATAGTGATGTCATAGACTTTATGAACGAGCTGTCACTTGATTGACAGTTATAGTGATGATGTCATGGACATTGTTACTTGGCTCTCACCTATTTTACTGTCATAGTGATGATGTCATGGACATTGTTACTTGGCTCTCACCTATTTTACTGTCAAAGTGATGATGTCATGGACTTTGTTAATGTGCTCTCACTTGATAGGCAGTCACAGTTATGATGTCATAGTTGGTAATGAGCTCACATGCTTTGCTGTCACATTGATGATGTCATAGACTGTTACTGAACTCTCACCTGATTGGCTGTCATAATGATGATCTCATAGACTTTGTTGCTGAACTTTCACATGTTTTACTGTCATAGTTATAATGTCATGAACTTTGTTAAATACCTTACACTTGATTGGCAGTCATAGTGATGATGTCATAGACAGTGATGATGAGCTCTCATTTGATTGGCAGTTATAGTGATGTTGTCATAGACTGTTACTGAGCTCTCACCTGTTTTACTTTCATAGTGTTAACTTTGTTAATGAACTGTCAATTGATTTTCAGTCATAGTGATGATGTCATAAATGTTGGTAATGAGCTATCACCTGATTGGCTGTCATAGTGATGATGCTATAGACTTTGCTAATGAACTCTCCCTGATTGGCTGTCATAGTGATGATGTCATTGACTTTGTTATAGAGCTTTCAGCTGATTGGCAGTCATAGTGACCTTGTCATGGTGTTTGTTGCAAAGCTCTCACCTCTTTTACTGTCATAGTGATGATGTCATTGACTTTGCTAATGAACTCTCACTTGACGACTTGAAGACTTAATCTTTACCAACATTGCATTTTGCTACAATCAAAAAAATGTATCAAATTTGCATGCTTTATGAAGCTAACTATATTTAAATACACTGGGTTCAAGCATGATGCATGATTTGGATTTTTACCTTGCCCATTTTTCTGACAAGAGTTGCTGTAGGAGCTCTTTCCCTCCATCTTGTTTTCACTGAGTGTCTATGATGCAGGTAATGTCAATAATGAGCCCAATGGGTCAAAGCTGGAAAATCATGAAATAGGATACTGAAAAGCAAAAATGCAATGTCCTCGTATGAGGACGCAGGGTCTCAGGAGGCTAGGTTAGGTTTGTGAGTATGCACACAAACCTGTACACGTTAACAGTGGAGCCGTTCATCTGTTCTTCAACAAACTGCAGCCTCAGCTTACTGTCCTGAAACACAAACACACACAAATCATAAAAATATATCAATAAAAAGGCAGTTTGACTACACAAGTTATCAGCCACAATAAGTAGAATTCAGAATGAACATACAATACACAAGGACTGGAAATATCTCTAACGCATCATTAACTATGTAATATCAGGAAGTTGCTGCAAATACAGGTTTCCTATACATCTTCAGACCAAAAATTTATGATTTTTCTGAGAATTTATGTCTAATTTTCAACATCCAACTACAAACACTTGCTGTGATTTTACAATTTATATTAGCATTTTGTGTAAACTTGCAAATTTAATAGTTAGGAGTATTATTATATTTGCACTTGAAAAATAATTTTACAATTCTTTACAAAGATTAAAAAAAAAAACATATGGATGTGGAATGGGTCACTTCCTCCACATTTTGAGCTCCCATAAAAGGGAGGCTGTCCGGCTGGTGGCCAATTTGTCAATCTCCGGTGTTCGACCAGGTGTGTTGCCCCACGCATTCCACTGTTTGTGATCAGGTTTGTGTGTTTGTTTTTTGTTGTAAAGAAAAAACTCTTTTAATTTGATTATAGTAAGTCAGTGTTTGTGTGGTGTTTTTATATAGGGCCACACTTCATGTTTTGATCTGACGATTGCTACCTGGGCGTGTGGTTGGTCGACGCTGCAGGTAGGCTTTGTATATTTTTTAACTGAATTGAATGGTTTTTATTGTAAAGATTTAATAGGCGTTTGGTAATTTTTGTTTTTTGCAGTTGTCGCTGCACCCTGCTGTCCTTTTAGAGTTTGATTTTCTTTTTCTATTGTTTTTCATTTATTTTGTTTATCTATTGTTTTTTTTTTTGCAAATACACATCCTCTTATTTTGTAACAATAAATATTGTCTCTTTTATACTGGTTGTTTTATTGCACGATAAGTGGCCGTAACACATATGACAGAATTTTATGTAAAATCATAAACTGAATTTAAAAGGCACTGAAATTTTCTACCTTATACTGTATGTAAAGCTAAAAAAAATACTCTGGCTGTGTCTCAAGACACTAGGTTTAAGTTGTTAGAACTGCTCAGAAATGTGCTACAAAACATACTTTATAATTACATTTCAGACATTTTCTTTAAGGGGCACACAGATGAGGGATTTATTCATTGTATTTTCATCAAATCCAATGATCACAATGAACTATTGCAGCCGTTGCCTTTACTGTGATATCTACTCTTTGGTTCACAGCTCACATGTTTGTTGTACAGACAAGTGTTAGTGTTAGATGACACAAAAACACAACAAAATGCCACTGACCTGGAAAAGTTCTCTGAGCTCCTCTGACTTCACTTCCAGTCTGATCAAAGGAAGTTTGAGAGCTGCAGCCTCCTTACACCTCTCCTCCACCTCACTCAGAGACAAGGAGCTGTGGGCCGAGACACATTTACAGTTAGGACGAGATTTTTCTTAGGTTTGATTCTGTTTGTAACTACAATCAGTTCTGAACAAACCATTTCACATGCAACTGACATTTGGACGCTCAGCTTTACTTCAGTGAGTTGAACAAAATGAATTCAAAAGTGAATTAGTAGAAGAAAACTGCATAAAATTAATAAAAAGTGATAATTTGTAGTAAAAAAAAAAGCTAAAACAGCAGACGTTTTTTGTAAAACAGCTAAAAAATAGCTGGAAATGTTTCAAACAGCTTAAGGAAGCATAAGAAGCAAAAGTTTGCTGACCGTAGCAGAAATAAGTTGTAACAGCTACAAAAATATGTTTTTAGCTTAAAAAAAGTTGAATTTAGCAAATAACAGCTGAACATTAGCTAAAATTGAAGCAAATAGCTGAATATAGCAGAAAGCATCTGTAAGAAGCATTAACAGCACAAAGTAGAAGAAAGAATTATAAAAAAGTAGAAAATAGATGAATAGCAGAAATATGTAGAATTTTAGCTGAAATAGCAGAAAAAAGCTAAAGTTAGCACAAGGAAGTTAAAAGAACATAAGCAGAACACAATATGTAAGGTGCTGTAAAGATTTAAAAATATTTAAGGTTGCTGAAAACAACTCCATTCATTTTCAAAGGCAAAAAGTGGCTAAAAAAGTGAAATATCTAAACAAAAGTATAAATAATAGAAATACAAAAAGTCATAGCCGCAATGTCCTGAATGAGCTGAACGTTTTGTTGAAATAGGAAAAAAATTGTGGAACGAGAAACAGGCAAAAAAAAAATGTACAGAAGAAAAAATGATCTCAATGGTGTGAACGCTGTGAAACACTCACAATAACATAAGTAGGTAATAGTGGCTAAAATAAATGCAGTAGGGAGACCGGGGACAGTAGCAACAAGGGACGGTTGCAACATGTCATTTTTCTCCAAACAGAAACAGTGTAGAGTGATGACACTCACACTGTACATGCTCAGTTAGATGTCCCACCTTGTAAAGAAAAAGTCAACAGATTCAAAAACTGATCCAGGATTTATTTGGAAAAAAAAAACAGTTTTTGTGATCCAGCTCAAACTTCTCTGGTTTAAACAAGTGATCTGTTGACTTTTAACTAATCTAGTTAACATGTATCCAGATGAGCTTATTTAGCTAACACATGAGGTTTTATCATGGCTGACAGGAATGGGGACAGTTGTAACAGTTGTTGTAACTGTCCCCATACGATAAATCCATATAAAACAGAGCACATACAGATGAGATTAACATGTTGAAATTAAGTTTACACTTAAAAAGGGTGTTGTGTATTCATGACAGTTTTATAGTTTAAAACATAAAAGTGTTTAAGATGTATTTTCTACAGTTGTTGTTTTCAACAATGGTTTTAAAATCCCAGTTTGTTTAATGTAAATGTTACATAATGTAGGCGTACAGTGACAATAGACAAAACTAAAGTTAATTGTCTCACAAACTGATCTATTATCCTTGTCTCTAAAAGTCAACTGTATTTATATCAGAGTCTTCGACATCTGTATATAAAATCTACTCATCAAGACTAATCTATATTCATCATTTGATCAAAAAGAATAAATAAATAACACTATAATATCATTATAACTTAGTTTTTATTAATTTAGCAATAATATAAATATAAAAATTTTATTTACAGTGAAATATATTGTATTAATAATATGTTGTAAACACCTCCAAACAGTGTTGCAACTGTCCCCGGTCTCCCCTAATGTATAATTACCATCAAATAATTTGGTTCAGGTTAACGACGTGTCTATTTTGATGGAAAACTTCACCTGTTGCTCAATACGTGGTCACAGAAAAGTCCGAACTCTGATGCTCCTTCTCTGCACACCTCAGCACCGAACACAGCCTCCAACACACCACCGAGGACACACGCTCCTGTCCTCCACGCTGCCTGAAAATCACAGCATAAATAAGGCATGAAGCTCCAGAGAAATGCTACAGAAATTAGGGTAAAATAACCTTTAGGAGTAAATATAACGGCCTCAGTCAGTTATTCACCTGTTTTCCTTCAGCTGTGTCAAACCCCAGCAGCTGCAGTTCACAGTCAGCCTCCAGAGGGCGCCCCAGCTCCCACAGCTCCCCATTAACCCTGCTCACCAGGCCTCCTTTCAGCCTGCAGCGACACATGCGTCAACGCTGCTACGCCTGCAGAGATGCGACACATGAAAACCTGGCGGGCTCTCCGGTGAGATTACCTCAGACTCTGTGCTACAGACAGAGGCGTGGTGACGCCGGCTGTTCCCTTCACAGCGAGGTCACCGTCGACCAGGCGGACGGCGAGGGCTCTCTCTGTCGCTCCTTTACCCTTTTCTTGCTTCTCCCTGAGAGACTCAAAGACCTGCAGCCGCTGACTTAGAGCTGGAGACGACTGAATCTGGGGAGGGAAGTGAGAGAAAATAGTCAAAAATGAAGTAAAATTTAAAAAAAAATTTTTAAAAACAGTTCTGAATAAAAATACTAAACGCAACTAATTTTTGTGAATAAAACATTTTCGAATAAAAACGTTCTGAGCATGACCTGATCACTTGTTTCCCCATGTTTTTGTCATGTGTGTCTCTTGACTGTGTGTTCTTTAATGTAATTTCATCAATCTATCAACTTTTACCACTTTCACCAAATTATTTAGCTTTTTGTTTTTTCCAAATTTTATTAACTTCTCATATGATGCAACTAAAACACGTAAATGATGTAAAAAAAGTTAAATCAGTGAGGTGAAACTCAAGTGTAGAGGTGGAAATCCAGTCCTTTACAGGTCTACTCTGAACAGGTGAGTAACAGTTTCACCATAATACTTTTATTAAGACTATTAGGTATGTAATAACCACCTTATATTATATTACCATGTAAGGTTTTTCACACTTATACACAGTTCTTGTACACAATTATGGTATTTAGCGAGTAAGCTTAAAAACTCTGAAGTGGAGAACAAAAAGAAGTATTTGTATGAAGCATTGCTTTGGTGATTTATAAGTCAGAGTTAAGTGTCATCAAACAAAATAATAATTTTTATTTCTAAAAATGAGCATGTATCTAATAGAACCACGTTTTCCTGAAAGCAGGTTATTCATTAGCAAAATGGGAAAATAATACAGCAAAAGACACCCGGAGAGCGGTAACACCCTGAAGTTAATCAGCTACTAGTTTTCAGTAATTAACTGTGTAAAAATATTAATTTATGTCAGTCTGTATCAGTGATGTTCAATACGGACTATTTTTTCCCCGATACCGAGTAAAATTTGGCCGGTATCAGCGATACTGATACTTTGTGATTACACACATAATCTGTCTGGTAAAGCAGTGTTTTTCAAATAACCGCTTTATAAATAATACATGACATAATTTATTTAATTTAAAAGTCTTTCTAATCCTAACCTTATATTTGTTTACACAATTCTTATTCTAAATAAATATAATTTTTGAAAAGTGAGAGAAAACAGTCTAAAAGTTGTTACTTCGTATATTTTCAATTGTTTGTGGTTTTGCAAGAAGGTCCCAGGCCAGAGCTAATCCTGTTTGGGGGGCCATGGCATGAAAGAGTTTGGGAACTAGAATCTAATTATGGTCAGAAGCAGCAGATTTTATGTTAAAATCACCTGCCGTACATCTACAGACCGAGTGTGACTGAGCACAGGCCACTGTGCGCATGCATTACCCAAGTGGAAGAAAAAGTAGTTCCCTCCAACCACATATGATTCAGACAAGATTTGAGTAGTTTAGTTATTTTCTATTTTCCTGTTAAAGAAACATTATGTGAAATAACTGATTAGAAGATAGATGAAGTTAGAGGCCAGACTGAGACGTGTGGACATGTCTCAGGGGGACATGTCTCAGGGGGACAAGTCTCAGAGGGACATGTCTCAGGGGGACAAGTCTCAGGGGGACAAGTCTCAGAGGGACATGTCTCAGGGGGACAAGTCTCAGGGGGACATGTCTCAGAGGGACATGTTGGTAGAAGGATGTTAGAGGTGCAGCTGCCAGGAAAAAGACAAAAAGAGATATTTGGATGCATCTAGACCAGGGGTCTGCAACCTGCGGCTCTGGGGCCACGTGTGGCTCTATGGTCCCTCTGCAGCGGCTCGTCGAAGATTTGATCAAAGCTAACACTATTTTTTTGTTTTGTTTTATACTAACAACAGAAAAGGCTAGCTTCAGCAGATTTCCTGACATTTTGTTTGCAAAAACACACTGAATGACTCTAAAACAAAGAGTGAAACACGTTGATTAGATCATGCTACCGTTGGCCACTTCAAAGCATCAAAATAAATAATCAATCAGGTTAACCTTTAAGACTAGACAATAATAAAAATAATAATCCTGCATAGTTTAACTTAAAGTTGTTATAAACTAAAGTATTTACCTTGTTTACATGAATATATTAAAGCATAAAAATAGTAAATGTTAAAAATCACTATATACTTTTAGTTTTTTGATGTGCCCCCCGGCCGGGAAAGCCCTCCTTCAAACAACTTGAAGTGGCCCACGGGCCACCGGTTGATAACCAGTTATGGCACATGGTGCAGCTTGGGACACATTTTGTTTGTGAGCTGAGGAGCAGAAATGGCTCTTTGGATTGTAAAGGTTGCAGAGCCCTGATCTACACACACAGGGAGGCAGTGAGTGATGACAGAGTGAGGATGACAGAGTGAAGATGACAGTTAGTGATGACAGAGTGAGGATGACAGAGATGACAGAGTGAGGATGACAGTGAGTGATGACAGTGAGGATGACAGTGAGTGATGACAGAGTGAGGATGACAGAGTGAGGATGACAGAGATGACAGAGTGAGGATGACAGAGTGAGGATGACAGTGAGTGATGACAGAGTGAGGATGACAGTGAGTGATGACAGAGTGAGGATGACAGTGAGTGATGACAGAGTGAGGATGACAGAGTGAGGATGACAGAGATGACAGAGTGAGGATGACAGAGTGAGGAT
>NW_013952428.1:877214-882421 GCF_001266775.1 Austrofundulus limnaeus | reverse complement strand
CAGTTAGTGATGACAGAGTGAGGATGACAGAGTGAGGATGACAGTTAGTGATGACAGAGTGAGGATGACAGTTAGTGATGACAGAGTGAGGATGACAGTGATGACAGAGTGAGGATGACAGTGAGTGATGACAGAGTGAGGATGACAGAGTGAGGATGACAGAGTGAGGATGACAGTTAGTGATGACAGAGTGAGGATGACAGAGATGACAGAGTGAGGATGACAGAGTGATGACAGAGTGAGGATGACAGAGTGAGGATGACAGTTAGTGATGACAGAGTGAGGATGACAGTGATGACAGAGTGAGGATGACAGAGTGAGGATGACAGTGAGTGATGACAGAGTGAGGATGACAGAGTGAGGATGACTCACTGAGAACTGAAAGATTGTCAATTGAATGGAACAAGTTTAAACACATAAAATAAAATAAATTAAAAAACACTTAAAAAGCATGAAAAATTACTAATCAATTTAATATATAACACTAAAACCTGGCCACTTCTAAGTAACACGTTAACTAATGGTTTGACCCCACTCATCACAATAATTTATGCTTTAATCTCAGTCCTAACAGATTCCACATCTTGGTTCTTTAAAATTAAAAACAAGCAATAAACTCATCATTACAACTGGGTTTTAAATGTTATTGTTTAATTAAACAGCTACACAGCCTTATTACTAGTATATTCCCTCATTTTAAACCAGTTATTTACATCAAATGTCCCTCCCAACACTGACACTGTCCCGGTGGCTAATGCTAACGCTAGCTGTTAGTTTCTGCTGGAAGTCTCAGGTTTCCGCACCTTGCTGTAAGTCCTGCGGAAAGTTAAGCGAACTTCTGAGTTTCTGACCAGCAGCCGAAACAACCGAGTCACCGTCATGACGAGAACTTCCACCTACAGGCCAGTTCCCATAAAACAATTAAATCAAAGAACTCCTGCTTCTACGCAAGCGGCCATAACGCCACAAAGGCAGCGGTGACGTCGTCGGCGTCGACCTGTGACGCTGCTTCGGAACTGCGTGCGCGCTCCGCAGCTGCCAGAGCGCGCATTACAGGAGCTGCGGTGCAAACCCCACGAATTAGGAAATACTTAGTGAAATGTGTAAAACGTTGTGATTTTTACGCCACTTTAACCACAACTGCGTCATTTTCTCTTCGCCCGTAACTTTAAATTACAAACCAACCTGCTGCATCCGGATAACAGCAGTCACTGTGCTCCATTATGAAGCTCTACGCCTTCAGACTCGTGCTAAAACTTGATTAAATAAACTTCTTTCAATAATACTACAGGATTTTTAACACTTACATTGAAATTAGCCAACTGAAGCTCAAACCTGAAGACTTCCAGGTGCAACACCACAAATCTACCACCTGAGGGCGACACGGCACCACATGACACTAAATTTAGCTTTAAATAAACACTTTGTTCACTATTTAATCTAATTGCAATTTTACATTTTAACTGAATTTATGCTCAAGTGTTAGAAGCTGAGGCTTTTAGTGCTTGTAAACTACATGTTGAACTTTAACTGGACTCTTAGAAGCCTTAGGAGAGAAAAATAACTGCAGGCCTCAAAGTACTTAAATAATCTAAAATTAGAGCTGGATCCTTTCCTTAAAACATATAAATGTAGTGTTAAACATAAGAGACCTGAAATGTTTGGGTGCACAGTTAAAACGTGACATCTTCCTCGTTTTTCTGTTGTAGAAAAGGATCCACAAACACAAAGACTCTGAGTCAATTTTTACATAAAAAAAACTGTTCTTTCCTGAAAACTCAGCAACACAGATTAAGTGGCATTTTTTGTTTGTGGTAATTTCTAAACCACTGGAACAGAACTGTTAAAGATCCTAAAAACAATAAGTTCAGCGGTTTTAACAGGAGGAAGGAATAAACTGGACCCATGACTCATTTATTTTAGATTTTGCTCCCAATAGTCCAGACATTCTTGGATTTCTTGGTCTTGTTTTTTTTATATATATATAAATTTGTGGCTTTAAAGTAGTCTGTTGGAAACTGGTTTCGATGTCCTACAATACTTGTGTTTTTTTTTTTTTGTCTATTTTTTTAGTTTAAGAATTTGATGCAGCCAAAAACCAAGTTTGGAAAACTGCAGATCAAAATCCACGCTAAAAAATGTTTTTGTCTGTGTATGGTTTTAAATTAGCATTTTTTTTAAAGAAGGGTTTTCCAGCAGCTGTATGCAGCTGACAAAGAATTAAAAACAGAAACAATAATGGTGGTAAAACATATTCCCCTCCCGTTAGTGGTGCTGAAGTAGTTGAAAACCACCAACTTTACATTCATTTCACTCGATATCCTCAACCGAAGGACCCTACAAGGCAGATAAGACTGTTTTCTTGTAGCTGTCGGTTAATCTTCCTGTGTCAAACGTATTTTAGTCCTGCAGGATGTGTGCATGTTCATCACAACAGAAAGGACTGGACACTGAAAGACCAGAGATTTAGCATCATTGATGAAAACAGCAGGTCTCAAATACGTACAGCTTCGTTACATCTTCAGACATTTTCAAACTTGAAATCAAACCAAGTTTTTCTTTAAATCAAAACAAAAAAAAGACAATAAGAAATATTTACAGGGACAATTAAAATCTTAAGTGATACGTGTTTGAATAAAGGTGTCAGATTACGTGTCAACTTCCTCCGTACTGCCATCACAAGTGTTAGTAACAGAGAACGAGTTGTGTAACAAAACTTGATGTACATTTTTTTAATGTACTCATGAACTTCATGCAGAAATCTGTAGCATCTTGATTCACAGTGGTGGGCACTGCTGTGCTAACCCGCTAACAGCCAACTTTTCCTTTAGCGGATTAGCATCTTTGCTAGCGTTAGCACACCAGTTACCTTCCTTTGAATTCGATGCTAACTTTAGGACTGCTCGTGAAAAAAAAAAAAAGTATCCACGCTCACAAGTGCAGCACTGAAAGCATGTGTCTCGTGCGTAGCATTTTTAGCATTTTTTTAATTGAACTATGAGTTTGGTGGATGTAGAATTTTTAATTTATATTTTTAGTTTTTGGCCAAGATTCAAAATGCTAGACCTTAAAGTTGCCTGTGACATCAAATTTTTGAGATAAACACGATTGCATTTTTGGAAAGATAACACTGATAACATGTTGCAAAACAAATTTCACATCGCTGAGATGAACAGTTGTTGAGATATTTGCATGTGAAGAAACAGGAAGTGATGTCAGAGGGGAATGTCTGCATGTAAACAGAGCGATGCTACAACAGCTAACAACACAGACTGGAGAAGAATCTGATGTTTGTTTTTTTACATTATTTTGAGTCTGTATCAAAGAGATAAAAGAGCTTAAGTTTAAATGATTTTGTTTTAATACAGAAAAACCAAATATTTTATTTTATTAATGAGCTCCCCTTTGATGTCACTTCCTGTCTTACTTTGGCTGAGACAAATTCAAAATAGGCCAGTTATGGGACAAAATGGGTAAAATCATGTGTATTAGGGCTATTTTTTAAGTATAAAGATGTTTTCTTTGATTTTTTTGTATTTGAAGTGTAAGCATGTCACAGGCATTTTAAATTAGAGGATATCTTCCCCTAACGTTTTCCAAGCTAAGTTTTTACGTAGCAGGTCAGCGATTAGCAAAGCTAACTTTATGGTTAGCTGTGCCCACCACTGTTGATATAGTTCAACTAAAATTGTAAAAAGAAACAAGAACCTTTGTTTTTTAAGAAATAAAAACAGGAGCTACCGAGTGCAACATTTGGATTGGACCTGTTAGCATCAGAGTGAACTACAAACACTAAGGAGGGCAAAGGAGAGAGTTGCAGCTTGAGATGGACTGAGAACATGGATGTGAAGGAGAAACATGGAATTAGCTGAGGAACAGCGCAGAGAAAAGTGGGTTACACATCCTTAATATTCAAATTACTTCAGATGTTTTCCACAAAAACATTTGATTCGGCTGCAAAGTTGCAGTTTAGCTAAAAATTTGATGCGAGAGTGAGAGCAGATGTGAACACACATGCGGTTTCTCTGAAAATGGAGGAAAAACATCAGTCCGGCAGAGACAAATAAATCAAAAACAAAAGTTGTAACCAGTTTCTCGTCTTCCCTCCTCCAGTTTAATTGAAACTCTGGATTTTATTAAAGTCAAAACAGATTGAAAAGCTCCTTTCACTACCTACTTAATATCTTCACCAAACACTGGGGGGGGAATTAAATAAAATAATCTTCACCGTCTTCTTCGGGTTCTAAAAGAAGGATAGAAAAGGTAGAACAGATGCAGAAAAAAAGACTCTTCAAGGTTTGAAGCTTATCAAACACCTCAATCAGAAAGAAGCACAGTTTTCTTCATTAAGAAAAATAAAAAGCTGAAAGGAAACTCTCCAGTCCCTCTTTATATTTACAAGCTTAGAAAATGTACAGTGTCTGTGGGGGAGAAGAGAAAAAGGCTGAGCAAGAGAAGAATATTTACAGGAACTTTTCTAGCATTGACCTCGTCTGCAACTAATTTTATACGATGCAAAGCCACTGGAATATTTCATCCCTTCAATCAGAAAACTTTGAGAAATGTTGGGACATTTTGGGAAATGTGACAATTACTGCTTAGAGGTTTCACCGTTTGAACATAAAAACAAGACGAGGAAGCGTTTAGATGAGGAACACTTGTTAGCAGCTTTTATCTTTATGCTAAGCTTCTTTTTAAAAAGCAGGCAGAATATAGAATATATATATGTATTTTGTACAAGTCTTAACAAGAACGCTAATGTACACATTACCCAAAATGCCGAGCTAGTCCTTTTAGGGTCTTCTCAGTATCTTTTGTACGTTTGCAGAATTCTGGGAATCATCAAAGTTACAAGGATTTTAAATATAACCAGAGAAAACGTGTCTAATTGTGACCTAAACAACCAGACTTTATTGTATGATGCAAATACCACAACCTGATCAAAGATAAACTGTCAACTGGACAGGTTTATGGGATCAATCTTGTGCCAGCAGGAATTGAATTTGAACTGCTCAGATTGAATCTGAATGTGCATCATTTGAAACTGAATGCATTGGTTTGAAAATGAATTTTACTAAATTGAAATTATAAACAACTTATGTAAATTTATAAATTAAATTTATATAATTTATAAATTCAATTTAATTTAATTGGCTTAACTGTATTTTGGTTTATTAAAAATTCAGTTTGACTACTTTCACTTTCAG
>NW_013952428.1:875627-876763 GCF_001266775.1 Austrofundulus limnaeus | reverse complement strand
TTATGGAACTGAAAGTGAAAGTAGTCAAACTGAATTTTTAATAAACCAAAATACAGTTTCAAAGAAAATTAATTCAAATTCAAAATTTTAAATTCAGTTTCAATTTAGTGAAATTTATTTTCAAACCAATGCATTCAGTTTCAAATTACGCACATTCAGATTCAATCTGAGCATTTCAAATACAATTCCTGCTGGCACAAGTTTTATCCCATACAGGTTTAAATGATGTTTTTCTTACATCTGCTCGTTGTTTCAGGGGTCACCAAAACAACCAACTTTCCTGACACGACCTGGACTCAAACCTGCAGCTTTAGGATTATGAGACCGCGGCACTGACCACTGCACTACCGCGCCAAAACAAAATGTTAATTTTATTTTTAAAATATCCCTAATTCCCATTAATTCCCAATTTCCAAAGACTTCACTTCACCTTTCCACCTCTTTTCAAGTCTAATCCCAAAATAAAGAATTAAAACTTCTGTTTTATGATGTCTCTTCCCTGTAAGTCGGGTAAATCCACCCCAGAATCACACAGGTAGACAAAAGTCTGGTTTCATTTCTGCTTAAACTGTTTGGTTTCTTCCTATTGTTGCAGCAAACCTAAAGGATTATTTTAATGTTTAGTGGAATAACTAGATTAAGAGTTACACATCACTCCACACTGGGATAACCTCAGGAAACAGTGAGAGATGATTGGCTGCCACGCTGGAAGCATAAAGACTTGATCAGATATTTACACACAACCTAAAAAACAAAAGAAAAGTGGTTTAATTGCAGCTGAACAGCAGAGTGAAGATATCTGGGCTCATACCAGCAGGGCTAACACACACTGCTCTGTTAGAGGCGGAGCTTCTCTTTCAGCTTCAGGACCACTTCAGTAGCGCGGCGGCAGGAAAGGCCTCTTCTGGAAGGGACCACCTGTGAAACGGGGGCCGGGCCGCTTCCCTCTGCGAAACCCACCCCGGTGCAGGCGATCCTGAGGCAGGGGTCTCTGTGGCGGGGGGTTGGGGAGGATGGGGGGCCGAGGAGCGGGCAGGTTGAGGAGAGGGATGGGGTGAGACGCTTTGTGTGGCTGAGCCGGCGGGCTGGAGGGGCGGGGCTTAATGGGGGCGTCGCCGCCTGCGGGGGAGCTGGGC
>NW_013952428.1:870110-874992 GCF_001266775.1 Austrofundulus limnaeus | reverse complement strand
GGGTGGAGGTGTGAGACGAGGAGGTGCGGGGGAGGAGGGGGCGGCAGCGGCATGGAGGGCAGGATGTCCTCTACACCCCCCAGGCTCAGAGGGGGCGGTATGGCGTGGGACAGAGGGGGCCGGGTGTCCAGGTACTCCTCCTCTTCGTACCACATGGCGGCAGCCCCCGCTCGGCTCCCAGACCCTCCCCCTCGCCGCGAGCCCCTGTCAATCACGCGGATGCTCTCCACCGTCTTGATGCGCTCCCCGGCGAGCGGGCGGTTGGAATAGCCCAGAGTCTGGATGGGGGCTCCTTCGGCGTGGGGGGACACCAGCGTCTGGATGCGATGGTACTGACCCCCCTTTGCGTCTCCGTCTGGAAACACGCCGTTGTCCTCTTTGACCCCACCCAGACCCCCGTCCTCATCGGAGCCGGTGCTCAGCTTCCGAGAGCCGGCAGAGTGTCTCCTGTTTCCCATGATCCTCAGCTTCTCCTCCTTCTTCCCCTTCGAGTTGGGGGAGGAACCCAGCTTCCTCTTGGCCTCGTCGTCTTTCGGCAGCGCGCCGCTCTTTTTCACCGTCCCGTATCTGAAGGCGGAGCCGTCTCCATCGTTGCCGCTCCCCGACGGGGCGACGGCGGCGTCCCAGGGCTCGCCGTGGTAGGCGGTGGGCGAGAGGCCGTGGCCCAACGAGTCGGGTGCGTCCATGATCTCGTCCTGCGTGGGCGTGCCGGCCGCCTCGTCCCTCACCGGGGTCCCGTCCACCCCGTCGGGGCTGTCGTCGCCCAGGACCACGCTGAAACCCGGGTTGCCCTGCAGGAAACTGTTGATCTTGGATTCTAGGCTCGGGGGAGAAACTGAAGGAGCAGAGTGACGGGGAGGGGGAGGAGGAGGAGGAGGAGAAGAAAGACGTTTCTCCTTCTCCCAGTCCCTGCTCTTCGCAGGAGCATCCTGTTTGAGGCTGTTACTCAGGGGGGGTTTGAGGCTGTTACTCAGGGGGGGTTTGGGTTTTGGGGTGACGGGTGTTTTGACACCTGCTGACTCTGGAGAGGTGCGGGCGGAGGTCGCAGAGGAGGTGTGCGTCACACTTTGAAGCAGAGAAGACAAAGCTGCGCGGAGATGAAAACAGAAAATAAAAAACAAATACATAACATTTTAAAGTGCCTGTGACAGGGCTACTCAACTGGTGGCCCAGGGGCCACATCCAGCCTGTGAGTGACCAAAGTTTGGCCCACCAATTGGTTCATTCATCTCTTAAGCCCAAACCCCCATTTTTCTACTTTAATTACTCTAAGTTCTTTTAGTTAAACATAGACATGTTTGGTATCAACATGAATATCAGACTCTTGGTTACAAGCTGGTAAAAAACCATTTCTATGAACACTCAAGACAGTTAAAACTACAAGCAGTTGAAGATGAAATGATGAAAGTGAAAATAAAATTGGTTTAAAATTTTGGCAAGTCAGAGATGTCAAAATATTATTTGTGTCTAATAATATGAGGTATGATGTGTTATTTTTGTTTTTGATTATGTGTAATTATCACTACTTTTATAGGGTTCTGTATGTTGTATTCATGATTAAATGCAGCAAAATAAACTAATTCAAAAGTAACAGATCTTTGTAATACATGGTTTATTTACATAATGACTTTAATTGCTGGATGTTTGGCCCCTCAGCTGTTGACCTGCAGTAACTGTGGCCCCCGGAGCAGCTTAGTTGGATAGCCCTGGCCTATGACGTGCTTATCCTTCGGATACAAAAAGTCAAAGAAAACTTTGTTCTATTTAAGAAACTTGGCATAACGTTATTTTATCCATTTAGACACATAACTGATCTATTTTCTCTTAAACTTGTCTTGGCAAAAAGGGAAACAGGAAGTGACAAATCAAGGGGAACTCCTTTAAAGAGGCAATATCATGTAAAATCAACTTTTGAGTTTTATATCATGTTATACTCTCATAAAAAACATGTCCAAAGCCTTGCTTCGACTTTGATTCATGCATGTTTGAGAAATCCTGCAGTGTTTTTAGGAAGCTATGTTGAGGAGCAAAACGACAGTTGGAGACCAGAAACGCCCCTGGGTTGTGTCTTTTTGGGACAAGCTCCACCTCTGGGCAGTGTCTTCAAGCCGAGCTTCCTCATCACAGAGCACACCTCCCCACACATCCCACCCATGGCTCCTGCAGGCTCTCAGCAGTAACAAAGCAAACGAGTGAAACTGAAAGTGAAACTTAAACTGTCTGCTGAGATCCTAACACTACTCCTCACTTGGTAGCTGTGTTTCCATTGCAAATGTGCGCAAAACTTTGTTGATATTCTGTTATTCGAAAAAACAGTTTCGCAACTGCGGTGTTTCTATTAAGTAAGAAATGCTATTAAAGTCACGTGAATACGTTTGTTCTCATAAGTCATTACAAACATGGCAGCGATGGATGTAAACACATAGCATGTTGCTACCACGACACTAGCGCTCATCATCAGAGGAGACGTCGGCGTCTTTTCTCGAGGCTTTCCAGAGACAAGTCCCTACTTGGGAGCGGCTACGTATGCTGTGTTTTTGGGAAATTGAAGTCGGTGAGATTACTACTTTATTTTACCACTTTTGTGATTTTACTACTACTTCTACTTCCTGTTATCTTCTTCGTCGTCACTTTTTCACCAGTAGAAACGGCCGGTTGTTGATCACGTGACTCCTGTGATGCGAAAAATGTGTTTCCATTGCAGTTTTGCGAAAAACACCGATTTCGATACGGCCGAAAAACCACCTCATCCTAGCGCAAAAACATTTTGTCGAAAAACGTAATCTTTGAAATTGACGTGTTTCCATTGAGCAAATTTATTTTCGAAATTCTAATTTGCACATTTTCAATGGAAACGCAGCTAATGAAGCTCTTTTCAGATTCAAAATACCTTTGAGGAAATGTATTTTCAGATGCCAAGTAAACGGCATCATAGCCCCCCCACCCCACCCCGAAATGAGCGGGACAGAGGCGGAAGGTGGTTCTTAAAGAGACAGAGGCCAATTTCAAGGCGTTTAGAAGAGGAAGTGATGAGAAGATAAGTTTATTTTCTATTTAAACATAAAAACGGCATTTCAATAACTAACAGTGACATAGATACTTTATGATGGTATAGTATTTAAATATATGCCTGAGAAACACATAATACTGCCCCTTTAAGAAAAAGAACTCTCTGGTCTTTGTTTATTGACACATTATTTGAACTCTTGACTCTTTTTGTTTGTTTCTGTTTGATAGCGACTCAAAATGATCTAAAACATCAGATTCCTCCACAGTCTGGGCTGTTGAGCATTTTAGCTTAGCTCTGTTCACATGCAGACATTCCCCTTTGACATCACTTCCTGTTACTTCACATGCAAATATCTCAACAACTGTTCATCTCAGCAGTGTGAAAATTATTCTGTAATATGGTCTCAGTGTTATCTTTCCAAAAATGCATTCGTATTACTACAAAGGTTTTGACGTCACAGGAACTTTAACTTTTGGCTAAATCACAGAATATTACACAAGCCTAACCTGGTGTGTTGGTTTTGGACAGAGCGTTCAGGATCCGCTCAGGGGTGATGTCGACACGTGACAGGATGCTGGCCAGAGCAGGACTTGGCGGGATCGCCTTGGAGGCTGCTGACTGGGCAGTGGGGGTGGTGGGGGTCCCAGGCGATGGTCGTGGGGACGGACTGGCTGCTGACAGGCAGACAAAGACAGGAAGGCACATCAAAGGTACTGCAAACTGTTTAACGTGCCTGTGACATATAGGAAATACAAAGAGTCAAAGAAATATTTAAGAAACTTGGCATAATACACATGATTTGACAAGTTATGTCACATAATTGGCATATTTTCTTTTGAATTTTGGCTTAGCTAAAGTGAAACAGGAAGTGACATCAAAGGGGAACTCTGAGAAGTAAACTTACTGGTTTTTGTTTATTAAAACAAAATTATTTTAACTCTGACTCTTTCACATCTCTCTATGATAGCAATTAAAATAATCTAAAGAAACAGATTCTTCTCTACAGTCTGTGTTAATCATTTTAGCAACGCTCTGATCACATGCTGACATCACTTTGTCATTTAAAATGGAAATATCTCAAAAACTGTTCATCTCTGCAGCGATCAATCTTTTTTACAATGTTATCTTTCCAAAAATACATTCATATTTATTATAAAAATTTGATGTCACAGGTACTTTAACTCTTTATCTTGATGCGTCTCAATAAACCAAGTGGAAAAATCTATAAATAAAAAGCTGAGTCAGTCCCGTCACTTCTCCAAGTCTTCTTCAGTCGGAGGAGTTACAGGCAATGAAATAAAACCTGAAATCTTCAAACACCTTTTCCTCACTAGCTGCGTTTCCATCGACCATGAAAATGCGCAAATTAGAATTTCGAAAATAAAATTTGCTCAATGGAAACACGTCAATTTCATAAAAAATTACGTTTTTCGACAAAATGTTTTTGCGCTAGGATGAGGTGGTTTTTCAGTCGTATCGAAATTGGTGTTTTTCGCAAAACTGCAATGSAAACACTTTTTTCACATCACAGGAGTCACGTGATCAACAACCGGCTCTTTCTACTGGTGAAAAAGACGATGATGAAGAAGATAACAGGAAGTAGAAGTAGTAGTAATA
This sequence comes from Austrofundulus limnaeus, assembly GCF_001266775.1. Classification (NCBI taxonomy): domain Eukaryota; kingdom Metazoa; phylum Chordata; class Actinopteri; order Cyprinodontiformes; family Rivulidae; genus Austrofundulus; species Austrofundulus limnaeus. The sequence continues at coordinate 870,365 of NW_013952428.1, read as the reverse complement.
TCACAGAAGTAGTATAAAGTATTAAACTGACCGACTACAACTTCCCAAAAACTAGGGGTGTCCCGATATCACTTTTTCACATCCGATACGATACCGATATTACAACTTTGAGAAATGTCCGATACCGATATTGACCGATACCGATATTGACCCGTTACCATAATAGTACAAGTTACGCACTTTTACCTATTTTGTAGTGTAAAATCTTAGAAAAGTCTTGATCAAGTCAAACAGTGAAAAAGAGTAAGTATGAGA
>NW_013952428.1:860489-868911 GCF_001266775.1 Austrofundulus limnaeus | reverse complement strand
ATGTGTTTACATCCATCGCCGCCATGTTTGTAATGACTTATCACGAGAACAAACATATTCACGTGACTTTAATAGTATTTCTTACTTAATAGAAACACCGCAGTTGTGAAACTGTGTTTTTCGACATTAACAGAATATCAACAAAGTTTCACGCACATTTGCAATGGAAACACAGATAAAGAGTCACTTTCTCCCGTCACAAACACACCTGTGCTCTTCATGGCAGACGTCAGTGAGCTGAGAATAGAGCTGATCTTCCCGAGGTCCACTTTGGCCAGATTGACTCCCAGAGGAGTGGCGGGAGCACCTGTGGCTTTAGTGGATGTGGGAGTCACCGGCGCTGCTGTGGCGGAGGCGGCAGGCTTTAAAACATTCGGAGGCGTAGTTGGAAGTTTCGACGGCGTGTCCGACTTTGAAACAGACTGGGAAGAGTTGTCTTTATCATCTAGGGGAGAAAGAAAGAATAAGTTGATATGTTTGCAAATCACTATAACTAATAAAACATTTAGCTGTTTGGTCACAGACAAATAAAACAAAAACGCAGCAACTAACCTGCTGCTGGAACAGGGTTTGCCTCCTCATCAGATAAATCCATGTCCTCCATGTCTCTGTTGTCAGTTTGTAAATCTCCTTCATCCATAGCTTTGCCGTCCAGCTCCGGATCCACCTGAGCTCTGCCGACACCCATTTCCAGAAAAGGAGAGTCGGATCCGGTGGGCGACGGAGCGTCTTCAGACGGCGAGGGGATGGGAGAGTCCTCCGGTCCCGGCAGCGTCGCCTTGAGGGAATCCAGTTTTCTTTTCAGACTGGTTACACGGTTGGCAAAGGCATTGTACGCCTGACGAACACGGCAGAAGAAGACATTCCAATAAAGAATAAAGACAAAAAAAAAGAGAATACAAATTAAAAATCACTAAAACCTCCTATCACGCACCAATAATTAAATCTAAAAACACCCATTTTCAAATTTTAATCACCATCTTTTAAATACAAAGTACTCACATTAGCCACAATTTTAACCTCTTTGTACTGCATCTCATAGAAGATGTCTGCGTTTCCCAAAGCTTCCAGCAGAGACGGACCGTTTTTCAACTCCTTCTCAAGGAAACTGATGAACTCCTCTAACTTCTGGCTGCCGTCTTCAAAGTCCTTGGCAAACTGGTTTCCTCCTGCTTTGTCTAACAAACGGGACATTAATGTTAAACACAAGGTTTCCTCAAAATACTTAAGAACAAAAATAGCTAAATCTATTGCAGTACTATAAAAAGTAAAGGACTTATTTAATGATAAAGCACTATTTATATTATATAATTCAATAATTGTTCCACATTTGATTTATTGTATAGAAGTCTGGGGGAAATGTAAAACAATCACTAATCCTATTTTTATTTTGCAGAAAAGAGCTGTAAGAATTCACACAAGAAAGCATTATAATCACCCAATGTATTATTTCATCAACTGAAATTATTAAAGTTTTAAGAGTTGATCGATTATAATATTCTGCGGGTTATGTTTAAGGCTCATAAAAATGTGTTACCTTCAAACATTCTACCAAATTTTGTTAAAAATGGAAAGTTGCTATAATCTGAAGGGATTAGAGGTGTTTGTAACACCAGAAATTCCACCGTATCTTACACCCCTAAATTATAAGATTTATGTCGTCTTCTGCTACCTTTCATCAGTGTGCACTGCCAATGCACACTATTGTTTTCCTGTTTCTCTTTATTATTATTCAGCATATTATTCCGTCTTCTTCCATGTCGCCACGCTATTCCTCCTGCATACTTTGTCCTACAGCTGCCATTGTAATTTCCATCTGTAAAGGTCCTGTGCCAAATGATTGCTATGCCTTTTGGCACCTGTACAACTTGTAGTTTTTGAAATATTAATGTTTAAACTTTATTCCCAATTCATATAATGGGAGTCAATGGGGTTTTGTAATGGTCCAATACTGTCCCCAGCTGTACTCAACTTGGTACTGCACCATAGTTTTATTTGTATTTAATCTCAATAGTTCAGTGTTTACAATACTAATATGATTGTATTTTGATGTTTTACAACAATATTGTCTTAATACTGCTCTATTGTTGTAATATTATGCAGTTTAGTGTCAATAATTGTATTGGCAATGTGGCCTCTTTCTGCACACATACAAACCAACCCCTGCCACCACCTTCTGCCACAGCTCCATTGGCCTAATGGTCTATGTCATGGACTTTCATGTGGGAGATCAGGGTCCAAAACCCTGCTAATGCAACTTTAAGAAAAAATCTCTTCAAACTTCATATTGTCACACAATTACCTTAATTACAAACACCTGCTGACGTGACAGGCACAAGCTGGTATAGAAAACACATTTGAACTTGGTCAAAGTTCATTCTGCAAGTCCAATGCTGCAGGCAAAGCCATGCTGCAATGACATGCTACGTGGCAATGCACACTTGTTTTTACATCGTAAAAACCCATGTCTAGTTTTATTTGATTTTGTGTTGTCTTGTTGTATGCAATGTTTTTTTATGAAATGAATAAGTTTTTGGAAAAAAAATCTCAATGTTTCAATATAAACACGCTAGAAATCAAACCAAGCCAGACGGTTTATATTAAAAAGTAGAGATTAAGGCTGAAAAGAACAAAAGATTAGCAGTGATAAAGATACTTTTCTGACCTTTGAGTCTCTTGAAGGCCTCAGCGTTGTAGGCGTCCAATCTGAAACCTGCGAGCTGCTTCTCCCTGAATCCTTCTTCAGCTGCAGTTCGCTTCTGTCTCGACAGCTGCTCGATGAGAGAGTGAGGCTAGAGAAGAAGAGCCAATCAATTAGGGTGATGTTCCAGAACTTTTTGCTTTAGATTCATTTTTAGAGGAAGTGAAAACTTACTGTGAATTCTGCAACTATCTTGGACTTCAAAGCTGCTTTAGCACTGGTGGGGGCTAAAGAATAAAAAAATATTTTATATTAAACCAAATCATTTTATAAACAGATATAAAAAGGTAATTTACGGTGATGTGAAGCTTGTGAAATTTTAATAGCCGTCTTTATTTCTGCATAAATATAAAAAAATTTCACATATTTTAAAAATGTTTGATAAAAAAATTTCCAGCGTTGTATAAAGTACCACAAAGTGATACTTGAGTAAAAGTACAAGTATCTTACCAAAAAATTACTTTGGTAAAAGTTAAAGTCTCCTTTAGGAATATTACTTGAGTAAAAGTCTTAAAGAGTAACTTACCCCAAAATTAACTTTTTTAGCTGATAAACTGTCTAGAATGTGTCTAAAATGTTATATAGTACTGTTTCTGTGCTAATTTTGATGTTTTTGTGCGTATTTGTTCAAATCTGTAATATTTGGTCTAAAAACGTCTTTTTGCTGCTCATATGGGTGGAGCAGTGGTACTGCAGGCTAATTTGCATATTGGTTAACGGCTCTCCACGGTGACGTGTCTTCTCCACAGTTTCGTCACAGCGGCTGTGTTCTGGTATAAAAGCCTCTCTCTAAGACACGCCCCTGCAGCAGTCAGAGGGTGGAACAGTTAGCAAGCTTAGCATGATCGTCTGTTGACCTTCAGCCTCGGGTGGGGAGAGCTGACTGCTGCTCTACTCTTTCTCCCCCTCTCTCTGTCTTTCGATCTATCGATGTTCCAGAAAGTAAGAAATGTTCTCTTTTTTTGTTGTTGTTGTTTTTTAACGGCATGTTTTCTAATTTGAGGGAAAATGTTTTTTTGTTCTGAACTCCAAAATTGACAATGTCACCTAAAAACAGCTTTATATATTTATTTTTAACAGGGGGTCTTTCTGCCCCTCATCTCATCGCAGTATTTCACTTGGCGTGAGTACGAGTGATGTCATAAAGATGTGTAATGATTCATGGTACAATAAAAATACCACACATGGATCTTCAGCCAACTATAAGAAAAAGCAAGCTTGTTATTTTTTGTGTTGTCATTTCAAAAGTGATAACTCCAGAAAACAAGGCAGCAGATTAAAAATCTGAAATATGAATAATAGCTGTTACCAGGAGGCGCCTCCTTTTCTTTCTGCTTCTGCTTCTCCTTTTCTTTCTCCTTCTCCTTCTGCTTGTCTCGCTCCTTTTCTTTTTGCTTCTCTCGGTCTTTCTCCTTTTTGTTCAAGTTGGTTTTGAGCTTGGCAATCACCTCTTCGGGATACACGTTCCTCTCCTCCCAAATTGTAAAGATCCTTTCCACTGACTTGCGGACTTTGCCATCTCTATCAAAACAAAACGAAACGACAGCAGCACTGGTACATGTCACTGGTAGCAGATGTAGAACAACTGGTTTGTATTTTCACAATAAAAGAATCAAACTGGATCAGAATAAAAATGAACACATTGTACTCACTTGATGAGCAGAACGGCGTTCGGGAGAGCATCAGCAAATGCTGTACGAAACACAATCGCATTTTTCCTTTTGCAGTTTTGTATCACATCATTGGCAAGGTAGAAAAGATTCAAACGATGATTGTTGTCAGCTGTGGGGGGAAAAGTAACAAAAAGGAGGCAACTTTAAAAGTTTGCTATACTTTGGATTAAAAATTAATTCAACAATGTAATGTAATTCTACACTTAATATTTGCTCTTACTGATCCTGTCAATTTTCTGTTTTTTACATTTTGTAAATGACCAACTGCTCAAAAGCTGCTCGCTTGAATCTGTGTTTTATAAGCAAAATATCTGAGGATCAAATGAGCTTCATTTAAAATTATTTTTATACATTTTAATTAGTACTGGGCGGTATACTGTTTTGTACCGAAAACCGGTTTTTATTTTTGTTATGATATGACTTTTCTGAGTACCGCTGTAAATAGCCTGAACACATGCGGAATGTTTCATCACGGCCGCCAGTGAACTTTTTCCCTAGGGACATGTTTCCTCGCAGCACTGCTAAGCGCGTTAGCATGCTAACGTTATTGTTGGAACAACTGGCGGGTGGTGGTGTGTTTCAGCTGCTTATATGGTCTGCCTTAAAAAAAAACATCCCGTTTTCACCATTGCTGAATAGTAAACAACTCTTCAGTGACGTACACGGTTAGATTTAATGCGCTACGTTATAATGGAGACGTTATTGCATGGAGACTCTAGCGTGCTTCTATTGTGAAAAGCCCAGGGGGAAGTAGTTTTGTAGTAGAGCTGAGTTGACTGATGTGCAAAGTGAGTCATCCTTTTAAGTTTTATTAACACGTAACAATAGAGCAGATAATGATCTTTTCTCAACCCTTCATGATCAGACCTAAATGCATGATTACTGTCTACAACCAGGCAAAGAAGAAAAGACGTTTAGAGGAGGGAAACAGTCAGACAGAGGTACAGTAAAAGAAAAATGTCAATAAGCAAAGTTTGTACATTTTATTATCAGCTGAGTTGTGAGGAAAATAAATACCGTCAAATACAGTGAAACCGGTGTAATTATTGAAAATACCGTGATATAAAATTTGGGTCATAACGCCCAGCTCTAATTTTAATAGTGTGAATGCTTATCAAGTTTTATTTATTTTATTTCAAACTTCATTCATTTCTTAAAAAACAAAAATAATGCTATGTACAATAAGAAAATACAAATACAATGAAGTAAAATAAAATGAAAGGCAGCAGAGAGAAGTATAATATTTGCCCCTTTTTTCCCTCAAGTATAAATTCAAACAATAATCGTCAGTTAAAACGATAAAACAAAAACATAAAATCAAATCAAGTTTTCACACATATGAGATCAATTTTCCTCCACACAACTTCTTGTTGGGACGTTGTGTAAAACATTAGAAAATCTTGCAATGGTGATGATATTTGTAAACACTGCAATGACAATATCAGGTGTGATATACGTCTTTTCTTCCTTTCCTTGTGTTCTAATCTGTACTTCCTACTCTATGTGACCTTTGGTATATTTGACAATTTCATTTGTGTCTGTCGTGAGCTTTTGCTGTCGTGACCCCCGGATTTACACTACATGCGTCTCCGCTCCACTGCTCTGCAGTTCGCAGCAGTTCGTTTGTGTCCCAATTTTTACAGCTTCCGGTCCGCTCCGCTCCGCTGCGACGCACAAAGGAGGAGCACAACTGTAAGAAAATTTAGTGTTGTTTTACTGAAATCGTGTCTTACCCAGGCACAAACCACACAAATGTTGAACTGATTAAAATGTGAAGATAATGGACCATACAAAACCAATATTGGAGTCTGAATGATGGTTTTATTGCTTATGACTCAAGCCAACACCAACGCTCCCAGAAACACGTAAGTGCAGCTCATTTTAACAAGCATGTGCAGGAAGGCGATCATGTGATAAATTCGGTGATAAATGTGGGTCAGAGCAAAAAAAAATTTATTCTGTGAAAGATGAACGTCAAACACAGCTAAAAACATAGATTATAAAAGCTTTTGATATCTATGTTGAAACTGTAACGCTGTCGTGTTTAAATAAATAAAATCCACGTGTATCATGTGTGTACACATATGCTTCATGCTACGTTTCCATCTGCTTCCCAAACAGAACGATACATTCTGACAGCATTTGTGTAGAAATATATCCGTATATTTATTAATATAGCTGCAATTTTGACATTTTCCCACAAATTATTACGCCTAATAGTGTCTTATTTTGAAAATACGGATGTTGTGCTTGTTCCTCTTCCCGTTGGTGCCACGTGATTTTTAAAAATTGACTCCGGTGTCCGGCAGAAATAGGATCGGATCTAATTTTGCCGGATCGCTGTCTGCTCACCACCGCCGTGCGCAGCCAGTGTAAACACTCTCATTGATTATAATGGGTGTGTATTTGTGGCAGAGGTCGGACCGGAGCGGAGCGGAGCCGGAACGCATGTAGTGTAAATTAGGGGAGACTCTGTCCTGCATTATCAATAAAAATAAAACTTTAAAACTCTTCAGATACATTAGTCTATAACTACTGCATTCCAATCAGTTCTTTGTGATATGAATTTTGCACACACTGGTACTGCCACAATGATGTATTCGCAAAATATTGTGCAGCCTTGTAAAACAAATAAAATCAGAATAGGATTTGCAAATCCTTTTCAACTTATATTCAACTGAATATAAGATAAATAATCATCTAACAGACTTTGATTTTTTATAAATATCCACTCATTTTGAATTTGATTTCTGCAACATGTTCAACAAAACTGGGAACAGGGGCAACAAAAGGAGAGCTGAGGAACGACCGCTTGTTTGGAGCATTCCACAGGTGAACAGGTTAAACAGAAACAGGTACAGTGCCTTGCAAAAGTATTCAGCCTGCTTGAACTTTTCAAACTTTTGACACATTTCAGGTTTCAAACATAAAGATATAAAATTTTACTTTATTTTATTTAGTATTTAAATATATGCCTGAGAAACACCTACTATTTTCCCTTTAGTGTTTATTTTAAGAAGGTGACAATGTACAAAGTAATCTACCATCTCACACAATATGTTTATAAAACTTTCCAAAAAACAGCTCAGAGTTTCTCTTTCCTGATAGCTTTTAAGATTCTTGCACAACAACAAGTAGTCAGAAATATCAAAAATGTCCCAACAGCGGCTTAAAATACAGAGTTAAACAGTCAACATGGGAAAAAATAATTTTAAATATGTCACAGTAAGGCTAGGCGGTATGACCTCAAATTCATATCAGGGTATAAACTGAATCCCTTCATGGCAACGGAATATCGCGATAGAAAATTATCATAAAAAGCAAAGATAATGTAATTTTTAGAGCATTTATTTTGCAGAAAACTAATCATAATCAAACCCAGCAAGTACAAAAGAATGTTTAATATATCAAGATGACTGTCTTGATCCACTCAACCTATCATTTCCCCTCCCAAAACAGAAACAAACAGCAACAAGTGGGAAATCAGTATCAGACATTATATTATATTATATTACATTATATTATATTATATTAAATTAATCGATTAACGCTTTTCTGACGATTTTGCAAACGATACGATTATGCCCAACCCTAATGCCAATATATCACGCATCCCTACTAATATCTGTTAATATTCAGTCAGCGACAATATAAAACACACAAAATAATTTGATATTAATTTATAATACCTGGGGGTTATGTAAATTCATTATAACCCAACTTCATTTAATTTGATTTAATTAGTAATCTAAATCTGATTGAATCAAAGGTCACTCGGCTAAATCAAGACGTAATTAAAAAAAGTTGCTAGTTGCTAGGGCTGTGTATTGGCAAGAATTTGGTGCTACGATACATATCATGACAGAGGAGTCACGATACGATATATCCTGATATATTGCGATACTATAAGCAAGGCGATATTTTGCGATATTTTGCAATTTTTTTGTCCAAAAAATTCTATTAAATAAAAACCGCTTACAGGGGAAAAAATGAAAAACCAAAATTCATTGTCTCAGAAAATTCTAATATTACATAGACATACTTTTGA
>NW_013952428.1:855293-858539 GCF_001266775.1 Austrofundulus limnaeus | reverse complement strand
TTTGCAACAATAGGAGAAACTGGGGATCCCATGGCACATCCATGTTTCTGCCTATAATATTGCCCCCCGTACATGAAGTAAAAATTTTGACAAATTTGGAACTAATGTTTTCGGAGAGCAAATCTTTCCCACAGAGTGATTTAAACTGGCCATGTGACTGCAGGCGTCCAGGGACTAAAGGGGATTAATCGTCATATTAAATCATTATTATCAACTAAATACCACAATTAATCATGATTAGTTTTTTGCCAATATAACCCAACCTTACTGCAAAGCACGAGTCGCATTGAAACAGTTGCATTTCCACTCACTGGCAAAGTATATTTAAGAATAATTTAAACAAAGGCTTCAAAAACATACAAAATGTGCACACAACATTCTTAACAAAAAAAAGGCATACAAAGGTGAACAAAAAAAGAGCTGTTTCAATCATTTACTTTCAGTCTTAGGATGACAAAACATTTCTGAGTTCTCAGTCAGTCTCATGAGTTGCCTGCATGTTGATTGTTGCATCACATGAGGTCAGATGAAAATCATAAGTTACACAAATCTCCCCATTACAAATCTTTAAAACAAGCAAAAACTCTGTATTGACTAATGCAGATTAAAGTGGCTCAGATTGGGAAGCAAATGTAGATTTATCCATCTATATCAAGACCTGTTTTAATAAGGAGTCGATTCACGTTGTGGATTCACAATTTCTTTTATAAAACCACTTTTTCTCAAAACTTTTCAGCTTTTTGTAAAAAAACAGCAGATAATCATGTGATCTGTAGACTTAAAAAAACAAGACAAACTTTTAATCCAGCTCCAACCAATTACATAAATAACAGCTGGTTTGGATGTTAAAATAAAACTGTGATACCAAAAACATGAACTTAATGACATTTTCTCTGCAGGACACCCAAGACCTCAGACGATTTCCAAATTTCACTTGAATAATGTTAAAATGTCTGATAAAAATCACACGGACACCATCAGAAAACAAACCTGAGAGTCAGCCAGGACACCTGTTGTCAGAGTAAACTGCCTCCAAACAAACACACACTCTCAAGTGTAAAAAAAATACTCATAAGAAATGAGTAAAAATTAAAATACCATAACAGACAATTACTTTGATAAAAAATTTAATTAGACTGATAAGAAAATTACTTCAGTAAAAGTCATAAAAATCCTCACAATAATCAGGAAAGTCAAGTATTTTTACACACTCTCTACGGAATGAAGTGTTAACCAAATTATTTCAACTGGTTCCATAAAAAGAGTTAAGTAAACTAAGAAATTTACACATTTTTTAACGCAAATTCAACACTTTATTAATTTATTTAGCGTGCATGAACAACTCTTTCATGATGAGTTTGGTCATATTTAAAATTTGTAATGAGGTGTTAAATTCTACAGTTAAGAAGTAAAAGCATCATTTTTTACATTTGAATGTAATAAAAGTAAAAGTTACGACAAAAAAACCTAAAATAAACTTACTTAAGAACTGTAAGAAAGTAAATATACCTAGTTACTCTGCAAATAAAACAAGGCCGATGTTGGTGTCATTAGTTGGCTACTATCTCATAATCATAATATGCTCTTCTTTTTATACAATTTGTGATCAAGTTTCAAAAAACAAACTCCAAAGTACCATTAGAGTCATTTGTATTTTTTTGTAAAAGTATTAATGTTGTGCTATATGCACTGCCAGACTCCTCAACGCCCCTAGACGTACATCCACCATAGACTTCGGTCTGAATGCAGTATAAGCGTGGGATACGGCCCTCCACTTTACCCTTTGTTTCTTTATTTCTCTCAGAGGCACATCATTTGACTTTACATCTACTGTATAACCTGTCTTTGTTGTTTTCTTCTTTGACAACTCTGTCTTTTCCTAGTCTAAGACAAGCAGTTTTGGCTTGACTTGACATTAGCATCTAGTAAACTATATTAAAACAATAAATAATAAAGTTAATAACTACCCCAGTGAAATGACATGCTCCATTGTATTTTTATCATATTGTTTAAAAAAAAATACTAAAATTGGTCCAAAAACTATTCCTGAAATAATAATAAAGTACTTTTTTGTATTTGAGTCTTAAATGTAAATTTAAAAGCAAAATAACTGTCCTTTAAGAACATAAATTTATCATTTACAGACACTAAACCATGGTCGCACTGCATGATATTTTCATATGCATTCAACATTTACAGTCAAATAATTAGCCTCCTTAAAAAAACAAGCTAACTTCCCACAAGGCAAATATGAACTTTATATTCAAAAAAGATATTTGTAGAAATATTTAAATATTAATCGTGTTTTTAAGGTCGCACCACATGGTGCACAAATTTGACAACTGCATACTAATGGCTAGAAGTGACACTTTTATGACATTTGAGAAAGATTTTTTTAAAAAAAACTCCTTGCAGTCTCCAAGGATTCTTGGCAACCTGTTGGATGATGCAACTTTATTTTTTTGACTGGATTACAAAATATAAGTACCAAGATGAGAATTTATTGATGGTCGCACCACATGATATTTTGTTAAATGGACATCAACGGACAAAGTTTATTTATAAGTTATAACGGAACTATAACTAAAAATGCTTTAATAATTGGTACAAGATGAAAAAAAAAACTTTGAAAATCATGCCAAATAGGAAAGAAAGTATATTTGAATAGATTTAATGTAATTTTTAAGGCATTGTTGAAAAAATAATTGAGTTTGGACGGTCGCACCACATGACATTTTGACAATTTAAATATCCCAAAAATTACCAAAAAGAACACTTTTTAAAAGGATAAAGTAGGTGTGTATACGGGAGATATGTTGCATGTCTGTGGTTGCTTTTCATGCATCTAAACCTTTTTTAACTATAAAAAGTAGAGCTGGACAAAAAAATTGGGTGTCATGTCATTGACCACTTTGCATAGCATGGCTTTTTCGCTTGAATTAAAAGAAAAATTCCTGTATCCGCATCATGATCCGGAACATCACCAAAATGTTAAGATGTGTTCCTTTGGCCAATACCCACATGTGGTAAAAATCACATGACAATCCGTCCACAAGTTATTGAGTAATTTTGTAGGGCTGCCACAAGCAATTATTTTTATAGTCTATTAATCACCAATTTTTTTGATTAGTCGACTAATCAGATCATATGTTAATTGAATATAAAACATAAAGCTTATTGTGCCAGAATGCAGCTGCTATTATATAGCCATGGTTAGATTTTAGCTATATGCTAACTAAAAATAAT
>NW_013952428.1:846808-855002 GCF_001266775.1 Austrofundulus limnaeus | reverse complement strand
GACTAATCGACTATTAAATTAGTCATCGGCTATTTTAATAGTCGATTAGTCGTCGACTAGTCGACTAATCATGGCAGCCCTATAATTTTGTCGACAGACAGACAGACAGACACGACCGAAAACAACACCTCCTCCCTTGGCAGAGGTAACAAATATAGACTACATGTCACTTATTCAAAGTAAATTAAATGCAAAACTACACAAATGTGAAATTATAGCATGACTTAAGATGCATCTGAGTCATTTACTGTTAACCATTCAGTCGACATTTACTGTTAACCATACAGTCGACATTTACTGTTAACCATACAGTCGACATTTACTGTTAACCATACAGTCGACATTTGCTGTTAACCATACAGTCGACATTTACTGTTAACCATTCAGTCGACATTTACTGTTAACCATAAAGTCACAGTTAAGAGTAGAAGAATCAATACTAGAAATTAGGGCTGGGCAATATGGCCTAAACTCAATATCACGATATATTGACCAGTTTACCTCGATAACAATAAATGCACGATAACTCTTACCACCCCCCCACTACACACAAGTACACGGTATAGTAGAGTGACTATACTATAGTCATAACACTATACACTGTGTCCATGTTCTTAGTCAAAGTACACAGTTTAGTAATCTCTAATGAAGCGTTATACAAAAATTTTAACCTGAACCATTTGGACCAAAGGGATTTTGTAAGGAAGAGTTTGATTTCAAACAGCTTTTCTGTAGTTTATCATTTTAGTGTATTTAATATATTTAATAAAACATTTTTGTCAAGACTTGAGTCAGATATAGTCATACAAATATGTAACCATCTTCATAACTTTAAACACATTATATTTTAAAAAAATATGCCAATATGTCTTTTGTACAGCACAAAATAACTACATTTTTTTATTTGTTAGAATGGCTGATTTCTCTATTAAAATAACTATTGCTTTCAAAATTATCATATTTAGAGAGCTCATGTAATCATTTATACTGTTTATTCTTCATATTTGATCATTTAATGAATCACAGAGCAGTTCAGTCATTGTATGTTTCTAAATATAAGCAAGATATATTGTGAAGAACGAAATTTGTAGATATTTATGTTAAGAACATAGCATTTTTTTTTGTTTTATTTTATGTTTTGTTTTGTTCTTGTTTAGCTGGGGTGGGCGGCTAACGCTAAGCGAAGACTCGTCTTTTCTATACTGGGGCAAAGTGTTCATCTGAGTTAATATTTTGGAAGAGCAGTGGCTCTCACAGAACTCAGCCTGTGTGCATCTCGGCACGCTAACGCAACAGCGCTGTTGAGGAGTTTGGTCAAGGTCATGCGAGCAAAGTTGGACATATCTGTTAGATAACGATGCTCTGAACACAAACTTAGTGTGTTAGAGTTTAGATACAAACGTCTCTGGTAGATCGGGAGAGAAGTGTGGAGGACGGGGTTTGTTCACTCAGGACAGGAGCTGCAGGCTGACCAGTGTTCACCCTGCAGACTGCTGCACCCACATCAGAAAGCCCCACACTGCTCTGCTCTGACTGGATAAAGCTGTGGGGTTCATTTGGTTTGTTGAAAGCAGCGTCTGTTTAAACCAGTATCAGACTGGGCAGCTTTAACGAGACCGCAACAAAAAACAAGCAGATTCTCCGACATGGGCAAAATGACGCTGGTCATGAAATTAGCATATCATGCTATAATTTATTTTCCTGGGCAAGTTTTTTTTACTGGTATTATTGTGAATGATTTGATATGGCACAGCCCTACTAGAAACAGAATACAAAAAACTAAAACTGTATAAATTAAAAAAGAAATAATGTCCAAAAAAAGACCAAAAATATCCTATATCAACAATCAGACACTTTAATTAGATTTTTTGTAAACATCACAATCTTTCGATGCCGCATTACCAAATAAAATGAGGTTAAGTTGGGCATAAAATAAAAATAAATGACCTTCATTCATTTCAGTGTAGTTTAATTTTATTTAACATCATTTACACTCCAAAATAAACTTAAAAACTAAAGGTACAAGGCCCAAACAGGAGGCAGCAAGGGCAAATGTGGCAGATAGCTACACACTTAGTTAGCAAAAAAAAAAAACAATAATAAAAAAACTTCAAAATTAAAATAAAAACATGAATGAATTAAATAGAAACAAAATACAAGTTGTGTGATGTCAAACATTTTTTGTTCTATGCCCGTTCCCTATGCAAAGGTTTTAGAGCGTACTGCCACCTGCTGGTCCGTAAAAGAACAGCCCTTTGCCACGAGTCAACTATAAAACTGCAAAACTATAAACGCAGAAGCCGCACAGCTCAGTGCGCTCGCGCTAGCCCGCGGACCAAAGCTCGAGTACATCTCAGCCTTTATTCCCACATCTCTCTCTCAGCAGATGTTTCTCTGTTAATTAGTAATTACTCAACACTCCACTGACGATACCACGTCTGGTAATACCTTATACCGCCCAACCCTATACCTAAAATAAATGTGCCAACAGTCAAAAGAAAATCAGCAGAATAATAATCTAGTTTTTTGTTATTGATCCTACTTAAAATACAAAAAAGGCACTGTAGGCACACAGCAACTCCACCACCACAAAACATGCATTGTTCTGTGGTACTGAGGAAAAATAAATGTCCAGAAATTAAACTATCACGTCAACATGACCAAGACACTGAGCAACTGCAGGTATCAAATCACCTCATCATAAATAGGTACTTACGATCATCGAGATATACTAGAACTAGAGAGGAGACCAGAATCTGGAAGCTGAAGCCACAAAGCACCAGCACCACTCACAAGGCTGGCTCCAGGACAGGTTTTAAGTCTCGCTCCCTCTATGTAAATAAACTGATGGAGTTTACGTAATTTTTATGTTCAGTTTCAGTTAGTTAATTTAGGCATTAAAAAAAATGTTGTGTTAGACTGTGATTGACAGTATTACAGCCTATTAGGGAGCTGGAAGGGTTTGTAGGCGGGACTTTTGTATCCAGGCTACAACCTCACAAACAGGTGAGGAAAATGCTGGCTACAGAAATACAAGAGGGCAGCGCCCATGAATAAAGGACATTTTGGCTTTTTTTTCAAGGAGGTTGAGAAGCTTCTTCTATCTTTCTTTATTAATAATGTTGACGTTATAAATTAAATTACTTTGTTTTTGCCCTTTTAGGAACGCACTAATCTTACCAAGCATCTATCAGCAGAAAGACCCAAGATAAAAAATGTTTTTACACTCATCTACTCCTGACATTTATATTAAATGTGATATTAAGCCTGAAAAGATAATTATTCCAGCAACCAGAATGCTTTTCAATAATTTACTTATAAAATACATTCATTATTTCACAAAAATCAACAAAAATGCTTAAACGTCATTTCAAACACCTATTAAATTCCTTCATTCCCCAACATTAACACTAATCTTACAAAATGTGATTACTTCTACCAAGGTTTGTACTTTTTTGTTGCCTTCAAAGAGTTGATACTTTGGAGAACCCACATTTATTTAGTTGTGTGAAGCAAATGAGTAAATCCTTAAAACAGAAACCAACATAAGTTTTAGATCTGCGTTTTGTCAACAATAAGACAATAATAAATACAGGAAACCAGCCAAAATAAGGTAAAATCATTTTATAGTCCAAGACTAGTCTTTGTAAAGGTTGAGAGATTTTATTTAAGCTCCAACAGGCAGCTAATTTTGCCCAAAACGTGATGTGCTTCAATTTTAAATAAGTTAAAACGTTTAAATAAAAGATAAAATCAAGCAACTCCAAGTTTTATACAGTTAAGACAAGTATGAGGAAACAAATGACAGCTACGACTATAATCATTGGGTATTTAGTTAAATTAAGCGCTATTATTATTCAGCGTCTCCTTTAGTCAAGTGGAGTCAGAGGAGTCCGCTACAAACCTGTAGTAGCACAAACTCGGGATAACTTTATGCAACTTTAAAAAGGACATATTGGTATCTGCTTAAACTAAGCCAAAACATCTACTGCATTTCATTTTTGCAGTAGTTTGATGCATGACTAGTCAAATTCAGTCTGTTCCCCAGGCGAGGCCCAAAATTGTCAACAGTCCTGAAAGCAAAATGTTAGCTTAGCGGCTATTAGCAGCTAATTTTAAGTGACGACATGATCAGAGTTTATGACGTCGACTGCAAACTAACTTCACTAAAATAGATTCTCGTTTCCAGTTGACTAAATAGATTTGCAGTTTAGCGTGAGTAGTTAGAAGTCTTGCGAATAAAAATGAATAAAAAGAGGGCAGGGATGCATTTGAATTAGCTAAAGTGCGCTAGCTAGCGGCTTAGCTTAACGCTACTCACATTTCTTGAGCCACTTCATCCAGGAGCGGACGATAAGGCCGTGGTGTTTCTTGTTCTCGATGCACCACGCTGAGAGTCCCTGTATGGACTCCATGGTGTTGGATACTCCTTGAAGGCGGCGGTCCAAGGTCGTTTCCAGTGCAGCCGTGGAGCTGCGTGTTCCCGGGCCGCTTGCAGCCGCTGAATCGGCCGCCATCTTCCCAGCTCCGACTGTAAATGATGGGGATGGAGGAGTCGCTGGAGTAAAAAAAAAAAAAAAAAAAAAAAAGGGGGGGGGGGACACATAGAGGGATAAACACGCCCCCCTGTCTTTATATTTAGAGATACCAAAGCCAGGGGTGTCACTATGTTTTAAGGACAAGGGGGGCTTAGCCCCCAGGAGACGCACAGAATTTTTATATATTATATACTTGTATTGTGTGCGTGTGTATGTGTATATATATATATATATATATATATATATGTGTGTGTGTGTGTGTGTGTATGTGTGTGTATTTATATATATATATGTG
Organism: Austrofundulus limnaeus; assembly: GCF_001266775.1. Lineage (NCBI taxonomy): Eukaryota > Metazoa > Chordata > Actinopteri > Cyprinodontiformes > Rivulidae > Austrofundulus > Austrofundulus limnaeus. The sequence continues at coordinate 850,169 of NW_013952428.1, read as the reverse complement.
TGTGTGTTTGTATGTATAGCGCAAAGTATCATTTCAGTAACATTTAGAGAACAATACCTACACTTTCAGATTATTTTTTTTCCAGTTATTTTTAAATCATTCAAGGCCAAATAATATTTTGACATCACATCAAAAATACCCCAAAACTGAACATTAAAACTATTTTACATTATAAATTAAAGGGAAACTGACAGATTTATGATCATATATTTTAGTCAATAATGTAATATTAAATGGTTATTTATTCCGACCACATCATATTGAATTTTTTTGTAAAAATAAATAAATAATTTTTACACCAAAATAATTTATGGGGGGGCTTTAAAATATTTTAGGGGGGCTCCAGCCCCCCCAAAATAGGCCTAGTGACACCACTGACCAAAGCTACGTATTCTAGCTTAATTTGCATAAAAGGGCTAAACAATACATTTTAACATCCTGATGCATCTCAGTAATCCAGGTAGGAAAATTCAAAAAGAAAAAATAAGTAGATCCTCTGAATGTGTTCTTCTTTAGTGAAACATTTCGAGACTTCTTCAGTCTGATGAGTTTCAGGTAAACTCAGCCTTATAAGCACTGCCTCCACCTGGACAAACAGGTTAGTCACGTGGAAAAGAGATACAGAAACACATTTTAACACATTTCACAAGGCAAAAAAGGGGTCACGTTTTTGTTTATTTGAGGCAGTGACTGCACTGTTACAGAGAAATGTGGCTACAGCTGCGTCAACATGAATTGCTCACTTATCCAAATCAAAAAAACACATTTAGGAATCTGAAAATCTGCAATGCCTATTATCAAATAGGTGCTTTTTAAAGCGTCGTTTAATCTAAAGTGAGTAATTCTGAATCAAGATCACAAAATATCAGTCATAACTTCAGACGATATTTTCTTGTTCTCGTATAGTCTTGGTTTTTACATCACGCGGTGCAATCTGTCTATAAAAAATATGACAGAAAAGCCTATATATCACCAAAGAAATCAACACTGATGCAAACCAACTCGCACATGCTCCGCTCAACACGCCCTGAGCTGTCCCATTCTTACAAAACATCATCCTCACGTTTATTGTTCATCTTTTTTCTGTCCAAGTCTCTTGATGAAGCCCCTCCAGTACACGGTGAGAAGAGGATTTTTGTTCCTGTGAATCTGCAGGCGCGATGATGAAAAAAAGTCGGACGGGAAGGAGGCGCCTCGCTGGAAGGTTTCAGTCGTCCGTGCCGTCCAACACGCTGTGGCTGAGCGCCAGGTCCCAGTAGTGCTCGGTGCCGTGCTTCCTGAAGTGCTCTCGAGCCATGCTCTCTGTGGGGCACTGCTTGAATTTCATCTCTCCAAAGCTACGCTCCTTCGCTGTTCCCTAGAGAGGAATCGTGGGAACTGAGTGAGATCAAGAAACCAAACCAAACACTCCAACATCAGCAAGCAGCAGGAAGCAAAACGAGTACACTCACCTCCCAAATCAACCAACACTTGTTGTTCCTCTTTGCATCGTCATCGCCATCTGGATCTAAATATGAACAGGCAGGAAAAAAGTTTAATGATAATAAAACACGACAAGTAGCAGAAATAAAGCCATGAAACAACATTTATACCATCTCTTTTGGAGTTGTGTTCTTCCCACTTGATTCTGTGCGTCATCAGCCTCTTGAACTTTTTCTGGGATTTAGGGCCTAAAAGAGAGAAAACAAACTGTTACTTCACCATAACACATAGGGATGTTGACATGTCGTCAGCAGCTGCTGCCATTTTCTTCACAAACTGCTGTGACCAGATTGTGCAAGCTGCACTAGTGTGTTTGCTGTTATTTCCTCCTGCTTCGTTATTTCTATGAATTTCAACAAACCGCGCTGATGTCAGGTAGTTAGCTACAGCCTCGTCTTCCAGTTTTTAAGTTTTGTTGATGCGTTTTGAAGAGACACTTTTTTGAAAAGAGGATCAAAGTAAATCAAATGAGTTTTTCTATTGAACCTTAAAAAGATAAGCTGCCATGAAGAACATTATTTTATCTGTCATTGTTCCAAATTTGATAATGATTTGAAACGTAGAAGTATGATTTTTTTAAATCCGAAATAGTGCTTGTTGCAAAGTGTTTTGACGCTCGTCTTCATCACCTGACACATTTAACACGCTGTCTTTGGTTGAGGTGCTTTGTTTACAAAACAGATGTCCACATGGTTTTTAAATTGTTTTAATTTCCTTGCTTTGTAAGGCACATTAAGTTGATTTGATGCAGCTGTAATATTATTTTATACCTTTTCTGCTATATCTGAATTGGCTAGTATTAAGTTTTATTAGTTTTTAGGATACAAGATGCTTCCTACAAAAAACAGAATGTGAATCTTTTCCTAAAGTTTCATGGCGATATGTTGAACACTGAGGAAGTTATGAACAAAAATAGAAAACAAGGTGAAATGATCCCATTGGTTCTGCTGTGAACTGCAGCAAGAAAACATGAGCTGATTTCACCTGAACCAACATCAATAACTTCCCTCAGACTTCAGATAATCACATGATTTTGGTGTAAATTTGTAGGTTTGTAAAGTTCTTTTACATAATATAAAACAATAAAACAAAAACACCAAACCAGCATGCAGTTCATCTAAGAACACACCACAGAAGGATGAAAATGCAGAAGATAAAATAATTTTTTTTTACCAAAAAAAGTTGTTTTTTTAAACTATTTTACATTCAGCTTTTTTTTTTTTACTATTCTACGTTCAGCTTTTCTTTTTTTACTATTTTACGTTCAGCTTTTTTTTTTCTTTCTTTTTTTTTTTTTTGTTCCCAACCTGGGGGGTGTCAGCTTGTCTTGAAGGTAAGAAGGGGGTCTTTGAGGAGAAGAGATTTGGAACCACTGGTTTAGCTGCTACAGTGAATATCAGTCATTTCAAATTGACAACTTTCATTCCTGCTACCAATTTATTTAAAAAGAAACCATTTTTTCTACACTGATTTACCATTGAAATGATTAAACTAACTGCTGAATGATAAAAACTGTTGAAAGTTATTTCATTTCTTTTTGATGCTCTTAGTTTGAAGTTTAGCTGCTAAACTGTGTGCTACACAAAGAGGGGATCATTTTTATTTAACTGGGGATAAATATCAGAGTTTTACACGTGATGTTTTTTGTGGTCTTTCTAATCAGTAGCAACTCATTTAGTGGAAGCTGCAGTAATTGGTGCACTAACTGTTTTTAAAGTCAGTAAAAGAAGCTAATGCAAATGAGAAGCTAGCTTTGCTATTATTAGCAGAACTGCTGAGTCAGGTGAACAGTCAGGTGTTTGTTACTCGTTAAGTCCTACAGAGTTTAAATTAGAGGTGTCCCGATACCGATACCAGTATCGGTATCGGATCCGATACC
>NW_013952428.1:843034-845240 GCF_001266775.1 Austrofundulus limnaeus | reverse complement strand
TTCAACAAGTTGAACAGATAATCCACCCTAACCCCGCTACTTGGTATCGGTATCAGTATCGGCGAGTACCCAAACTGAAGTACTCGTACTAGTACTCAGTCTTGAAAAAACTGGTATCGGGACACCCCTAGTTTAAATAAATCTGTCAACATCATTAAACTGTGATGAAGATCTCAGACAGCAGTAACACCATCGTCTTGTATCTTACCCCCTTCCACCACCACAAGATTGACGTCTTTGTGCAGAACAACCGTTCCCGTCAGGTACAGCTGGTTGGCGTTGGCCTCTACTTTAAACTTCTTGGCAGGATTTTGTAAATAACGGATCCTGGGAGGGAAAGAAAAGGTGAATAATGCATTTCAAAGGGATCTCGTATCATTTCTCAGCTGCGACAGGGTTTCATTAAGGCAGGGTAAATTTAAGACTTTTTAAGACCTCTTTAATGCCACTTGAAATTAAATTTAAGACCAGCTTCACAATAAACAGAAATGGAATAAAACGCAGTTAGCGACAATTTTATGCAAACGTTTAACACAAAACAACTAGCATTAGAATCATTTGGCATTAAATTATTTTAAAAAATAAAGAAATGTTAGCAATTATTTTAATATTTGAGACAGATTACAACCATTCTTACAACATTTTTAAGACCACTGATAGATTGATTTAAGACCTTTTGAGGCTAATTAAGGCCTTAACTTTAGATTGATGAATTAATGCTTTAACCCCGTGCAACATGTGCATCCTCTGGACATCAACCTACCTGTAAACTGCAATGTGAACACCATCTGTGATGTCTTCTTTTAACTTCTTCACCTTCTTCTCTTTCCTCTGCTCTGCTGTGAGCTTCCGAGCAGCGTTGGCCTCCTCGTGGATTCTGCAAAGACGACAAAACCTTTAAAAATCTTTGAAAACGACAGGTTTTTGTATTTATAGATGTTTTTCAACGACAGTAAACATTCAATGACGAAAGACAAAGATCTTATTTGAGCTACTAACTTTTGTCTTTTGAACATACGATCCCTCACAAAGTTCTCCACTTTTGTGGGGTCCTGAACTGCCTCCGTCCCCAAAACTCTCATGAGGTTGGAGATACGTACTGCATAAAAATAAATAAATAAAATAAAACATCAACGGCAGTTTGCGGAGCCAAACAAACAATGCACTGGTTTGCAGTAAGTGTGATTTAGAGGCATTTACCTTTGGGTTCTGGTGGAGGCATGAGTCCCAAACGGACCTTCTCCTGCACTTCTTTCTGCCCCTCCCTCCGTGTTTGTCGTCTTAGTTTCTTCTGTTCTTTCTTTGTCAAGTAAACACCCAGTGTTACCGGCTTATCGCTGTCCACTGCAGGAAGAAACACACAACATAGTTTCACATGCAACTCTTAGAAAAGAGCTCATAGAAAAATACACAACAATATTCAACCATACACACCTCATATAATTCAAGGTTTACAAGAAAGGAGTGTACGTGTGGGTGGTATGACGGTGTTTTGGTACTAAAATATGGTGACGTATATAAAAATTATGGGGGTATTGTCACGTGAGGTGTTGTGCCAAGTTTCCCAGCAATTTCTACAAGGCCTGCAGGTTTCACCCACGGGCCACATTTGGCCCACGGGCCTTGTGTTTGACACATGTGTTCTAAAGGTTTACATGTATGAAAATGATGAAGACAGAGGATTATGCATAGGCCTGTCACGATAACAAATTTTGCTGGGCGATTAATTGTCTCAAAATTTATTGCGATAAACGATAATATTGCCTGGTGACCRTTTTACAACTAATAATTATAAAAGCATAATGTGTAAGTTCATTACATGTCTGTTCATTACTTTCATGGACAGAATTTCTAGGCGCAGCCGAGGTGTTGAGGGGATCCGTTTTGGTGGTCTTAGGATCGCATCTCTGCTTTTTTCGGATGATGTGGTCCTGTTGGCTTCATCGGAACGAGATCTGCAGCTCTCGCTGGAGCGGTTCGCGGCCGAGTGCGAAGCGGCCGGGATGAGGCTCAGTGCCTCCAAATCCGAGGCCATGGTCTTGAGCCCTCTGGGTCAGGGGGGTCGTCCTGCCTCAAGTGGAGGAGTTTAAGTATCTGGGGATCTTGTTCACGAATGGGGGAAGGGAGCGGGAGATCGACAGGCGGATTGGCGCAGCATCTGCTGTTAAGCAGGCGCTGTACCGGTCCGTCGTGGTGAAGGGAGAGC
>NW_013952428.1:839712-841816 GCF_001266775.1 Austrofundulus limnaeus | reverse complement strand
AGCGGAGCAGAGAGAGGGAGAGACACGAAGTAAACAAACAAGCAGGAAAATGAAACTTATCGGCCCCTTTTTTTTAACCGACCTCAAAAAAAGTTATCGTGCGATTAATTGATTTATTGACTATCGCGACAGGCCTAATTATGCATGGATGCAGGTAAGAGAGGACATGGAGGTAACTGAGTGAGTTAGAAGGACGGCTCGCTGTGCTGACCCATGAAGGGGGAACAGCCTAAAGAAGAAGAGGAGGAAAAGGAAGGTGGCCATCATATAGCTGATGGGAAGGGATAGAAACATGGAGAAAATAAAGAACGAATAACAAAATTTTAGGTCAGCATGAACAAAAAATAAAAAAGGTACAAATTTATTAGACAGGTGATGAGATTTTTAACAACGATAGCAGCAGCTGCCGTTTCTGTACATGATTATGAATTTAATGAGTATTTATTGAAATTCTCAGCTCTCAGTGAGCCATCTCTCTCTGTATTTCTACAATCTTGTACAGATCTTAGTGAAACAGCAGCGTTAAACCTCCAGAGACATTTTTGTCCCCTTCCTGAACTCACCTGGTGGGCTCATTTGGGCCGGATGCTCCACTAGGTTGGTTACGCCAAACAATTCAAACTCTTCGAATTTTGAGTCTGGATTTCTTTAAAACACAGAAGGAAGAAGAAACGATCAGTTTATTTCAATAAGTGCATTATTCGTGTCAAAAAGGTTTCAAGATTTGTGTTTTTAGAAATGTAATTTCTTACACTGCTATATTAAAGGGCAGGATGAAGGAGTCCCACCACTCGATGTGGGGCACATCCCCCTCGTCTATCTCCTTTTTAGGAGCAATCAGCGCCAGTTTGGTAGAAGCCTGGATTCCTGTTTTCCTCGCAGCCTGGGCGATTTCATTCTGCAGCCTTTCCAACTGGGCCTGATCGAGGGAAGACCCGTTAGACAAGAACACCTGATTCAAATATTTCCCACAACCAGAAGACTGGACAGTTCAGTTTTAGGAGTTTTCTCCAACCTTGGTTCGAACTCTTTGAGCGATCTTCTCAAAGCGACCCGGATCGTGGAATCTGAAGCTCTTGCGAGTGCGCTGAGCTGGCGCCATGGGGACGCGCAGGTCAAAGTAGGACGTAGACTCGATGTCGTCTCCGGGTTTCTCCTTCAGCTGCTGACGGAACTGCTCCCTCTTTACGGCTCGTATGTTAGCTGCACAGGAAGTGGGGAAAGATTTCATCATTTTGAGTTTTAAACTCAGGGCAGTGACGCATTTTCCATATTTAGAAAAACATTTCTTTAGTAAGGTCTACTTTCAAACTAAAAGCACTGGTATTCTAACAGAAAGTCTATAATTTACCTATTTTTGTTGGCTTGACAAAAATACAAGATTTTTGTTTAGTAATGGTACTAAACAATAAAAAATATGGTTTAGTATAAATATCTTTATAATAATTACAATTAAAGGGGCAATATTATGTGTTTCTCAGATGTATATTTAAATACTAAACCATAATAAAGTAACTATGTCACCTTCAGTTGTTATTAAAATGTTGTTTTTATGTTTAAATAGAAAATAAACTTGACTTCTCATATCTGTTTCTAAACACCTTGAAATTGGCCTCTGTCTCTTTAAGAACCACCTTCAGCTTCTGTCCCGCCCATTTCAACATGGAGCCAGGTAGGTGTGTGTTAGTGCTGGGCGATATGGTTCGTACCGAATACCGGTTTTTATTTTTTGATTTGAATTTTCTAAATACCAGACATATCGGCTTAAACAGCCTGAATATGTTCTGAAAGTTTCGTCGCAGCCACCAGTGAACTGTTTCCCGGGGGACACTTTTCCTCGCAGCACCAGTATGTGCGTTAGCATGCTAATGTTATTGTTGGAGTAACTGGCGGTGGGTGGCAATTTCACTGCTTATATTGACAAAACAGCTCAATCCATTTCCCCCCTGAATTACACATTTTCATTGTAACCATATTTATTAACATAAAAAGTGTGTAATTATAAAATGAATGAACAATAATTAAAAAATAAATAGCTACAGAAATTTAAAACAATAATGTCATTTCTCTTTCACTATTATAACAAATAGCTGTGGTTCAGTAG
>NW_013952428.1:837984-839532 GCF_001266775.1 Austrofundulus limnaeus | reverse complement strand
ACACACACACACACACACACACACACACACACACACACACACACACGCACACACTTCTGTGAGATTCCACGTTTTCCGCATCGTGGAAATTATAGACCCGTAAATCAGCCTCATCCTCCTTTAGATCTGTTTCATATTCTTCTGAAGTTGCATCAAAATTGGGGCTAAAAACTATAAAATATAGACTAATGATAGAAAAATTGTATTTTTTTAAACATTTGTTTTTTTATTTTACTGCTCAAAGTTTGTTTCCAGTTAAACAAACATTCCCTGCAGCTACGAGCAACACTGTTGCTCCGACCACCACCTGATGACAGGAAGGAAACACGACTGCTGTTGATTTTATTAATGCTGAAAATCCACCCTCTCTTCCTGAGTTTTATTATTTGTTAGAGAGAAAGCCCTTCGACCACCCTACAACACAAAGACAGTGAGTTCGTACCTTTGAGCGTCGGCATGCGATGTGTGAGTTCCACCTCTTTGCCCGAGGCGTCGACAGTTCGGCCCTTCTCATCCAGAATGAGCGGCGTCGGCTTGTTCACCTCTTTAATTTCTACTTTCCTGCAGTTCCACAGAGTTTTATTTTTTACAGTTCCTTGTGAGCAAACAAACATCACATTATGACAACTTACGGTGGAGCGATTCCCATTGCGTGGAGATTAGCGAGCGCGACAAAATTCTGAGGCCCGGTGTTCCCCAGAGTCCCGAGGATCCCGGGCTTCATGGCCAGCTGGGACTGGATGCGGGCCTGGAGCTCGGCCGCCTTGCGGGCCTTCTCGATGGCATCGTTCATAAAGCTGGCGGCCTGGGAGGGGGCGATAGACGAGCCTCCACCGCCCCCGCCAGCACCGAGGAGACGAGAGACCGTGGCATCTACCTGTGATGGTTTAACAAACCAAACGTTAAAGCAAAAAAAATAATAATTTGAGATTTTAAAAGTAAAAACAATGATTTACTGAAGCTGAAGGTGTAAAGCTGAGCTGTTTCTTTCTTTCTTCAATTTGTTTTGTGGCTGCTTCCATCATCTGTTTGATCTGTTAAAAGGAATAAAGAAAGTAAATATTAACTGCAACAGAAAGATAGAAATGCGACCCATCACATCAAAACCAGGATTAAGTCCAAAAGTTGTTTATGGAGAAAAAGGCAAAAATGGTGTTTTGACTAAACTGTTAACAAAAATTGAATTTTGTCAAAATATAATGAATAAAAGCCTTATCAATGTTTCATTTGAACAAACTGCCTGAAATATAATCATAAAACAAAATTTTGAAGCACTTTTTTGGGCAGTAGCAACAAAAAAAATGATTTTGAGGAAAAACACCTTAAAATGTTGAGATTTTCCCTGTGAGTTAGCAAAGTTTTGTTTCTTTCCAACTGGGAAATCTCATTATTCAAATATAATTTGAGGTTTCCTCTTTATAAGGACATCAAAAATTCCTCAATAAAAGGACATAAAATTAGGATTCAGACCAAATATTTATGTATTATTGTAACCAACAAGACAAATTAAGTCATATATATGGATTTAATTATGATGTCAGAATGACC
>NW_013952428.1:835149-836673 GCF_001266775.1 Austrofundulus limnaeus | reverse complement strand
GTGTTATATGTTCTGATAGTGGCCCGAATGTTGGGGTGGGTGTAGTACGTCTTCTGGGGTGGGGATTGGGTTGGTGGCTGTTGGTGGTGGCTGGGGGCCGTGCTGGGCCAGCTGGTTGGCCCCTTTGCTGTGGCGGTGGCCCCCCTGGGTGTCCCCTTGCTCTGGCGGCGGTTGGGTGGGCGCTCTTGGCCGGGCCATCCTTGCTGGGGAACGGTGGCCTCTCTGGGCGACGGGCCGGCTATAGGGCTGGGGTCGAGTTTTGGGAGTCTGGGTGGCTCTGGGGGTGTGGGGTGTTGGTCCTGGTTTATGGTGGCCTTCGGGGCTCCATCAGTCCATGGTCTGGGGTTCCGTGGGCTTGGCGGTTTGCCTGGAGGGAGAGGTATTTGGACTGCTCTTCCTGGGTGGGTTTCGGGGAACGGGAGGGCTTACTGGGGCCAGCGGGGGAGCTGACTCCTTGTGGGAGCATTTTGCTCCTTCAGCTTATTCTCCCCATCCTTCACTGCACACCTCCATCCTCTTCACTTTCAACTTCACCCATGTAGGGTTTTTTTGGGGGGGCACAGTTGTGTTATAAGAGCAACAATATTACATTTCTATTTGCCATAACCACCTGGGCCCCAAATTTTATTGTACATCTTCGACATTCACTTGTAACATTTTCATGAAATTCACATATATGAACTTATGGTGGGCACTCATGGCTATAGGTGGCCGGATGGCACCACTCTCGCCTCCTGTGCCCACCCCCTAAAGGTTTGCATATAGACACTTAGGGTTTTGGGTTAGAGTAGTAGTGGAGGGGAAACTGGCACCACGCCGGCCTCTGCCTCTTCTTCTTTCCCTTTTTTAATTGCTCTATAGAACAACACGCACCAACAGTACATCTGGGGGTGGGGGTGGGGGTGTCAGGGTCTTTATTCCCATCCCATTCCCCGACTGCCATTTGGGGAGGGGGTTCTGAAGAAGGGCGGGCGGCCGGGTGCGGTCCTGGGCTGTGCTCGGGCTTGGATGGTTGCCGGGGGCGGGGCTGGCTCTCCGTCCTCCCTGGTGCTGCTTGGTCTCCTGAGGTGTGGCTCTTGGTGGCCCCCTGGCCGGGGTGGCTGCTGGGTTCCGGGGGATGGACGGCTGGGGGGGGGCGCACTTGGTCGCTGGCGGTGTGGTGGGGTGGTCATGGGTGTGGCTTCTCTGCGGCGGGGGGCTGGCCGGGCGTCCTGGTGCGGCCCGGGCCGGGCCTTGGCTATCTGCTTCTCTTTACCTCAGAATGATTAGGTCTACCTCCTGGGTTCAGGTGTGTGCTGCCTCCAATAGGGGGTGGGTACATGTCCTGGACCTGGGGTTATAGAGTGTGTATCGGGAGTTTGAGTGGAATGTGACGTCCTTGTCTGTCTTTGACTGAGTGGGGGTGAGGATGAGGGTGGGATGGTGTAATTGTGTATGTTTGGATATTTGTCAGGCTGCGGTCTGGGCTGCCCCTCCTGCTGGTTTATCTGGGGGCCCGCTGCTACTCGGCCCCCCGGTGGGGTG
>NW_013952428.1:831179-833637 GCF_001266775.1 Austrofundulus limnaeus | reverse complement strand
TTAAAATATATTTTAAAAAATTTACAAAACTAAACAGCCTACAGCATTTTTTTTCAGTCTTTATTTTACAGTTAAAATATATGTTTATCAAATAAAGTTTAATGTTACAACTAATCGTGGATCCCTTTAAAGCCAAGAATATGAAAATGTAATTAGGTCATTTTTATAAAATTTGACTTAATCCTCGTTTCGATATGATGGCTCACAAAGACGAAACTCGTGTGTGCGGCACCACCGGTCCTGCACCTGCATTTTGGTGAGCATGCCCGGGCTGTCAGACGGAGGTCCAGGTACGAGCTCAGGCTCCTCGACCTCCTCAAAGCGATGGACCCGTTTCCACTTCACGCTCGTCCCGTCGGCCGCCTCGGGAGCTGCTTTCAAGGCACTGGAGTCGACCTCCTCTCCAAAAACATCCTGAGTTCAAACAGCAAAACCAACAAATCATCAGAAATCAAACATCTGAGGTTTAATTTTACGAATCCAAAACAAAAATTAGACCTTTGGTACCTTCAGCTCTCTCTTGCGGTTCTTTTCTCCCGCTCCTTTGTTGCCGCGGGAGTTGCGGCTCTCCTCGAGAGCTTCAAAAAGACGCTCCACAAAACCTCCGGCGGAGTCATCGAGGAAGGGACGCAGCTGGTCTGAGGGCGAACAAACGTGAAGTCATGAACCGAAATCTAGTCCTAATCTGATTATTGATCAAGCAAAACATTTAAAAAAGGGATTTTCTGGAATCACATAAAGGGACAACAGCTCTGTCTGTCTTATTGCACATTTGTACAGCAGGGAAGACTGGGATTAATAAATCTTTTAAAATGTAATTTTACCTTAAAGAGGATTTAGATTGTTGAAATATATCAGTGGAAACTTTTTTCTTTTTTTAACCAGAAAGAAAACTGCGGTAGAGACGACTGAGAAGTAATGTAAATTTGAGCTAAATATGACCAATAATCATTCACTTTACCTGCACTGTAAGTACAGTCAACCATCCGTCAGGTAAAATGTTCTCTTGGACATCACTTTGACTTTTGACACCTACCTAAATACTTTCTGTAACACATCGATTTTACCTGAAATCATACAGAAATACCATGTTCACAGCAAAGACCATAAACTGCCAGACGTGTTCCCCGGGATTTCAACGTGAGGAGATCTGAGGGAAAGAAAGCTCAACCCACATATACCATACCATACCAACTTTATTTATAAAGCACTTTAAAACAACCACAGCTGATACAAAGTGCTGTACATTAAAACAACAACATAATAAAAAGTGATTAAAAACGGTTTAAAAACAAAAACATACAATTTAAAAACTAGATCCCGCTGGTGTTAAAAGCCCCCACTATCTAACAGGGTGTCACTGTTAAAGTTCTGGTACCAGAACAGACATCCTTAAATATGTTTTAGTCCCAGCCTTAAATAATTATCAACGTTCTGTTGACATCATATGTATGACAGAATCTGTACAAGGTAAGGACTTTGATATAATTTTCAAACTTATTTTAGAGCTGTTTTTCCTTTTTGTACTCGTAAGGCTCTTGTGTACAGATGCTAAAACTATTTATTTTTTAATCGGACCATCCATTAAGGATTTAGAGGTCTTTAAAGGCTGAAAATTATGAAGCAAGTGCTCCATTGACTTCCATTATAACAAAAAAAGTGCGGAGCTCCGTAAACACAGTGAGCCTCACAATTTCACAATGATTTTTCAAACCAAAGCAGAAAACAAACTAGATAAAACTTTAAGATAGATTTCAAAATGCTAAGCAGAGGGTAAGCATGAAAACGAGCGAAAAAAATAAAACCACAAAAACCTGACCAGGATCGGGCAGCGCATTTATCCAAGTCCATTTATAAGGTGGGTGATTCACATTGTTATGATTTAATTATTATTTTAGCTGGATCTTTGCCTACAGAGTTGAAAATAAGTACAAATACTTTGTTACTGTACTTAAGTAGAAATTTTGACTATCTGTACTTTGAGTAATTACTTTTAGCCTAATTTTTACTTCTACTCCTTACATTTTTACACAATTACCTGTACTTTCTACTCATTGCATTTTAAAAAAAAGTAAGAAGTAGAAAGCTGTTACTCCTATTTCTTTATGGCTTGTTGTTGTTAAAAAATATTATCCTGATACACTGTACGTCCTGGATAAGAGTAAATTTAATTGTGGTTGGATGAGAAGTATACATTTAACTATTCTGATCCTGTATTAGTTTGTACACAATCCATCACGGCTTCAAATGACACAAATCATGTCACATTCCAGCAGAACATAGTAGATATTCTGTATGTAGCCTAGTACGAAGATGTCTGTGGCATTTATATATATATATATACATACATTCACCGGCCACTTTATTAGGTACACCACGCTAGTAACGGGTTGGACCCCCTTTTGCCTTCAGAACTGCCTCAATCCTTCGTGGCATAGATTCAACAAGGTGCTGGAAG
>NW_013952428.1:827359-828809 GCF_001266775.1 Austrofundulus limnaeus | reverse complement strand
TTAATACTGAAATACATTTTATGTCAGAAATTTACTTTTGATAGTTAAATACTAAATATGTTAGATACTTTAAGACTTTTACTCAAGTAATATTCTTAGAGGAGACTAAGTTTTAGTAAAGTAATTTTATGGTAAGATACTTGTACTTTTACTCCAGTATCACTCTGAGGTACTTTATACAACACTGATGGCCTACAGGGCAGCAGTGACTTAGTTATAAACCAATGGAGGAAGATATACAGCAAGTGTTTATCAAATGTTAAATAGACTCTGTAGTATGATTTGTTTGTTTTGTAGAGACTTTGTAGACTGCTGTATGAATGTGTGTGATGGTTAAATGAGGGTGAATGTGTTGTTGAGTAGCCTGGTAGGTCAGAAAGGTGTAAGTACAGCTCAGGTTGTGTATCATGTGATGTGTTTGGTTTACCTGTGGTCTTCCTTTTATCCAGCCCTTTTCCCACGCAGTGTAAAGCTGCAGTGACCACAGTGGGCTCAGAGAAACCCAGCACCTTCTTCACGGTCCGCTCCACCCAGGGTCTCAACTCCTCCACCTCCCGCTTGGGCAGGGACATCCTCAGATCCTGCAAAAACACACAACAGCACAACAGTGACACCACTGAACCACCAGATGAAACCAACTCTGTTTTTAACATTTTAAATGTGAATGTTACGATTAGAAGTACGAATAATCTGTTTGTTAGTGACAGATAATAAGTTTACATTACAAGCAGTACAAACACAAGCCTGACAAACACACAACTACACACAACATACAGAACTAAGCCTGCAACATTTCATCAGTTAGTTCATGTTGTGTTGAAGTTTATGAATGACTGAACTAACACGAAGCAACAAACTGAAGTCATTTAAACACAACTCCCCGCTTGCTAACATGCTAACTAACATTAGCATCTGACGAGCGACCAACATCAACAAACACCGGCTTCAGAACAACACGAACCTCAGTTTGGTTTGTAATCCGGCGGATTGAGAAAATCCTGGATGAATCCGACTCGAATAATCCAAGTTTAAACGGGTAAATTACTCAAATTACTAAGTAATCTTCTAAACTTTCTGTGTAGCCGCGCCGTTCACGCGACGTTTCTGTTCAGAGACCCGGAACCGGAAACAGAAGCCGGAAGTTCTTCTTCGTGGCTTTTCCCTCCGTTCAGTTCCCCTGGTTTATTTAATTTAATTTTATTTTTATTTTTCATTAAGAAAACACTGGATGAGAAATTGTTGCGTGTGTTAGTTGTAAAATGAGACGTGTGCTTTAAATAAATAACTTTATGTCAAAAAGGAATAAGTCAGAATGAAGATGTTTAAATAAAACAACAAATGAACAAACTTCATAAAACAACATAAAAAGATCTGATTAAATCAGTTTTAATACACAAACTGTATATTTGTACAAACAGCTGTAGCACTGAATGTTTTAAACTTTTTTTAT
>NW_013952428.1:825542-827114 GCF_001266775.1 Austrofundulus limnaeus | reverse complement strand
GAACAATTCATAAAGTGCCACACAAATAATCAAACATTCGTTTTATCAGTTTTGACAAAGCTAAAAACTTTGAGTGAACTAAAATAAAAATATATATTTAGCTTTAGAACTGGTCAGATAAATTTACTTTACATGTTACATGTTTTAAATACTCTGAATACGAATCCAGCCTATGTGATGTTCACTGATCATGAGTTCTTATTTTATGTTTGCACACTCATGGTTGACTGTATCTGTCACTGTGCAACCTTAAATAATTGCCTTTTTAACTAGTTTTAGTCAGTGTCCAGTTAAACATTGTCTCAGTAAACCATTGACCACTGGGTGGCCATGAACTATGTCAACTGACAAGACAAAAAAAAAACTCCCACAAGGTTAGGTGACAGCCCTTAGCTGGAGGCTCCTCCCTTCCTTTTTGCTTCCTTTGCCTGATGTGGGTCAGTGAGTGTGCACTAGTGATGTGAGCATGAATCAGTAGTGAGCCTGAGGCTAAATTAGTCTGAACTCCTGCAAAACACCTCCGCTTCAAAACTGCACACAAATGCATCAAATATTATAACAAACATGGATTTTTCCTCATTCATAAAATGTTCAGCCTTTTTTTTTTCTGCTGCACTTTTAACACAGAACCACAGAGTTGACCTTCTCTCTCACATTATTTACTTACATTCATTAGGCACACACCGTACGCACAGAAACAATGAAATGTCCTGGGTTTTTCACTTCAGGTGCAGTTTTGAAAAGGTAACTTTGCAGCTAAAAGTAAAGCTTTGATTAGAAACAAAAAATAGGTCAGGGATGGGCAACTTAAATGATGGCAGGGCCACAATTTGTTGTTGACACTAMCAGAGGAACATACCCAAATGTAAAAAAACTGCTATCTTAAAAAATGTGTGTGTTTATTTGTGACCCATCACAACGCAATAAGGATTAAGTCCAAAAGTGGAGAAACAGGCAGTTTTGATTTAAATGTGTGCAAAAATTGCATTTTGTCAAAATATAACGAATTAATGCCTTATCAGTGAATCATTTGAATGAACTGTGAAATATAATCCTAAAATTTTTTTGAAGCATTTTTTGAGCAGTAGCAACAAAACAAATGATTTAGAGGAAAAACGCCTTAAAATTTAGAATTTTTCCCTGCAAGCTAACAATGTTTTTGTTTCTTTACAACTGGGAAATCTGAATATAAGAATAATATTTGAGGTTTCTTCTTTATATTACCATCAAAAATTACTCAATAAACTTACATAAAATTAAGCTTCAAACCAAACAGTAATGTCATTTTGTAACCAACAAGACAAATGAAGTCAGATCTCTGGACATTTTTTACACATAATTGTAATGTTCAAAAATTACTTCAAGCCAAGGGTTCTTTATACAAGTTGTTGCTCAAGGAGTTTAACCTTTTTTTGTTTTGTTTTTGTTATTTGAACAGTAGTTTTTTTTGTTTTGTTTTTTTAAAGAAAAGGGGCAGAATGTTGTTTAAATTTATTTGTATTTTTATATTCTTCATTTTTTATTAATTTTTTTTCTTGTTTAAATTAATTTTTTAAGAAAAGGGGCAGAATG
>NW_013952428.1:823199-825488 GCF_001266775.1 Austrofundulus limnaeus | reverse complement strand
TAGAATTAATGTTGTTTTTTTTAAAGAAAATTTATTAAACTATTACTACTACAAAAAATTGTCTAAATTCTGCTTTGAGTACTTTTTTTAAGTAAAAAATTTTTTTAAACTTTTTTTGTGGGCCGAACAGAAGTCACCTGTGAGCCAAATGTGGCCCCGGAGCCATTAGTTGCCCATCACTGAAACAAATGATGGAAATGTGAGAAATTTTCAATAAAATACTTTGTTTTTTCCCTCCTTCATACTTGTCTTTGTGTGTAGGAATGAATTGTTGAATTTTCCATCTGAACACATTTAGTCAGCAGTTCTTCACGTTGAGTCACTGAAATGTTTAATATTATTTAAATCTTAATCACCAGCTTGAGTTAAGTTACAAATTTGTTTTAATTCGTTTATGAATTGAACATATTCCTCATGTCATCTTGCTCCTCTGTGCCTTTTGATTGATCAAGTTGTGTGGTATATTTCATCATGCTGGCCCAGTTTGATCTCTATGGAAGCCCATTTCCGCCACCCTGATAAAGAAAACTTGTATCTCATAACTATGAGATACTATCTCATAATTATGACTTAGCTATCTCATTATTATGACTTACAGTAGCTATCTCATTATTATGACTTACAGTAGCTATCTCATTATTATGAGATACTTTCTCATAATTATGATTTAGCTATCTCATAATTACGAGATAGCTAAGTCATAATTATGAGATAGTATGTCATAATTATGAGATAGCTAAGTCATAATTATGAGATAGTATGTCATAATTATGAGATACAAGTTTTATTTATTTTTTTGTCAGGGTGGCGGAAATGGGCTTCCATAGTTCTCATTGTTCCTGACAGAGGCTGTAAATCACGGTTGAAGATGTGCTCACAGGGGACTCTGCTGCCTGAACTTCACACCTCGGCTGCCAGGACCCCGTGTGTTTGCTCTACACGTTCCAGACCATCAACCATCTGAGCTTTTTACCACTTGTTTCTCTGGACTTTCTCTCCATCGCCCRCTGGCAGAGGCAGAGCAACCATGTTTGTGAGTTTGTCTGTCTGGTTAACAAAATGTTAGGCTGTAGGCCCAATGGCTTACAGATCATAGTAAAACTAACCTTTTGTTTAGTGCAGGGGTCTGCAACCTGAGGCTCTGGGGCCACGTATGGCTCTTTGAAAATGTGACCAAACATAACAGAAAGTGTATTTTTTGTCTGTTTTTTATACCCACAACAGAAATAAAGTTGTGTGCAAATGCAGTATGTGATCAATACTAATACAAAAAGTAAAACATGTTAGCTCATGCTAGCCTGATGTTTACTTAAATATTCCAGTTTCTTTCTATGATCTTTCTTTCAAATCCATCAGAATTATCTTTAAATAATTTGAACACTACATAATAATAAGACTTAGGAAAAATAAAACGCCTGAATAGTTCAGTTGTACTAGTTTTTACGAAATTCGGTATAAACTATATACGGTATTTGTCTTGTTTACACAAATATGGTCATTTTATTTGTCCTGATGTGTATAATAATAAATAACATAATAATAAAAAAATTAGTTTTATAATGTCACCTCCACTGACCGCAAAGATTTCCAAAAAGACCTCGAAAAGGCCCACAGACCACCAATTCATAATGACAGTTGTAGCTTGTTTTGCGGCTCCCGACACATTTTAATCTGGAGACAAGGAGCAGAAACGGCTCTTTTTGGTCGCAAAGGTTGCAGACCCCTGGTTTAGTGGATTAGCCTTTTTTTTTTCACTAACTTTGAAAACTGTCAGTGGACCAATTAATTTCTGCTAAATTAGGTTTTGCCAACTTTAAGTCTGTCGYTATGTTAATCACTGATTTTGTGGAAAGCTTTGATGTAAAGCGCTWTAGAATAAATGAATGAAAAGACATTTTTAGCATTAACTCACCCGCTTCCCCTAGTTTTTTTTTCATACATTTTTTTTTATCCTTAGCAATTTAGCGTTAGCAAAGTTATATTTTTATTTAGAGAATTATGAGTGGGCGAAGCTGTTTTTAATTAGTAGTATGGAGAGCCAACCCATAGAGAAAACTCCGTCCTCTCATTAGCATATCGGACCATGAAATAAAACGACATGAAATAAAAGTGGAGTTCAAAATAAAAGTCCCTGAGATATGCAAAGTAGCTTTACAAAATAAAAGTGTCACAAAATAAAATTACAATAAGTAATAAAATAAACAAATAAATAAATTTAAATATAAATAAATAAATAAATTTAAACAAATAAATAAATAAATAAATAAATAAATGATATGCTAAACTGTA
>NW_013952428.1:815714-817385 GCF_001266775.1 Austrofundulus limnaeus | reverse complement strand
GACTTTATGTTTTGAGGAATGTCATTCCATGCTTTAGTATAAACATAGAAGAAAGACCTCTGGCCGTAACAGTTTTTAAAAGTTGGTAATATCAATTCAAAATTGTTTGTTTCTATTTTGCTGTAGTTTTTAAAAAGCTGTTTTACAACAACATGATAGAATTTCTGAAAAATGCAGAGTTCAGGGGTGTGCAAATTAAGTCGAACTCACTCATTAAGTCAGTGTTCCAGTACAGGAAAAAAAAGATGTGAAATTTGCCGCAGAGTTTTATAATTGAGAGGTAGAATTTGATGTGCAAACACAAACATGGATGCTTATCGAGATTGTTGGGAGAGGGAACCACGACACTWGATGAAATATTAACAATATTCTGCAAACAGAAAATATTCTCATGTTGATTCTGAGGAATGTTCCATGGGTCAGCTGGGATTTTAATGCTTTACAAATAGCTTTTGCTACATTTTTAAGTGTGTTAGTGCTTTAGAATTAGGGGACCTAAATATTAAAGTTAGTGCTTCAGAATTAGGGGACCTAAATATTAAAGTTAGCGCTTTATGGTTAGTGTAACTAAATTTTAAATTAGTGTTACCCACTACTATCAATCCTGATAGTGGAAAGGCTGTGAGAAGTGAAAATACCAGACTTTTTCTTCTGTTTACAGCAGGTGTTTACTAATGAAGATGATCCCCTGGAATTACGATCAACTCAAACGAACAGAGACGTACACGTGGGGATGCTCGGGCTCTGCAGTGGCAGCTGGTTGGAGGATCAACCAGCACCCCCTCCACCACCACTTTCAGTCAGATTAGAGTCCACGGTCTCTCACACACACACGACCCCTCCTTCACATCCACTTCCAACTGCACGGCCTTTAAGCCCCCCAACACCCCACTTTAACACGCAAAGTTCAAACTAATACGACAAACTCAAACAGATGCTTCATAAAAACAAGACAGGCAGGGTTCACTTTCAAAAATGTGTCGTTTATTAAAAGATTTCTCTTCTTGTGTTATCAATGCAAATAAGAAAAAACAAAKGATCAAGAAGATATTATCACATGAAGATGGGGTGAAACACAAAGCTCTGTTTAAAGACAAAATACAAACTGGATTGAGGGAGATGTCAGGGAGAGGGGAGGGCAACAGAGTCTGAGTGGGGGTGGGTGGGAGACTTACAGTCAGTTTCTARAGTATAATAATAAAAAAAGGCAGCTAAATAAAACAAGACATTGTTATATTCTGACCAATCAGCAGTGGTCGCTACAGCAGAAAAAAAAAGAAGAAAGGACGTAAATAAGTGCAACTGGTTTCTTATGGGGTGCCGTTTGTAAAGTTACAGTCAAAAATTACCACCAAGATTTTTGTTTTATTTAGACTTTTATAAGAAAAAAAAGAACTGATTTATTTTTCAAAGTCAGTTTTTCACCATATGATTCATACATTTATAAATGTCATAGTTTATAAACTAAATATTTAACTTAAAAATAAAATATTTAGTTTTGAGCTAAATATTTAGCTTGCAACTTAAATATTTAGCTAGCTAGCTAAATATTTAAGTTGCAACCTAAATATTTATGTAGCTAGCTAAATATTTAACTTAAATATTTATGTAGCTAGCTAAATATTTAGGTTGCAACTTAAATATTTAGCTAGCTAGCTAAATATTTAAGTT
>NW_013952428.1:813167-815704 GCF_001266775.1 Austrofundulus limnaeus | reverse complement strand
TTCTAATTAATTAGAATTTCTGTTTTTTTTCTCTTATAAAAGGCTAAATAAAACAAAAATATTAGTGGTAATTTTTGACTGTGTAACTTTACAAACGGAACCCCGTAGTTTCTCTGTCGTGATTCAATAGTAAACAAGAGTGAAGGTGGAAGACCCCCCCCATCCTCCAGGTTCTGATCCGGAGTCAGTATCCTGGGTTTGAATTCTCCCCACTCCTCTAAACAACACACGGGTTCACACGTGCTGATTTTTTCCTGCTAATTTACCCCACCTCGGCACGTACATAATTAGTGGGTCAGATACTAATTCCGATTTTAAAAATATATATTTAAAATGGCTACGATACAATTTGCAATATAAGTGTAGATTCAATCACATTAATGAAAAACATTGTTAGTGAATTTCAATATAAAGTCAGGGTTTCCTATGAAATGAATTAAAGCTGAAACTGGAAGTGATACAAGTAGAGATTTCATATTTGTTATTTTTCAAGTTTTCAAAAGCGTCAGCTTTAGGGAAATACTTCAAGTGCCTGTGACATCAAATTTTTTTGTAATAACACAAATGCATTTTTGGAAAGATAACACTGAGAACATTTTACAAAATAATTTTCACACCACTGGGATGAACAGTTGTTGAGATATTTGCATGTGAAGAAACAGGAAGTGATGTCAGAGGGGAGTGTCTGCATGTGAACAGAGCTAAGCTAAAATGCTCAACTGTCTGTGGAGAGGTTTTAGATTATTTTATTTATTTATCAGACAGAAACAAAAAAGAGTCAGAGTTTAAATCATATTGTTTCAATAAACAAAGACCAGAGAGTTCTTTTTCTTAAAGGAGTTCCCTTTTGATGTCACTTCCTGTTTCCCTTTTGCTGAGTCAAGTTCAAAAGAAAAGACTCTCATGTGTCCAAATGGGTAAAATAATGTGTTTCTACAACAGAACAAAGTTTTCTTTGACTTTTTCTGTCTGAAGTATAAGCATGTCACAGGCACTTTAAAACCTAAGAAAGTGGAGTTTATGAACAATTATTATCTTACCTGCTGTAGGTTAGTTCTGACCGTAATGACGAGCTAAAGGCTGGTCTGAGAGGGGCCAAGACCACAGTGGGTTTTATTACTGCAAAACATGATGGCATTTCATGGAAATTACYTTTTTGTTTTGCATACATATACGTTTTAAATGTTGTATTCTGTGGTTATGTGCCTGTGAAATAACAGCAGCAGCTAGCTGTAGCACTTCTTCCTCAGGTAGGAGCATCATTATAGCTGGCCTGAACAGAAAATGTGATAGCAGTGTGAAGGTTTTTAAAGACGTGTTTGTATAGTTTTTTTTTACTTGAACGTTGTGTTTGTAAATTACTTTATGTCCTTCCTGACACAACCTGGGCTCGAACCTGCAGCCTCAGAATTACGAGACTATGGCACAGACCACTGACCCCTGAGCTCAGTCAAAACAACAAGAATCCACGTTTGTGTCAGCCAAATTGACACCGTTCAAAGGGCTATCTACAACAGGTAAGATATTWACTGTTCATAATTCATAACCTCTTCTTAACTCCACTTTTATAGATGTGAACTGTTAATTTAAGGGACACCAGCTAAAACTAAAACCTGGTGACAGAACAGCTGAAGGTGTAGCAGTGAGCAGTGTGGATGAACTGCAGCTGAAACCTGACTGTTTTCATCTCATTTAGTTGACAACGCTGTCGGTTTTGAGCGTGTCCATTTCAAAAGTAAGAATACAAAGACTTACATGTAGGTCTACTGGACTGAACAGGTACTGTTTTTCTTTGTTGTAAAATGCAAACAATCAAAGTCAAATGCACCGAAAGCACCAAAAAACGTTTGTTTCTGAACACACATTGGTAAAAGGCACAGTAGTCCAACAGTCCAGTCAAAAAAAGTTCACCTGCAGTTTTTTTCCTTCCTCTTTATGACAGCAATAATAAAATAAAATAAAAAAACACAAGTGAAATGTCAAAAACTTCTTTCAAAATTGCGCTAAAAAGATGAAGAGCCACACTGCGCAGGTGCACAGCTGGCCAATAAATAAATAGAAACAATAAATAGCTGCAGCYGTTGATCAGGACATGAATAAATTAAACTGTGCCACTTTGATGAGGCAAATGTCTTTTGAGTGGTCCTTGGTTTGCTTTCCTCAAGCTGCTCTTTTAAAACGTCTTCGTTTTGAACGACCCTGGTTGCCGGTTCAGTTTGCAGACAGACGTCTGACCTGTCATGCTGCGGCGTCCCAGCGTTTACGAGTACATTCGTGAGTTTCTGCGTCACTTTCCGACGTCTCTAACGAACCGCGGCTACGGCACCGCGTTTTGAGTTCCTTACTCAATTTACATAAAATTAGGATTCAGACCAAACAGTGATGTATTATCATAACCAACAAGACTAATGAAGTCATATCTCTGGATAAACTGATCAGAATGATCCAGGTGTCAAAATCACTGCAAAAACTGTCCACCTAACCAAGTTTTAAAACCTTATATCAGCCAAAAAGTCTTTTTGATCTTGTTTTCAGAC
>NW_013952428.1:811159-812664 GCF_001266775.1 Austrofundulus limnaeus | reverse complement strand
GTCTGAAAACAAGATCAAAAAGACTTTTTGGCTGATATAAGGTTTTAAAACTTGGTTAGGTGGACAGTTTTTGCAGTGCCGATTTTAAAGCAGGAATCTGAAAATATAATTAGATCATTTTGACCAAATTTGCTTTAATCCTCATTTTGATATGATGGCTCATAAATAAGTTGTTCTTCACTCACTTGAATAAAAGCGTTTGGCTCGTTTTCTTGTGAAAACCAAAGAATCAGCTGCGTTAACTCCAGTTAAACCATCGTTAAGTGTTTTCCTCTGTAATACTGACGTCAGAGCTCCTGCTCGTCTGAGCTGTGCTCAAATATCCGTCTTTGAGTGGACTGATTGCTTTCATGCTGACAAGTAAATATCTGTTCAAGTATCTTTAGGTCTCTTTAACCACATCCTGGTTTTGTGCATTTTTAGTTTATTACGTAGTCACGATTGTTTGATTAGATCTAATTTGATATAATCATTTCAGCTGTGATCTGTACAGTTTCTATCATTTCTTCCAGCTGGACCTGGTGTCTGAGCCCCCTTCTTGGTGCGGCAGCAGCTTTGGGTGATGGAAGGAGAGGGAAGCTGCTGACTCTCTGCTCGTTCATCAGGTCTCTAAAGCGGAGGGTCTTACCCCGAGCGGAGGTTTCACCGAGACGAGMGGGGGCTGCGTGTGTCCCTGACATGTCCCGGGGGTGTCCCTGCCGCTCTGCTGGCCCACAGCAGGCAGGCTTTGGCACTGGGTTGGCTTCCTCTGGTTTCTGTGGTGCTCGGAGGGCGTGGTGGACGAGATGGAGCAGTCCTGCGTGGCCGGACCGCACTTCCTGTTGGGCGCGGGGCCGGAGCTTTTGTCCTCCCYCCCGGCGGCCTCGTGCGACGGGCAGGTTTTGCGCGGGGACGGGATGGGGGCCACGTGCACCCACGTCTCCCTGGGCTCGGAGCTCGGGGCCGGCCTGTACGCTGACGGGGCGTCCTCAACGCCGCTTCCTTCGGCCGGGGGCGGAGCAGAGGGGGGCCGGTCCCGTTCGTCCCGGCTGTGCTTCGGCCTCCTCTCGCCTGCAGCGACGCGAGGACACTTGGGCGCCACGGGGGACGGCGTGGGGGAGTCAGTGCCAGTCCAGCTGAGTCTGCGTTTCTGGAAAAACCCCAACAGGACAGAAAGTAAACGAATGTTTAACCAGCCATCAATTCATTGTTCCATCAGGTAAAGTTATTGAAGATCAATGATTTGATTGATAAATTGTATTTTATCAGTTACGTATCAGGCTCATTAAAACACTTTACCTTCAAACATCCAATTACATTTTATTAAAAGAGAGTTGTTATAATCTGAAGGGGATAAAGATGTTTGTTCAACTTAAAGGGATCCATGATTAAAATATGGATGGAGGACCTCAGTTTAGCTTGTTTGTCGAGCTACCACCGAGCTAATACATATAAGGAAATATAGCGTCAGTGCTAGCACAAAGGCTAACAGGCTAATCTGAGGTTCTTCCATGAAGCAGCTCTGT
>NW_013952428.1:804203-810813 GCF_001266775.1 Austrofundulus limnaeus | reverse complement strand
AGTCTTTATTTTACAGTTAAAATATGTGTTTATCAAATAAAGTCTAATGTTACAACTAATCAGGGATCCCTTTAAGTTTAGAACCAGTTTGAAGGAACGGATTATTTCAGTCCAGGGTTTAAGATTATGGAATAATCTGGAAGATGATGTTAAAATGCCAGATCAATGTGTATATTTAAGAGAATGATAAAGGTTAATTTGTTGCAGAAATATGTAACTATATAATGTACGATTTGTTGTTCAAMAAGGAGTCAAACCTTGATTGTTTTTCCTTTTCATGTTTTTTGTTTTTGAAATTTGAAGTTTATTGTTGATAAAACTTATGAGAAAAAAAGYGGCAGATATTATAAGATTTTGTCTTCTGCTACTTTTCAGTTATTTATGATTTGTATTTAATTATATGTGACCCATTGGTTTTTAGAGAAACAGGCAGATACAGGGGTTTGATTTAAACTTGTGCAAAAATTGTATTTTGACAAAATATAATGAATAAATGCCTTATCAATGTATCATCTGAATAAAATGTCTGAAATATAATCATTAAAAACTATTTTTGAAGAATTTTTTTGAGCAGCAGCAACAAAAATACTGATTTTGAGGGAGTTTTACCCTGTGAGTTAGCAATGTTTTAGTTTCTTTTATAACTGGGAAATAATATTTGAGGTGTCCTTTTTTTATTGACATCAAAAATGACTCAATACATTTACATAAAATTAGGATTCAGACCAAACAGTAATGTTTTATCATAACCAACAAGACAAATGAAGTCATATTTCTGGATAAGTTGATGATATCAGAACGATCCAGGTGTCAAAATGTAGCTTTTAAAGCAGGAATCTGAAAATATAATTAGATCATTTTGACCAAATTTGACTTGATCCTCATTTCGATATGATGGCTCACATACTGTATATTGAATTTCTGTTGTTTTTTTAAAGAAATGAATAAAGATATTAAAGTAAACCAGCGTCGGGGTGTTTATTTGTCCGAGGTTTTTCTCGGACGCTCAGTAAAGTGAGTCTCTCACCTTGACGGGGATATGTAGCTGATCTCTGTGTTTATGTGGCGGGGTGGAGCTGCAGGTGTGGGTGGGACAGGTGGTGATGCTCGAGGAGGAAGTCACAGACTGAGCGCAGATCTGAGGGAACCACAGCTTTAACATCACCTCCACCTGAAGCAGCGTGTTCAGATACTTCTCTCTGAGGGAGAAAAGAGAAAAGTTTAACCTCTTAACCTCAAGCTCCTTCTTGATGTTTTTACTCAAAATCCCATGCTGAAATGTAACTGAGTGTATCTCAGCATTTACAAACTCTACTTAAATAATCTTGGTATCAAAATAAATCAACACTTGTGAGATTTCATTATAAGTGTAAATAATAAAACAGCTGTATTTTTTTCCCTCCTGTCTGAATAATTTTTTTCCTTAAACAGTATATAACCTATTTAAAACCATAATGAATCAGGCTAAAAACTCTTGGAAACCATAAATCCACTTGTGGACATCACCTGTGCAAAGATTCATACTGCTAAAATGAACTGGAGCAAAGTTACAGAGGTTTTAGTAAAGAAATAATTCAGTGTTTTGTCATTCTGCACAGGACAGACCATGATGGTTCTGTTATGGACTAATTATCTATCTGTTTCACCTTTGATGCTGTCCAGTACTCATATATCTTATGATCATTGTCAAATCTGTTTGCCCAGACATCAGGACTTCGCAACGGACTGAACTCTCTTGTTTGATAAGAAACTCTTTGAGCTGAGAGCCCTGTGATTGGCTGGACAGTACATTAGTCGATCTGTGATTGGTTATAAGCATCAAGTCAGCGACAAGCCGACAGAGCTTCCTGATTGAGTCCTGTTTGCTTGTCGCTCAGAATTAAATCATTATTTACGACCATATACGCAGACTTTCTGTGCATTATTTCCAACATGTTTCTGCATTCTTGGTAAGTCATGCGACGACAGAAATTGGCGTTGTCGGCAGGATCAACCTGCGCGGGCAGTTCCATTAATAAATGTTAACAAATCTGAAGTTTTTACTTCCAAAAGTTATTTATTTTTTCTTACCTGCCTTAAAAGACTTGTTACTGAATGTTTGTTCTTTTGAAAAATTATCCAAACATTTATTTGTCACCATATATATTATATAAAATAATGAGAAATTGTATTTGAATTCAGTTGGATCATATTCACTCAAAATCAACTAAAAAAACTTTCTACACACTTTATAACATATTTAGTATCTGCTTTGACTTGCTTTAAGAAATATTGTATTTTTTTTTCCTTTACAGATTTGTTGTAACGTATTTACAGATTTGCACTGACCCCATTTTGTAGTTTGTTTACTTTCTGATTCAACTGCTTGTCATTTGAACTGTTTGGTGAAAGTAAAAATATTTTCTAGCTAGCTTTTAGCTTTCTACTGATACCAAACATTTGTTGAACTTACAGATTTGAAGTTAACAGAAGTTAAAAGACATAGAAAACAGGAAATGCTGGATTGCCCCCGGTACCGGGGGCATGGGGCTCAAGTGGTTAAAGAAAATGTGCCGACACCTAAAAACACATCTTTTTTATGTTTTAGACGTGTCTTCTTCCAGTTTTGTTGCACTGCTGATGAACGCTGCTACCCTACCTGCTCACAGAAACCTTCAACAAAACATGCAGCAGAAGAAAAGGCCTGAAACACAAAACTACCTGGTTGAGCTCTAATCAGTGTGTGGTGCTGCTGCGACAGCCTGGAGGACATCTTACCCACAGTCTGGCCTCTGCAGAACCCCAACAATCCTCTGGATGCGATCCATAGCCACGCTCTGCTGGAAACTACTTAAACCTGTCAATCAAAAACACAATCCTCCCGTCAGCACTCACGCTGAATGAAAACACCGACACATGCGCAGACACTCAGCGTTTCAGTAAACCCCAGAGAGCTAATGAGTGAGCTGCTGGACTGTCGCATCAATACAGGCTGCAGTGTAACAGAACCGCTCAGTGGAGGGGTCTCACAGCTTTGATTCAGCACCTACAGCTCTGCCCACAGGGTCTGTGCATGTTAGCTGGGCAGCAGTGATGTGAGGCTGCTCACCGTGGTCGAATCGGCCCTTCTTCAGCCCGTTCAGCAGCTCCAGCAGAGGCCTGACGAAACCCTGCAGCTCAGCACACTGCAGAGAGAAGAGAGGAGGAGGCTTACAGGAGACGTCTCTTTGTAACCTCTTCTTTCTCTTCATTACTCTGTGTTAGGGCTGGGGATCCATTCAGATTTCACAAATCAATTCACCATTCAGTTTGATTGGTTTTTACATTAGTTAAGGATATCAAGCAGTAACATTTAATTTGATACAGAAGACATTCTCAAAGAAACTAACTCTGCAAATAATAGAAACTAATTCTAACTTGATGCATTGGTGAAATTATAAACATTAAGGGCAAACTTGTAAATTGGAGTTTAATCTTGAAAAAAAACTATTTTTTGCAAGAGAAAATGTTGTTGATACTAGGGTTGGGCAATATTGGCAAAAAAATTAATCAAGATTAATTGTGGTATTTAGCCGATAACAATTAATATGACGATTAATCCCCTGGAGACCCATATGTGCTAGTCACATGACCAATTTAGTGGGAAAGATTTGCTCTTCGGAAAAATCAGTTCCAAATTGTGTCAAAATTACAGACTTCAGGCTATACAATAAATTTTAAATTGTGTTGACATAAATAAATTACAGAAGTTTTGTTTAAATGTTCTTCATATTTGAAGCAGAGCGGAACACCAAGCGGACTCTGCCTGGTGGCATTAATCGTATTAATCGTCAAGTGCCAAAAAGTAATCGATTAATGTTTTTCTGACGATTAATTGCACAGGATATGAAGAATAATTTTCTGGATCACTAAGAAGTGATGGAACAAGACTCCAGGAGAAGAGGTGAGATAATATAAATATACTTCTGCCCACTCTTTAGAGCAGGACATAATTACATGTCCATTTATTGTAGATATGAATGTAAACATTTAATCGACTTTATTTCATTGATTCTGACTCAACAACTTCTACGTTCAGTTTTTCATTGAATTTATTTGATATTAAAGCTTTTTTTGGTAACACTCTGTGGTAGCTGCAGGTAACTGCTGTCGCGCTTGGTTTTTGAATTTGAGGAAATTGGTACTGGAAAGTCCTTGAAAGTCCTTGAATTTCCTCCCCCCATCCCCACCCCCCACTTTCAAACACAAAGGAGTTTCTACGGTGTCTCTCAGGTGTCAAAAACCTTTGATAATTCCAACCGCAACGTCAACCAGCAGCTTCAGGGCTAGTGATGTTTCAAGTGGTAAGATTATGAGCTTTAATAAGTAAAATTATCCCAGCTACAATGACAGACAACAAATATTACATTTATAGTATTACAACTAAAACCGTTTTTGACGCCGCCACCGCAGTTTGTCCTTCATGAGCCTTCGTAGACAAGATGGCGGCTGCCTGTGTGGCGACCCGCGACCATGGAGATATAAACATCTTTTTATAAGGTAAAAATAATAAAACAAATTCTTTGTCTGCAATGATTAGACGTTTTTTATTATTTTCATTAGTGATTATCTCAATTTCGGCTAAAAGAATTGGCAAAATCCTACACACTGTGCCTTTAATGTAATTCACAGTGATGGAATGACAGCAGGTTTTGGTTCAAGCTTCATTTCCTGCTGCCGCCTCTGAGCGCAAATCTTTCCAAACAAAAGTCCTGGCCTCTGTTATCTTTAAGTTCTGCTGAGAATCAGCTGTAATGTTTTTGATTTCTTTGATTCTTTTGTTTTGCTCCAGACAACTTGTTGTCGGGAGCTAACGTTAGCGTTGAACGTCAACTGCATGTAAACCAACAGCAAGCCAGGAGTGACAACATAGAAACACCTATGGGGAAAAAAAAATTGATCTCATGACTTATGAATGGATTTTCCTAAATTTGAAGGAAAATGGATCCGTATGGATTAAAAGTATTTTTGAACGCAGCCCTTCTCTCTTTCTTCTTTACCTTCTGAGCAAACAGCACGTCTCCCTGGGATTTGGGTTTCTGGCTCGTAGGACCCGTCTCCTCCAGGCCCAGGTGTTTGCCGCCGCTCTCGGACCCGTACACTTCCTCCTCCTCCTCCGCTTTGTCCGTGAAGCCGTCCCATCGGGACCCGGGGCCCTTCGGTCCCTCATCTTCCTCGGCCTTAGCCCCGCCCAGGACACCGGAGGAAGCGTTGTCCGCCAGGAAGACATCCACCTCATCCTGCTCCGAGTCGCTGAGCAGGAAGCTGTCGCCGGAGCTCAGGGAGTCGAAGGAGGGCTGGGTGGAAGTGCTTCCTTGAGACTGCATCACTGTTGGGGGGTAGTGCAATTCAACATGGTTCACATAGACATATATTTACAGGCATGCTTCCTGCTGTGGCAACACTCCATTTTTCCTCCTCACACTCAAAATGGTGGGCATTCCAGTGCCCTAGTTTATCATGGTGCAGAGTGGGGCTTGGGGGGTGGGCAGGAGGCAAATAATGGTGGTCTACGTCTGGCTTTGGTTGAGGAGGCCAGAGAGTAAAATGTGAGGCGGGTGGGGGGGATGGGAGCTCGTAGAGTAGAAATCAGAATAGGCACACTCCTCTCTGCCACAGCCTCGGGTGCTCTCTGTAGCCCCGCCTCTCTTCTGTCTCGTGCTCGCTCTCCATCCCCCCTCTTGGATTTGACATGCACTCACACACACACATACACAGGCACACACAGACACACACAAACCACCTTCTTTTCCTCTCTGGCTGCATTTCTGCATGCCTCTCATCTCTCATCCCATCCTGTTTGCTCGTGCAAACCGGCCGGGTGTTTTCGTTTTTTCACTTTATTTTATTAACGATCACCTGCAACACCAGCAGAATCCATACCTCATTATACAACATGTGCAATATTTAAACAATGTGCAATAATGTCATTTTACTTTCTTCTACTTTAGTTTTACATTTACAACTGACTCACATTGTGCTTTTTTATTCTTGTATATCTGTAGGTATTTGCTTATATACACATGTATGTATGTATACATGTAGATGTATAGGCATATTTTAGCTCATTTTATTCTTTTCTATTTCTTTTAATGTGTATTTGCAGTGCTGTGGGAGTGGCTCTAATCTCGTTATGCACGTGTGTAAAGAAAATAAAGGCATTCTATTCTATTCTATTCTATTCTATTCTATTCTATTCTATTCTATTACTACGACTCTTCCTCTCAGGATCTCTTCGACCACTGACGTTCCCTTCTGTTTCAGTCAGTGTGTAATCTCCCTGCTGATCCCACCAACACACATTGGGGGGTGGGGGTATAAAAAAGGGGGTGAGGAGGGGTAGGAACGTGCTCAGCTGGTAAACACACACCACCAATAATAAAATAAATAAAACTCACACATTAAGAACATTTAATAAACCTTCACCCACGTGGAGGCAAGCCCCTTTTTTTAAAGATTTTACAACAAACTTCAGCACATTCATTTACATAACATAACTACCATTACTTTGAAACAAATTAGTCAAATATAAATAATTGTCCCTGTTCAGGTCCACGCCATATGGGATAAATCTTGTGCCAGCAGGAAGTGA
>NW_013952428.1:802250-803597 GCF_001266775.1 Austrofundulus limnaeus | reverse complement strand
CATAAATCTGTGGATCTGTGTTTGATTACTCTGCCTGGCTTTCTCAAGGACCAGGATGTGACACAAAAATCTGAATTATGGAACTGAACGTGAATTAAATTCAGCTTCAATTTAGTGAAACTCATTTTCAAACCAATGCATTCAATTTCAAATTATACACATTCAGATTCAATCTGAGCAATTCAAATTCAATCCTGTTGGCACAAAATTTATCCCATACACGCCTTTCTTTCAGCCTGTGTGAATGGAGACGTGAAGGGATGGGATGAACAGGTAGAAGCAGGTGTTGGCCACAACAGGAACTAAAACACACGTTTACTACAAACTAACACCTGGTTTAAAAATGCAAAATAACACAACAAAGCTAAGCTATATCAGAGCTCCTCGTTGCCTAATTCTGGTTATAATGAAAAACATCCGGCAACTAATTCATAAAAACAGTTCAAAAGAAACACGCAAACGCACACACAAAGTATGTTTTAAACGAGACAACACACACACAAAACACACACAACAGACACACACACACCGGACAGGAAATTCCCTCAGGCTAAGTCGGGCAACTTCTGGAAACGTTAGCTACAGAGATAAGAGAAAATACTCACTTTCAGTAAGTTTAAAATAAAAAGCAGCTTCTTCGTGAGGAGGATAAAAACCTCCCGACAGCGGGTTTATTCCCACAGACCCGTCAGCACACTCTCCGCGGCTGGAGGAGCATCACGGGGAGCCCAGCCTTCCGCTCACCGCCCCGGTTGCTCATCGATCTGCCTCGGCTCCCCTCCCCTCCGTTTACGAGCATCAACGCGTGCGTACGTCCACGTGCCTGAGTCGAGGGACAACTCCATTGGCTGCTGTCCCGAAACGGGCTCACGCCATTGGCCGAGCCGCTCGACCAGTGAGGGCAGTTCTGAGCGCTGATTGGACGCTGGCTCAGGCATCAGCGGGGCCCCTCCTACTCATGTGTCGCCAGTGTGTATGGTGTAGGGAAACGGGATCTCTACTACAGGCTACGGTTGTAAACAGGCACGAGGGCACCGTCTAAACCACGGTCGGGCCTCTTTTGTGTAAAAATTATGACTCCGCCCACTCAGGCTGAAAATATCAAACACAAACATTATTTGAGCGAAAAACAGGAGTCCTTATGCAACCCAGGTCATCATTTCTTACCATTCAGAGCTATAATAATAATAAAAACGTAATGTTATGCATATAACTACTGTTCCCTGAAGGAAAGGAACGAGGTACAACATATGTATGGGAACCACGCCCCTGCGTGTCCTGGCTGAAGCCACCTCTAATCACGCCTTTAGGCAGGTGACGTGATGACGACAGATGTCAGGCTCCGCC
>NW_013952428.1:791353-795289 GCF_001266775.1 Austrofundulus limnaeus | reverse complement strand
ACACACACACACACACACAAACACACACACACACACACACACACACAAACACACACACACACACACAAACACACACACACAAACACTTCAATATTTCTCATGGGGTTCTTCAAGGGCAAACTAAATGTGTCTGCTGTGTGTTTCAGCCGTGATATTTCTTATAACACAGATGAGAATGTGCCCAGATACCTGTAGTTACTGTCCTGCTAATTTTAGCTTTTAGCTAGACTAAAAGCTAGGCTAACCTTTTGCCACTTAGACTTGCATTTGAAAACCTTCAGCTTTTATAGTGTTTAGCTCATTTTAGCTATCCCTTTGCTACAATTCGCTGTTAGCTGTTAAATTTCAGAATGTCATTCCTCCGGTCTGCAGCTAACGTTTCAGAAAGATCATTGCTGCAGGTTTGCCTTCTACGCTGTTTGAAAATATCTTTGTTTTTTAAAGGTGGAATCTCTGATTTTTCATTTAAACTGATCTGTTATTGTGTTGCACCATTTATACCAATGTGTCAAAATGTTGCCCAGTCCAGTCAGTTTTCTTGGTTCATTAAAGGGAGACTATGGCCACCCCCCCTCCTGGCCTCTGGCTCTCTTCAGGGTGAACTCAGAGACCACCTATAGAAACCAGCTCTGCAGCATAGATACTATCAATACTGTTTACACACCCAAAAAAAGGTCATCTATACTCTAATATATGTCTATTTTCTTTCTCCATACATACAGTTTGAATGGAAAACAAGAAGGGAACTGCTGTTTTTATTTCCTGTGTATTTATTTTTCTACGTAAATTGTCTTCAGGGATGAGGAGGCTGCCCATCCCCCTCTTTACATACAACATACACATGAACTCCCAACCCCCCTCTTCCTTCAATGTATACACAGCAGGGCGCGTCCTTGGGTTGCTTTACAATACATTTTCTCTGAAAAAAAATTAACCACACACACACACACACAACCCACCCTCTTTAGCTGTCAAAACACAATAAAGGTTAATGTTTGGCAATAAGAGAAACTAGTCTATGTTTGTATGTATAGAGCAGCCACTGGTTTCGAAAAGCTTTAACCCCCCCACCCTTAAATTCCTCCACAACATGTGAACCTGCTGAACCTCCTTGAGTGTTGAAAACCATTTTCATCCTTCCATCTCCCTTCCAACTGATTCCCATCCCCCCACGGGTTTTTGTTGTTTTTTCCTCCCCTCTCCTTCCTTTTCCCAGTCTCATGTTGACATGACTGAGAATCCATTAAACCTGGTCCTGGTAAGACTAATGCTGTTGTCAACAAAGTGGATCTAAGCAGATCTTGTTAAACTAGTTGCAAATTAGTTGATCTGGACTCTTCATCGAAACCAAGGTGCGTGCACAAAGTTACATCTGTCCAGGGGTGTTGAATCCTGGTCCTTGAGGACTACTGTCTTAGATGTTTTAAAGCAAGGGTGTCCAATCCTGGTACTCCAGAGCCACTATCCTGCATGTCTAGTCCAGACCAGGAGTGTCCAATCCTGGTCTCAGAGACCCATGTTTTAGATCAGTGGTCTTCAATCATGGTTCTCCATAGTCATCATACCATATGTTTTAGAGCAGGGTTGTCCAGTCCTGGTCCTTGAGGACTACTGTCTTTCATGTATTAGAGCAAGGGTGTCCAATCCTGGTCTTCCAGAGCCACTGTCCTTCATGTCTAGTCCAGACCTGAAGTGTCCAATCCTGGTCCCAGAGACCCATGTTTTAGGTCAGTGGTCCTCAATCATGGTTCTCTATAGTCATCGTACCATATGTTTTAGGGCAGGGTTGTCCAATTCTGGTTCTTGAGGACTACTGTCTTTCATGTATTAGAGCAAGGGTGTAAAATCCTAGTCCCCCAGAGCCACTATCCTGCGTGTCTAGTCCAGCCCAGAAGTGTTCAATCCTGGTCTCAGAGACCCATGTTTTAGATCAGTGGTCTTCAATCATGGTTCTCCATAGTCATTGCACCATATGTTTTAGGGAGAGGTTGTCCCATCCGGGTCCTTGAGGACTACTGTCCTGTATATTAGAGCAAGGGTGTCCAATCCTGGTCTTCCAGAGCCACTATCCTGCATGTCTAGTCCAGACCAGGTGCGTCCAATCCTGTGTACAGTGCCCTGAGACAACAGTTGTTGTGACTTGGTGCTATATAAATAAACTGAACTGAAATGGAATTGGTCCCAGAAACCCATGTTTTATTGTACCATATGTTTTAGGACAGGGTTGTCCAGTCCTGGTCCTTCAGGACCATTTCCCTCAGGGGATCAAGGGAGTTCAATCCCTGAGGACCACTGTTCTACATGTTGTAGCGCATGGGGTGTCAAACTCAGGTCCTCGAAGGCAACTATCCTGCATGTTTTCCTTGTTTCTTTGCTTCAGCACACCTGATTCAGTGCTTCAGTTAACTCCTTAAATTCTGTAGAAGCCTGTTAATCATCCATTCATGCAAATCAGGTGTGTTTGAGCAGGAAAACAAGAAAACATGCAGGACTCTGGCCCTTGAGCACAGGAGTTCAACACCTGTGTTGTAGAGGTTTCTCTGAGTCAACACACCGGATTTGAATAAACAGGTGAACTTGAAGAGGTAATTCAGTCCCTGAAGCAGATGGAGCAGGGAAACTGGTCAAACATGTCTTTGAGGACCAGAATTGGACATCTCTGTTTTGTCAGTTTATGAGATATTTTGCTAACACCGTTGACTCAAACAGATATTGTCAACGTTTTAGAAAATATGTTAGCCATTGTAGTAGTAAGTCAGTAAATTAAATCTTAATAGCTGCCAAATGTGTATCATAATAAGAAAAGTAAAAATAAATCCCTTATAAAGATTAAATTTTATGCTCCAGCCTTTGCCAGGAGGCAGAGAGACACGAGCAGAGACACATGTGACTCCGCAGAGGAGACGGAGGGATTTTCACATGTCGGAGGACACGCTCTCCTTATGGATTTATGAATGAAAACAAACGACACGCCCCCTTTTACCCCCCCACCCCCTCCCGCTGGGGGGACGCAGACCGTGCAGCACGTACAGCACGATTCTGGCCACGCCCTGCTCTGGAACGCAGGGCAGCCAATCAGAGCACGGCAGGGGGGCGGGGCGGGTCACTGTTGTTGCATAATTTCGTCTGAAGCCGCTTCACATTGGAGGGGGTGAAGAGGAGATGCGGGGGGGCAAACCCAAAGTTCAGCTGTTTCGTCACCAGACAAACAAATCGAGCTCAGATAAGGATGAACCGTCGCGTGAGCTGAAAACATTCAGGTCAAAGTTCATCCTGTGACACAGATTTCACATTTAAACACTTGATAGTTTATAAGATGAAGCATCATGATGTCTCCACAGCTGGTCCACGAGTGGGTTTCTCCAGTGTTACAAAAACCTGAATCAAGTCTTTTTTTTTTCTTTTTTTTTTTTTTTGGTGGCAGTCCTGTAAAACCAACACATGTCCCATGCAGAGGGCGCCCCCTGGTGTTCACCACAAAATACATTTCTGTTACTTCTTTCATGATGATCCTTGTTCTGTGCAGGGTCTGTGGGCACCTGTTGGTGGGATCAATAAAGTATCATTCATTCATTCATTCATTCATTCATTCATTCATTCATTCATTCATTCATTCATTCATTCATTCATTCATCAGCAGACGTTAAAGTAACTAAGTACAAATACTTTGTTACTGTACTTAAGTAGAATTTTTGTGTATCTGTACTTTACTCGAGTAATTATTTTTCAGCCTACTTTTTACTTCTTCTTACATTTTTAAAAAGTCAAGAAGTATAAAGTTGTTACTTTTATTTCATTGCAGCTTGTTTTCATTGCAGCTTGTTGTTGTAAAYAATAAAAACTATCCATATAAACTGAGCCTCCTAGATAGAGTGAATTTAACTGTGGTTCAATGAGAAGTATAAATATATAAAACTCTGATAGTGTATTAGTTTG
>NW_013952428.1:777013-789993 GCF_001266775.1 Austrofundulus limnaeus | reverse complement strand
CTATGACATTTATAAATGTATGTATCATATGGTGAAAAACTGACTTAGAAAAATAAACCAGTTCTTTTTCTTATAAAAGTCTAAATAAAACAATAATATTGGTGGTAATTTTTGACTGTAACTTTACAAACGGCAGCTCATAGGCCTCTCTCACTGGTTTCTGTGCATCTCAGTCCATTCATTCTGTTTTGTTTTGTTTGTTTGTTTGTTTGTTTGTTTGTTTCTGTCTGTGTTTCTGAGGGTCTTCTGTGGAGCTCTGCAGGGGGTCCAGCACGTTAAACTGGGCGGTGGCAGGTGAGGTTTTGCTGGGCCCAGGCCCCCCCACATCTCCCCTCCCCTCCAACCTCCGTCTCCCCCTCGCTCACTCCTCATCTCTCAGTAGGCGCTGGTTCATTTCTGGGCGAACATGAACTCTCGGGCTCTTTTTCTGCCTCTGATCCTCCTGGTTTCCAGACGGACAGCTGCTGACTCAGCAGGTAAGGTGTCAGTGAGCAGGACAAGCAGCCCTCATGGGAGGTTTCCTTGGTCCTTATTTGGATTTTGCTGAGATGCCGAGGCAAACTGAGCATCGGTCACTTTATATTACAGAGAACCAGGCTGTGAAATGTTTAATTAGACCTTTCTGAACCTGCTGAACAAAGAACTGACAAAAGCAGCAGATTTAGATGTTTTCTTTCTTGTTTTCCTCTTTAGAAGAAATCACCTGGACCTACTCTGGTAAGTCCAACTTTACTAATCTCCTTTTTTAAAGCAAAAATCTCATGCAGATAATTCCTGAAGGTATTCACATGGTAATAAACATCACAAAGAAACAAAGAAAGAGGCTATAGTTATTAATTTAAAAACAACTCATTTAGGTTTCAACTGTTTTAACGACGATTTGTCTCCAAAAACAATCAAACTGACAGCGCTCTTTAAACACAAATTCCTTAAAGTTTCCATAACTTTAGAAGGATTTGTCTGTTCTCCATCGTTCCACCCATCGTGTCCCCCTCTGTTTCCCCTCTCTGTGTGAATTAGTTACAGTCCAACAGGTTGGCACGAGCTCCACACAGACGGGAGGTGAAAGCAGACAGAGATTAATAATAACAAAAATAAAAAAATGAAGCCATAAAGAGACGGGATGAGAGGCCGGAGAAGGGAGACAGGTGCACGAGGATGAGTGTGACGAGCTGAGTAGGGGAGATGGGACGAGGCAAACGGTGCTCCAGCTGTATTGTTGGAGCAACACAATAATGTGTGTGTTTATTATGCTGCTGACACACACTGGCTGTCTGTGTGAGGCGCACAATGACTGAGGGGCTGAAGGAGGCTCAGAGAGGAGCAGCCGCTCCGTCGCTCTGCATGGAGGAGCCAAACTGAGGCGCAGAGGTTTTAGAGTCCACACACAACCATCTAACCCACGTGTCAAATACAAGGCCCGTGGGCCAAATGTGGCCTGCGCATGACTCCTGTGTGGCCCACCAGGGGCCCCCCAAAAATATATCTAACTAACTAACTAACTAACTAACTAACTAACTAACTAACTAACTAACTAACTAACTAACTAACTAACTAACTAACTAACTAACTAACTACCTATCTAAATAAATAAATAAATAAATAAATAAATGAGTGAGTATTTTCTCAAGAAGAAGCAGAAAAGTCTTCATTGGGACTTCTCATTACCAGACTGAAACACGTTATTAAAAGAACCTAAAGACTAAATCTAAGAGACTAAAGTATTGAACCGAACCGAATCATGAATTTTATGTATGGTTACAGCCCTCACAGATATTACTGGAGTCACATTATAACCAGTGGTGGGCAGCACTAATCTAAAGATGAGTTGCACTAACCCTAAAGCACAACTGAATATTTAGGATCCCTAACTCTAAAGCACTAATGCACTGAAAAATTTAGCAAAAGCTAATTCTAAAGCACTAAAATAACCCAGTTGACACATGAAACATTCTTAGTTTAGTTCAGTTCAGTTTAGTTTATTTGCACAATAAAAATAGCAGTAGTGGGCACCAGTACGCTAAAGCACAAATCCGCTAGTTGTGGACCTAAATATTTCATTTGAGCTTTATCAGTCTTACTAATTTTTATAATTCATAAGCAGATTTGCACTTTCTAAGATTAAAATGCAGAACCACTAATAACTAATTATCTACCGGTCATCATCATGTTGAACAGCAGAAGGTATGACTGTCAATGAATCACAACACACGTGATCTATCCAACAGCACCCCTCCCAGATAAACACTCTTATTGTGAAGGTATACATCCTGCTGACTGTTGCTTTCAGTCACGGTTCTGATTTCCCACAATGCTTTGTGTCTGCTTACGTAGCAGGAAGGTAATGGTTAGTTATTATTAACACTTGTTATTATGTTGTATGTTTAATTCAAAGATTATACCTCCATGTTTTAATCTAAAAGCTTCATTTTTCAAATTTATGACATTTATGATCAGTGGTTTCCACCTTGTCTGCTCAGAGGCTGTAAAATCATCATTTTATTGTTTATATATAAAAATCACACAAAAAAAAGTCAATTTGAAAAATGAAAACTTTGTATAACAGAGAAGAAAGTTCAAAGTTCCTCTGGCCCTAAAACGAATATACAAAGGTCATTTATTCCACTTGTAATATCCACTTTAAATACTTTTAAATAACAACAGTATTATAATTGATTTTAACAGTCCTTTTTATGTGTTTAATGTGTTTTTATGTGTATTTGAGTGTGTTTCTGCAAGTATGCTGTGACAGACTCAGCAGGTTCCTGACTTTAGGCCACAACTGTTACAGAGATAAGCCTTGACATGTCTTTCTAAATGGGAAAACCTTTGAAAAGCAGGTTTAAATCCTATTTTTAGTCAAATCTAGTGAGGATTTCTTGATGTTATTTGAAAGACAAAACCCCAAACCATATCTGGATACTGGAATTTTCCAGCTTTTATTGAAAATAGCTTTGCTAGCTCACAGGGAAAGTAGCAAAAATTGACGTCTTCTTCTCAAAATCCTTGTCAGTCACAGCTGCAACCACTCTCCCCATCAGCCCCAGTCCATATAATCCTTCTGTTTGTTTGTTTATTTATTTATTTTGCTTTGTTAAGTTGAAACTGACACACACATGCCTCACTGTGTTCTTCGACAGGATGTGTGTGTGTTTGTTTTGTTGCTCCATTCAGGACAGGGTCTGCAGAGCGGGTGCACAGGGTCAGTTTGTTCAACCTCTGGTCACCATTGCGACAAAATAAAACAAAATGAAATAAAATGAATTAAAAAAAATAAAATAAAGTAAAATAAAATAAAGTGCAATAAAGTAAAGTAAAGTATAAGCCTCTACCAGGGTCACACACTGAGTCTTAAAACAACTGATAAAACTTTACGCTCTCAAAATGCTTCTGTTGAATTAAATTACTTTTATGTCGCAGTATAAAAATCACCCCAATCGCTCATAGTTTAAAGTGCAGGATACTCATGTAGTGTTCCCTCACAAAAATGTATCTATGTGCTTAATACGTTACGTGTGGCCAAACAAACATTTAAGATGTTGTTTTTAGCTTTGGTTAGCAATTTTAGCTTTGCTTTAGCATTAGCAGTAGCTTTTAGACAATCAATAACAATTTTATTAATGCATTTAGTTACCCAAGACCTATAATTTCAGACAGTCAATACATTTAAATGAGCTCAATGGCAGAAAATTATATATATACAGGTGCTGGTCATAAAATTAGAATATCATGAAAAAGTAGATTTATTTCAGTAATTCCATTTAAAAAGTGAAACTTGTATATTATATTCATACATTACATACAAACTCATATATTTCAAATGTTTATTTCGTTTAATTTTGATGATTACAAATGACAACAAATGAAAATCTCAAATTCAGCATATCAGAAAATTAGAATATTACTGAAGACCAATAAAAACAAAGGATTTATAGAAATGTTGGCCAACTGAAAAGTATGAACATGAAAAGTATGAGCATGTACAGCACTCAGTATTTAGTTGGGGCTCCTTTGGCCTGTATTACTGCAGCAATGCGGCGTGGCATGGAGTCGATCAGTCTGTGGCACTGCTCAGGTGTTATGATAGCCCAGGTTGCTCTAATAGTGGCTTTTAGCTCTTCTGAATTGTTGGGTCTGGTGTATTGCATCTTCTTCTTCACAATACCCCATAGATTTTCTATGGGATTAAGGTCAGGAGAGTTTGCTGGCCAATTAAGAACAGGGATACCATGGTCCTTCAACCAGGTACTGGTAGCTTTGGCACTGTGTGCAGGTGCCAAGTCCTGTTGGAAAATGAAATCTGCATCTCCAAAAAGTTGGTCAGCAGCAGGAAGCATGAAGTGCTCTAAAACTTCCTGGTATGTGGCTGCGTTGACCCTGGACCTCAGAAAACACAATGGACCAACACCAGCAGATGACATGGCACCCCAAACCATCACTGACTGTGGAAACTTTACACTGGACTTCAAGCAATGTGGATGAAGTGCCTCTCTTCTTTTCCTCCAGACTCTGGGACCTTGATTTCCAAAGGAAATGCAAAATTTACTTTCATCAGAGAACATGACTTTGGACCACTCACCAGCAGTCCAGTCCTGTTTCTCTGTAGCCCAGGCAAGACGCTTCTGACGCTGTCTGTGGTTCAAGAGTGGCTTGACACAAGGAATGCGACAGCAGAAACCCATGTCTTTCATACGTCTGTGTGTGGTGGTTCTTGAAGCACTCACTCCAGCTGCAGTCCACTCTTTGTGAATCTCCCCCACATTTTTGAATGGGTTTTGTTTCACAATCCTCTCCAGGGTGCGGTTATCTCTCTTGCTTGTACATTTTTTTCGACCACATCTTTTCCTTCCCTTCGCCTCTCTATTAATGTGCTTGGACACAGAGCTCTGTGAACAGCCAGCCTCTTTAGCGATGACCTTTTGTGTCTTGCCCTCCTTGTGCAAGGTGTCGATGGTCGTCTTTTGGACAACTGTCAAGTCAGCAGTCTTCCCCATGATTGTGTAGCCTATAGAACTAGACTGAAAGACCATTTAAAGGCCTTTGCAGGTGGTTTGAGTTAATTAGCTGATTAGAGTGTGGTACCAGGTGCCATCCATTTTGAACCTTTTCACAAGATTCTAATTTTCTGATATGCTGAATTTGAGATTTTCATTTGTTGTCATTTGTAATCATCAAAATTAAACGAAATAAACATTTGAAATATATGAGTTTGTATTTAATGTATGAATATAATATACAAGTTTCACTTTTTAAATGGAATTACTGAAATAAATCTACTTTTTCATGATATTCTAATTTTATGACCTGTATATAACAACTTGTTCATCATATGGTACTTTCTGTTCCCCCTCACTGCCACGATGAGGCTGCAGAGAGAACATAAAGAAACATTTGTTCCTGCATAGCTGGAGGATCTGGATCAATGGAGTCTTTTCACAGAACAACGGGAGGCAGCAGGCCGTGTGATCGGGTGATGTCACTCCTTTTATTTCTCTGTTGAAAGGCCTGGTCGGTCAGTCTGACTGGTCCCAGTACTTCCCTGAGTGTGGCGGCAGCTCTCAGTCACCTGTCGACGTGACGACCACCCAGACTAAATATGACCCCAGCTTGGTTCCGGTGACCCCTCTGGGCTACAGTCAGCATGGAAACCAGCCCTTCACTCTGCACAATAACGGGCACACAGGTAACCAAGGCTCCATCAATAACCCCCATCTGTTTGCAGTCCACCTTAAAAACTGGTTCGTCTTTTTTCTTCTCGTCAGTCGTCATTGAGCTGCCGGACTGGATGGGACTCCAGGGTCTGCGGTGGCTCTTCACAGCCGTCCAGCTGCACCTTCATTGGGGCAACGGTGGCCCGGGTCACGGGGGCAGTGAACACACCATCAACGGACGGAGCGCAGACGCAGAGGTGCGTTTAAACACATCTGTAAAACCAGTGCTGGCTCTAGCCATTTTGGTGCCCTAGGCGAGTTGAAGCACGACCCCCCCCCCCCGCCCGAACTATTGCCCACCCCAATTTGAATCCATAAAAACAAGTTTGACAGAGTAAGGTACTATGGTAAATTTAGATTTATTTGCCCCCCTCCACCCCGCGGGTGCGTGTTGTATGGATTTTTTCCAAAATTTACAGATTTTTGAGTCTTTTTATCAGGTAAACGTCTGAAGAGGTTGACATGTATGGAACAACAAAATACAGACTTGTTGTTATTGAGTTTGTCGACACGAACCGCTACCTGAGAGGCACTACAAGCCCCTCTCCCGTCAGAGCGTCGGAGCAGGATGAGTCAGTGCAACGTCAATCAAATGAGAGAGAGGGTGGGGGTGATTGCTGCATTGGGGGGAGAAAATGTTTTATGGGTAGAGCAGTTTATTTTTCCTGTAATACTTCATTATAGTTTTTTAAGACAAAGCTAATTGAAAGGGGCGCTGAGCAGAGTTACAACCAGGGATTACAAATAATTGCATTTTTTCTTCTGCAGTTTGGTGCTCCCTCCAGCAGATGGCGCTCTAGGCAACCACCTAGTTCGCCTATGCCTAGAGCCGGCTCTGAGCGTTTGACTAAATTCTTACGATTAATAAAGCATTGTTTGTTGATTTCATGGTCTGTAAAAGTTAAGAACATCCTTCAGTAAATTAAGATCTGCTACAAAACATTGGGGTCCAGCAGAAGGAGCTGCATTCCTAAACTCTTCACGAGTTAATGAAATAACATTCAGAAAGGACCGTATCCTGTCCTCTCAGTTTATACCTGGAGACACGGTGGCACAGCTGGGAGAGCTGTTACTGGATCGGAACTCGACCGGGGACCTTTCGGGGTGCAGTTTGCATGTTCTCTCTGTGCATGCGTGGGTTTTCTCTAAGAATAACATTCATGTTGAAGTGCCTGTGACATGCCATCGAATGCAAAAAGTTAAAGAAAACATTTTTTACAAGAAACCTTGCATAAAACATTTAATTTTACCCATTTTGTCACATAAATTGTAAATTTTCTTTTGAACTTGTCTCAGCCAAAGTGCAACAGGAAGTGACATCAAAGGGGAACTCTTTAAGAAAGAGAACTCTGTAAATGTTGTTTATTGAAACAATATTATTTGAACTCTGACTTTTCTTCATCTCTCTGATAATGACGTTAGCTATTTTACCAATGCTTTGTTTACATGCAGACATTCCCCTCTGACATCACTTCCTGTTGCTTCACATGCAAATATCTCAACAACTGTTCATCTCAGCAGTGAGAAATATTTTTTGCAATATGCTAATAATGTTATCTTTACAATAATTTATTTAAAAGTTTTCATGTCACAGGCACTTTAAGCTAATAATCTTTCTCACCACTGCTGTTCTCTGTTCTGTCCAGCTACACGTGGTGCACTACAACTCAGAGCTCTACCCCAACATGTCTGCAGCCATGACGCAGAGGGACGGCCTGGCTGTTTTAGGAATCCTCATTGAGGTAATAAAACCACAAACACAACTGCATCCTACGCTTTGAGCCTTGTACGTCTGAGTTTCCTTTTCCCAGACAGGTGAAGAGACAAACCCGGCGTTCAACAACATCATCAACTACATGAGCCGTGTCAGACATGCAGGTGGGCCTCTTGCTCTTTTTTATAAAAATAAGACAACTTCACGGACATCCAGTCTTTTTGT
Source organism: Austrofundulus limnaeus (assembly GCF_001266775.1). NCBI lineage: Eukaryota > Metazoa > Chordata > Actinopteri > Cyprinodontiformes > Rivulidae > Austrofundulus > Austrofundulus limnaeus. The sequence continues at coordinate 782,343 of NW_013952428.1, read as the reverse complement.
TTTTTCCTATGCTACCTGATTGATTTTGTTTTTCAGATCAGAAAACATTCATCCCAGCTTTCGATGTGCAGTCCCTTCTTCCCAAGAGTCTGGGACGTTACTATCGATACAACGGCTCCCTGACGACACCCCCCTGCTACCAGAGCGTTGTTTGGACGGTGTTCCATGAAAGAGTTCAGATCTCAAAGGAACAGGTGTTGTTGAAACACTAAAAAAAAAAAAACATGCATATCCTTCAAATAAAAAAGTCAAACAAAACATTTTTTATTTAAGAAACTTGGCACAATACACATTATTTTACCCATTTGTCATATTTTCTTTTGAACTTGGCTCAGTCAAAGTGAAACAGGAAGTGACATCAAAGGGGAACTCTTTAAGAAAGAAAACTCTCTGATCTTTGTTTACCAAAACAATATAATATACATCCTGAGTCTACTTAATCTCTGATAGAGACTCAAAATAATACAAACTAAAAACTAACTAAAACTAGCAACTCTCTGTTTACATGATGTCATTCCCTTTTGACATCACTTCCTGTTACGTCACATGTGAATGTCTCAACTGTTCATCAATGTTATCTTTTCAAAAATGCATTCATATTTATAGTGAAAAGTTGATGCCACAGGCACTTTAAACACATGATTTAATGGTTAACCTGACATTATTTGTCTGAAATGTAAATAAAATCTGAATGCAATGATTCGGAAATCCCATAAAGCAACATTTTTCAATTGCTGAGTGATGTGGATTGCAGACAGGTCAGTCCAGCATCTGGTCTCTTTTACTGTGAAGCCATTTTGTAACGGTAGCAGTATGTTGCTTAACAATGTCTTTCTGAATTACGCAAGGCCTTACCTGAAAAATACGTCACCTGGATCAAACTAATGATCTACCCACTGAAAACATGAATGAAAATGAAATGTGAAACATAAAAAATATATTTAAAACATTTTGTATTCATGTAGAAGTGGTTTTGATTTACATTTTTTAATAAATTTGTTTTTGAACATTTATTCTCTGAAGCTTAAAAGTTTGATAATCACAACAACATATATATCTACATTTTTAAAGGGCCTGTCACAGCTGATTTTTGTAATAAACGTTTATGCCTTTTTGGAAAGATAACATTGATAACATGTTGCAGAACAAATTTCACGCCGCTGAGATGAACGGTTGTTGAGATATTTACATGTGAAGAAACAGGAAGTGATGTCAGAGGGGAATGTCTGCATGTAAACAGAGTGTTGTTACAAAAGCTAATACAGAAGAATCTGATGTTTCTTTAGATTATTTTTAGTCGCTATCAAAAAGAGATGAAGAAGAATTAAAGTTTAAATAATTTTGTTTTAATAAACAAAGACCAGAGTTTATTTTATTAATGAGTTACCCTTTGATGTCACTTCCTGTTTCACTTTGGCTGAGCCAAATTCAAAAGAAAATAGACCAGTTATGTGTCAAATTGGGTAAAATAATGTGTACTATGCCAATTTTCTTAAGTATAAAGATGTTTTCTTAGACTTTTTGTATTTGAAAGATAGGCGTGTCACAGGCGCTTTATAGTTCTGTAAATGACATAACATGCATAATAGTTAATAATTATGTTCATATATTCATTCTTATGCATGACTCTGGTTAATATGTCCTTAGTTGAAAGTGGGAAATAGGACCATACTTGTGCCAACTGTCTAGTTAATGCATACATCTGATAAAAACGTCATGATTCTCCTCCTTTTCTCTGCTTCAGCTGCTGAAGATGGAGACGATACTTTACTCCAGTAAAGCTGGAGACTCACACAGGATGCTGCTGCAGGACAACTACCGGGCGACACAGCCGCTCAACCACAGAGTCGTGTTTGCCTCCTTCTCTGCAGGTCAGACCTAAAACCCTTTTATTATCTGTTAATTCTTCAAAGTCTGTTTAAAAAAAAAGATTTAAGTTGTGTGAAGTCACATTCAGTTGCTGATTACCATTTTTACCACATCCTGCAAATACAAAAGCAAGCAGACATAAATATGGAAAGATTATCAACAATATATTATATATTCTGTTAACTTCAGAAGAGCAAAAACACGAAAATGAAGAATTAGAAATCCAGAGGAAAGGAGGTCAAAATGACAGCTGTTTGTTTGTTTGTGTGGAGAAAAACAGCGACTTCTTTGTTTTTTTGAGACTAATCAGCTCAACGAGGAAGCAAAGGAGACAAATGTGTGCTCATTGTAGTGAGTGGCTGAAGTGGAAGACCTGCAGTATCAGCAGACTGAGTTCAGAAGGGTCTGAAGTTCAGCTGGGATGAGTTTATTCTTTGTAACCATGGAAGTAAAAATCAGAACATGTTCTCTTGTTGTTGTTTTTTTAGAATCGGGGCAGGAGCTTTCCTCCGGTAAGATTTCTGCCTTAGACGAATAAACTGTTCTGATTTATTTCAGATGATGTTGAAGTGTTTTTGTTTCTCCTTCCTGTCCCTGCAGGTGAAGTCACAGCCATAGTGATTGGAGTGATGTGTGGCTGTGTGGGCCTGGCAGTGATCGTTCGCTTCATCGTGAAGACGATACGGTGAGAAACGGTGATTTCTGCAGATGCTGGTTCCCGGGACACTGTATTGTTAGAGTTTCACTGCTGGAGCTGAAACTGTGGAGGAACCTCAGGCTGTACTTACTCTGTCTCCTCTCTCCTGGCAGATTTTTCAAACTCCTTCACCGCGAAACAGTCGTGGTAAACAGGTGGCTTACCTGATCCTGTTACTGACACGGACTATCAGCTGTTTAATAACCATGAGATTAACGCTCCTGTTATTGTCGTCACTGTATATTATCACCTAATAAGTTTAATTCATGAAAATAATTATAAGAGAAAGGGATTAAAATTGTAAATACGTCTCTATTCATTCATCCCTCGATTATCTTCTGCTTGTTCCGGAGTTTGAGCAGGGAGGGTCTTCTTCTCACAGCCAGATCTTCCAACTCTTCTGAGGGGAACTCCAAAGTGTTCCCTGACCAGCCAAGACAGGGGATTCTGATGTTATCAGTCCATGAAATGGACGTTATTAGGCGTTATCAGTCCCATGCAATGGCTTCAGAATGTCCCTACTGTGCCTTCTAGCATCCAGACTGTCCCGACAGTGCCCCCTAGTGGGTTAATATATCAATGACGATGAATGTGTAAATAACCATTTAAGCAAAACATATTTTAATAAAATTTTTGTCCTTGCCTGGTGGCATTCCTTGCTCTTGCTGTCCGTGTCGGTCTGGAACCCTGGTCTCCCACTCTGTGGGACGACGCTCTACCTGTAGAAAACTGTGTGCGTCTTGCTTGCGCTAATTTCTGATTTCTCATCAATTGAATCTTCCTCGGTCAGAAGGAATAGGCCAACTCCACTGGTGCAGCTTATCAGTTTTATTGATGGAATAATAAGAGGTACATGGGAGATGATGTTACAGATGATGACGTAGAGATAGGAACGATGTGGTTGTATTAGGTTTTGTATGTATATGTATGTGGGTGTGTGTATATAAGTGTGTGTGTGTGTGGTTATCTGAAACAGAAGAAACAATAAAGGTGAATATTAATAGCCATGCTGGCAAGCTGTTACACATACATGCAGGATGAAAATGGCCTGTAATAACACAGAAATCCACTAGAGGGCATCATAACACCACACATGGATTATCGGTAAATGTAATAAACATACAAATGACAAAAAACCCGTCAGAACATGTGAATTAACGGCAAATCTCCTCATATGCTACTATAATGGTAATATATATATCTAGCAAAGGATAGCATAGAACTTGAGTTATTACAAGTAATGGCTTGCATTATTGGTAACCAGAGAAACCACAAGGCTAATTTCACCTCGTGGGCTGATAACTGACATAAACTCAAATATCAGGCAGAAATATTTATACTTACATAATAAAAACGCACACAGGTCTTATACACACGTGATTAAAGAAGGATTGATAGTGGATGCTATCCGTGGATGGATGTTTTTAATGCCACCGAACCACACAGAAGCACAGAAATAACTTGCTCATCTCCGTGAAAGTCGAACTACAAAAAACGAAGATGCATCATGGGTATTGTAGTGTTAAAACGCACAGGTGGACTTTTAACAGCCGCCCCTGTATTTGCAAACAAATACACTCATACAAAGTCCACTAGGTAGAAGAAGAACCCAAATCTTCAGGCACTTCAGGAAGCTCCACCAGTTTAGTTACCGGTCGAATGTAGATGCTGTCCTTGACCTTCACCTCAGCAGCTCGAACGACGCCATCCGTCCCAGGGAAAACCTTGGTGATGATCCCGACGGGCCACAGTCCTCGGGGAAGGTTGGAATCAACAATCATCACTATTTGTCCCACAGCAGAATTATCAGTAGATTTCCTCCATTTCTGTCGTAACTGAAGTCCTGGAAGGTAGTCCTGGATGAAGCGTTTCCAAAAATGATCACTGACGACCTGACTGTGTTGCCATCTCCTCTTGGACAGMGCATCATGAGGACCATACACTGCTTGTGGTAGTCCTGCATCCCGCCGCCCCATTAACAGAAGGTTTGGCGTGATGGGGTCTAGGTCAGCCACGTCAGAGGAGGCATAACCGAGAGGTTTAGAGTTAAGGATGCCTTCAACCTCTATGAGAGCTGTTAGAAGTACTTCCTCTGCCACAACTTGGTCTTTCAGGACAACTTGTAAAGCTGATTTGACTGACCTGATTTCCCTCTCCCAGGCTCCCCCAAAGTGAGGAGCATACGGTGGGTTGAAGTTAAAGTTGAAAGTCTGTTTGGCCAACTGTTGCTGCAACACTGGGGCCATGCTTTCAAAGGCGCTCTATAGTTCTTTATGGCCTCCCCTGAAATTGGAGCCTCTGTCGGACCACAACTCGTATGGCTTCCCCCGGCGAGCAATGAACCTGCGTAATGACATCAGGAAAGAATCGGTGTCGAGGCTAGGGAGGAGATCCAAGTGGACACATCGAGTGGTAAGACATTTGTAAATGATCCCCCAGCGTTTCTCTCGTCGACGTCCAATCTTAACTAGGTACGGTCCAAAACAGTCTACACCTGTAGACCAGAATGGGGGTTTGTAGAGTCTCAAACGAGCTGAGGGAAGGTCAGCCATCTTTGGTGTGGAAGGTGAGGCGCGCCATCTCCTACAGTCTACGCACTGGTACTGGTGTTTCTTAACGGCCTGCCGACCTCTGAGAATCCAATAGGTGCGTCGTATTTCTGCAAAGAGTCTCTCTGCACCCGGGTGAAGCAGTTGAGCATCGTAGTGTTTTATGATGAGACGAGTCAAAGGATAATCAGGAGCTAACACAACTGGATGGATGC
>NW_013952428.1:763316-769209 GCF_001266775.1 Austrofundulus limnaeus | reverse complement strand
GAACGATGTGGTTGTATTAAGTTTTGTATGTATATGTATGTGGGTGTGTGTATATAAGTGTGTGTGTGGTTATATAATAAAAACGCACACAGGTCTTATACACACGTGATTAAAGAAGGATTGATAGTGGATGCTATCCGTGGATGGATGTTTTTATGCCACCGAACCACACAGAAGCACAGAAATAACTTGCTCATCTCCGTGAAAGTCGAACTACAAAAAACGAAGATGCATCATGGGTATTGTAGTGTTAAAACGCACAGGTGGACTTTTAACACTACCCATTGCCCTATTAAAAGGCCACGTTATATGTTTGTTGGAGGGCGTTGTCTTTAGTGCCAACCATGACATTTTCTCTAAGGTTAACGTTAGTGGCTTTTCATGTTAACCTGTTTTTTTATGCCTCATATTAACCAGAAAGTGGTTTTGTGCCTCATATTAACCAACTGACAATCTGAAGCCATTCTATGGGACTGATAACGGCCTATTAACGTCCATTTCATGGATGATAACATCCGAAGTGGGTGCACAAGAGACGTCGGCTGTGTCTTCCGTAGTGCACATTTATAGGCTCAGCTTCCTCTGTCATAATGAACAGGTGTTACACCATATTTTGTGACCATCATATATTGTGACCAGAGGGGGCGCTGTTGCGTTTCTACAACAGAACTTGGCCGAACATGGCCACAAAGAAGAATGATATGCCAACAGTGTAACCCAGAGGTCACAAAATATGACAACTGTTGTCATATATTGTGACCTCACTGTAAGGAAATAGTAAAAATTTTTATTCAAAAACTATTTATACTAAATGTTTACATCCTCTAGTGTCAGAAAAAAAATTTTGATCACTGACATGGTGACTGTTATTAAATTAGTACAGAGTCACATAATATGATAGTTATTACCATGTATAGTAGTAATAATAGTAGTAGTAATATTAATAGTCAACATGCCAGTGATCAAAAGTTGTTTTTCTGACGTTAAGAGGATGTAAACAATGAGTAGAAGCAGTTTATGAATAAATATTTGTATTATTTACCAAGCTACAGTGAACAGTTGTCATATTTTGTGACCTCTGGGTTACACTGTTGGCGTATCATATTCTTCTTTGTGGCCATTTTTGGTCAAGTTCTATTGTAGACACGCAACAGCGCCCCCTCTGGTCACAATATATGACGGTCACAAAATATGGTGTAACACCGGCACCTTGTACCTGCACAAACTGCACATATCCATCTGCACAGGACCCAACTGTAACTTTAAAACATTAACAGACTTAACAAGTTCTTACTCTTAACAACTTCAGCACCATGTGACTGTACCAAACTGATCCGGAACAAGGTCCAGAAGAGTTGTTACAGAAATGCCACTAAGTACATAATCCTCTTTTTCTAGTATAAGCTAAAAAATCATCTTAAGATCAGTATTAATTGGATCTTTTGACCATTTAAGCAAAAGCATGTTTGTTTCTCAAACAGAAATGGTGGCTTTCTCCAGTTTCCAGTTGTCAGTTTAACATTTTTTTAATACTTGGGTCCATTTTTCATCTCCTTGAGTTGCCATATCTGCCTCATATGATCACTACAATATCAAAACCACTCTAAAACCAACCAGAAACCAAAATCAGCTCTTTCAGTTCCCCCAGCGAACAGCTCAAACAGGGCCGGCCCGGTGGATTGGGCAGTGTAGGCAAATGCTAAGGGCGCCATCCATCTAGAGGGCGCCACAAATGGGGGATTAAAAAAAAACAAGCTTTATAACCTTTATAACATTTTGTTTTAGAGATTTTGAGAAAATGATTCATGCTTTCATGACAACACATTTGGACTACTGTAATTCATTGTACAAGATCAGTCCTCCCTGCATCGAGTCCAAATGATTCAAAATGCTGCAGCCCGACTTCTAACTGGTACACAGAAACATGAGCGTACAACACCTGTGTTGGCTTCTTTACATTGGTTACATGTAGCTCACATTTTAAGATTTTATTGTTAGTTTTTAAAGTTTTGAATGGCCTTCCTCCAACCTAACTTTTGCATGTTCCTTCTTCATCTGGAACATTGAGGTCAAACAACCAGAAGCTTCTAGATGTTCCAAGATCCAGATTTAGGAGTAGAGGTGATCGTGCTTTTGCTGTGTCTGCTCCCAATCTATGGAACAACTTGCCCTTTCATATTATCATATTTATTAAAGTATAATATGTAAAATTAAATCCATAAAATCATCCATAAAGTTTGGGGGTAGTACTATACTTGGATAAATATTTTTACTTATTTTAACTGAAATATCGGCTTCATTCACAAAATTATTGTGTCCCGAAATGAGACCACGTCGTAAAAAGCAGTTGAAACGAGCTCACCTCTGACACTCCTCCGTGCTTCAGAGTGAGATAATAACAGATCCAAGCAGGTGACATGATGTGGAAAAAAAGGGGGGGCGGGTATTCCTGCACCTTAGTAATGATAACAAACTAAAGACATTAGTGTGTGACCGAGCCGCTCCTCCAACAACAACAAACACATGTTCGTCTGTAATGGCTGCCGTCTACCGGTGTTCTGAAAAAGTTTGTATCCCTGAAAAAAGGTTTCCCCACCAGAGGGGGCGCTCACGAGTAGGAAGTAATCTGCTTTTCCCCCACAAGATGGRCCAAATCTCATGTGAAGTCTCTGACTTTTGTGTTGGCGCCTCCTGGTGGACTATGTGTAAAATGCCAGAATTCAAATGATGCTGCTACAGCTGATATATATTTGTTGTCAAAATACCTTTTAGTACATATGTTGTTAAAATAAAACGAACAGTCCAATGATCATTTTACTGATATGTATAAAGACTGCAAAGACTGAAAAATCTGGAAGTCTGTATGAAATTGGAGGTAGTTTGAGGATTAAATTTTTATGCTTTTTAAGCTAAAAAAAGGAGGGGGTCGTACTATAGATGAGATCGTATTATATATGAATAAATATGATAGATCTGCTCATAGCTTGGAAAACTTCTTAAGACTCACTTTTATTCAGTGGCATTTAATTAAATTAAGGCGTGGTTTTGTAATTTATCTGTTCTTACCATTGTTGGTTTTAAATTATTGTGTATTTTTTATCAATTATTGTAGTTTTGTGATATTTGTGGATTGTTGTGCAGCACTTTTGTGCAGCTTTTAGCTGTTTTTAAAAGCGCTTTATAAATAAAGTTGACATTGACATATGTTATGGTCAGGTTTTAAAAGATTACAGTTATTATTATTATTATTATTATTATTATTATTATTGTTATTATTATTTCCTGCTGCAGTTCTGACAGTTTTGGGCCTTTTGTTGCCCTACATAAAGTATGTAAACATGTAATACATGATTAAAGCTTGTAAACAGTCTTTGATTACACAATGAGCATTAATGGCCCCAAACCATATCATTGACTTTTTCTTGGACTACTTTTATCATCACATTACCACTATTACACTGGTTTTGATGTTGTAGTTGTGCAGTGTGAGTAATCTAAATTATGTTTATTTCCTATGTAAAGTGTATGACAGTGCCTGAGTTTGGATCTCATTTTTTATCGTAGTAATCACACCCATGATTGTGATAACAAGTTAAATCATGTTAGATCTTCAGGCTGTTAGTTGGATTTGTGTCAAGAACCCTTGAAGGAGGCTGTCATCGTGCTTTGAACCACAGTTTTCCATAATCTCAATCAGCTGTGTGCACTTATTTAACAAGTAATCTTGATTAATACGAGCAGGAATGAGCTTCAAATCCAGCTGAACAGAAACTCTTTGACATGTTCAACTCATGATTTTTGTTTTATTTCTGTGATTCTCTTTCCTGACCTGGTGGCAGTTCTTCTTCTAGCTGGGACGTCCTGCACAATAATCGACCTGCTCCCATGCCAAGGTCAACGCTCAACAATCATGACCTTTAACCTTTGATCCCTGGCCACATCTCTTTGTTTTAGCCACAAGTTCACAGAGATTTAACCTCTTCGATTAGACTTTAACACCTCTTATAATACTGTTTAAAGATAATCCACTCACTGTGAGCGAAGAAACAGCACAAGGAAAGTTGTCAAATTAACTCAATGTTTAAAATAATACAACATTTTACAATTTAAAGTAAGATTAGTTAGTAGTTTTGTTTAGCTGCTTGTTGTGTGATGTTCATTGGATGCTTAAATGACAGTTTGTAGCAAAATACAGAAAACAAATATCTGTAAACCTAATCTGTGAATGTTTTATGTTGTAGTCTGAAAGTTTGTGAACAGAGTTTATCTGCAACTTACAAATTAAATATTTAGTTAACAAGCTAAATATTTAACTTGTGACTTAAATATTTAGTTTATAAATTATGACATTTATAAATGTATGAATTATATGGTGAAAAACTGACTTTGAAAAAAATAAATCTGTTCTTTTTTTCTTATAAAAGGCTAAATAAAACAAAATATTGCTGGTAATATTTGACTGTGTAACTTTACAAACGGCACGCCATAATTTCAACACCAGCAATTTGGTTCCTAAAAACTATTAGCTAAAAACATTTTATCTGATAAGCTGAGAAATGATTTATCTTTCAGGTTGCAGGTAAGGTTTTTATGAATTTCTTTTTGGGCCTAACACTTCTTGTCCTCTACCTGTCCACCTTTCTCTTATTTTAAGGGGGTCATTCCTGGGTTCCCTGCAGTACATCCATCCCTTCCACAGTGTAATGTCTGCACTGTAATTCAGTGTTTAATTTAATTTAATTTATTTAATTTATTTAATTTAATCTAATTATTTAATGCTTTCCATTAATAACCCTAGGAGAACATATTGGGAACCGTACCAGGGAACACAGGTATAGACCCTTGTTTAGGCACACAATACTCATGTCATGGTCAGGTACACGTCAGAAAATTAACTGAAAAAGCAGTTATTGGTCAGGTTTAACAAAACTGACTGTACTAAATCATCAAGGGTGACCTCTTCTGGATAATAAAAGAACTACACTAACCAAGACAAACCCTAATGTTTGTCATCAGCTAACAGTTTCATCCCATTGTGTGTTTTTAGGGTAAAAGATCAAGAAAAGTCCAACAACAAAAAACAAGATTTCGCTCTCAGCACGACCTCAGAAGCTGAAAGAAAAGACCCCTCAGCGTCCCCTCGGACCGAGCCATGACGGCACAACTCGGCTCAGGCCAGAAACCCAAACACATCTATCTGTGGGTTTTTTCAGAACACTTTCATTTTTTTTATTATTGTTTTTCACAGAAAGTGACAAAAACCTCTCAGAAGAAGTGAAAGCGAGAAAAAACCTCACCACAGGATGAGCCAGCAGCTGTGTGTCGATGTCCTACGTCACTCACACCAAAATAAAATCAAACGCTTGGAGCAAAAATGTCCTTTTGCCGTACTTTTTACTCAGCCTGACTCAGATCGATTCCTGTAAAAATGTAAAAATATGCAGTATATTTAATTGCTTTCCTCTGAGTTTCTCTAAAACACGAGCCTAACCTTTTGTAAATTTGGTGAGTTTTTCATAATTGTCCCGTTCACTATGAAGTTGTAAAGAACAGCAGACAATGTTTATGAAAGCACATGAAATGCTAACGCATGTCTGAGCTGTAGATTCATGTTCTAAATGAACATTTTGGACATGATTTTAAATCAAAAGATCATGTTAGAAATGAATGAATATTTGTGCCTTTACTGTGTTGGTTTTTTTAAATGTAATTTGCCAACACAAGTGTCACATTAAAACACTCAAATGTTTGAAAAAAATTGTCTTTGGGTCATTACAGAAAACTTTTTGCTTCTCTTTTTGCTTCTCTTTTTGCTTCTTTTACTTACTACTTACTACTTACTACTTACTTACTACTTACTACTTACTTACTTACTACTTACTACTTACTTACT
>NW_013952428.1:757524-761577 GCF_001266775.1 Austrofundulus limnaeus | reverse complement strand
GTATACAGTTCGTTCTTTGGTTTTTAAGTGTAAAACCAAAATGAGAAAAAATGTATTTTTATATTATTATTTTTCAACTAAATTAGAAAAGCAACTATTGCAAAAGTAAAAATGCTCTTTTTTTAATTTATAGTTTAAAGCAATGACAAGCTTTGTATTTTGTTCGTGACCGTTTGGAACCATAAATCATGACCTTCAGAGTTTTCACTTCTCACCATGAATATGTTTGTCTTATTTGGAGCTATCAACACATTAAGAGCTGATGATCTTACTGTGAACAAAATTGCTGTAATATTCCAGTTTATGCAGAATATGGTTTAACTGCAGTCTGTCAATATTGTGATTTTATATTGAACCATACATGGTTTTTAGTTTTGGGGTGCCCACTCCAGGATTTTCAGCAGCCACCTTTGTAAAAATTCTGGAGGCACCCCTGTTTCTTGAACTAAACATTTTCTGAAATTCACTCATTTAATGTAATAAATGCACAAGGGGGAAATGAACAAACTGAAATATTAAGTTGTTCAATTTCTAATATATTTTAAAAGTAAACAGCTGAACAAATCAGAGTCCATTCATTACTTGCTGACTGTGAAACCAGAAACTCCTGCTTTAGTAACCATTTCCTTTTTTTACTGTCAACTGCTGATTTACCACCTGCAATGTCAGGAAAAGCTGAATAAATATGTTGTATGTTTCCAAAATAACTTTAGTTTTCAAACAGTTACCTTGTTGAGGTGCATTAGTTGCATGTTTATTTTTACGGTTAGATTTCAAGGAAAAAGTAAAAAAGAAAGACGAAGCATTTAATTTAATTACTCAGTGTCAGGTGTATGGGGTGCCAAGTGTAAAATGAAATATTTAAAAAATGTGATTACCACGTTGCTCAGTTTCTGAGTGTAAAATCATACCTAAAAATGTCCACAAACATTTTATCATTTAGCTCATTTTTCATACATTTTGCAAATTTTTACAAAATGTTACATTTAAATGTTATGTTTAAATGTTAAATATCCTACATCTAAATGTGTGACTCTAAATGTAAAAATGAAATATTTTAAATGTTGCAGCTAAATGATAAAAATTATTTTTAAAATTTTCAGAATGGAACAAGCCTTTGCTGTTGGTGCGCAGCTTTTGTTGTGATGTCATCATACTGCGACAAGAGCAAATGCTAACACTGCTAGCGCTACTGAAGACTGAACTCAAACTGTGTTCATTAAAAACAATGTGATCCGGTAGTTTGAAGTATAGTTTGGACACAGACCAGGTTTGATGTCATGTAAGAAGCATTAGCAATGTTAGCAGAGTTAGCAGCATTAGCAGTGTTAGCAGCATTAGCAATGTTAGCAGAATTAGCAGCGTTAGCAGAGTTAGCAGCATTAGTGTTATTAGCAGAGGTAGCAGCATTAGCTTATATACACTCAGTATATGGTGCTAGCTCCCACAATAAATGATGAAAGCTCCAAAGCTAAATTACTGAACATCATGTTTGATCGTTATTTTGTACGGAGCCTTGAAACTATTTAAAATATAACTTTAATCACACGCTTTTTATCCTTGACTCTGTTTTAGTCTCTTATGTAACCCATCACCATCATCATCATCATCATCATCATCATCATCATTCATCAGTGCATTGCGGCTGTCACAAAATGTCAAAGCACATAAGTGAAAAATGTAATAAACAGACAGTTTTTGAAGTAATTAGATGTTTTCGTGTCACAAACAGCATCTTTTTTTTAGATCGGAGTAATAAGTTAATCAGAGATCCTTTAACAATACATCAGGTATCTAAAAATAGCTTCCTGCCTGCCTGGTGCTCTGGTCTGTATTTACAGCAGGAAGTGAACCTCTGCTCTGAGACACATCCATGTGGACGGGGTTGGGTGAAACACACAGCCCTCCCACTCACACAGGAAGTAAAACTGAGCAACAACTGAAAGGCAGCAAAACATCTGCCAGCTGCAGTTTTACACTCAGAGGACAAAGTTTCTGCTTCAAACAAGGTAGGAAATTCTCTCAGCTCTTCCCTGTTTTCAGTGCTTTCAGGGGGAAAAAGCACAAAAACAAACATGGTTTTTCAGAAATCCTTTTCCTGCTGATGGAATCTGTCCCTGTTTGGAACAAAGAAGTAATTTCTTAGAGGGGTTCGAAGGAATGAAAAGAACATAATTTGTTCACTCGTTTCAGAAAATGGCTGCCCCCCGAGTCTTTCTCTCTCTCGCCGCTGATGACTCATCCAACATCTGCCCTGAACGATGCTCCCTGCCAGCGCTCCAAATGGAACAACGCCTTCCAGACGTTCATCAGACGCCACCTCCCCTCCGGAGCGCCCAACTCTCTGAATCCCGACGAGTGGAGGAAGTACATCCAGAGCGTGGGGAAGTGCGACAGGCCCACGCAGTCCTTCCTGCACCCGGAGGACCTGGACCGGGTGAAGGCGGTGTGCTCCAGCAGCGGGGGGAAGGTGTACCGCAACAACCTGTGCATCAGCCGGCAGCCCTTCACGTTCGTCACCGTGAGGAGCGTTCACGGCACCTGTGGGATCAAGAACGTCACGAAGGAAACCAAACACCTGATCCTGGCCTGCGAGCTGTTGGAGGATCAGTGCGTGCCGGTCCACTTTGAAGGAAACCCTAAAAACCAGAAGCCTGAAAACAACGCCTACAGCTGCCAGGACCCGGATAAACGAAACCAGGCTGTTAGCTGCAGGATGACCTGGTTCTGCTTGTTTCTTCTTCTGTGTTTTGTTTACGGCTTTTGACTCTTTTTTTAAAACAATACCCAAGATTTAAACAAGACTAACGTTCTGTTCTGAGGACATGCTCTCCGGTCAGTCGTGATATTTTACGCGTATTTTTAAAACAGTATTCGATCACAAGTGTTTGATCATTTCATTTCATAGGAAATGTTTTTTTACTCGAGTTTTAGTATTTATATTATATGCATGTATTTTCAGTCCATGTTGAAGTTTGATAGTAATAGTGCATGAACTTTCAAATGAAAAACATAAATGTTTTACATAAGCAGCTCATTTTGTTGTTTTTCTGTGCGCTTCACAAACGTCAGACAAAAACTTAAAAAGTATAAATTCTCTAAATGTGGAAAAAAAGGTACAAAAAGAAAAGCTGATAAAAAATTAACGAGTTGAGTTTCAACACAAGCTCTGTAAGTCAGATAACAGTTAGTCTGATCAGCTAATAATTAGTCTAATGAACTAGGGGTGTAAGAAAACATTGATACACTGAAATATCACGATATTTTATTTCCCGATTCTGTATCGATATTCTAAAGCCCTGTATTGATTTTTAATTAAGGTTTAAAATGTCAACTTTCCTGCCGGCCGTTCATTTTTTTATGTTGTAGTTCAGCCTCTGACCACTAGTTGGCAGCAGTGAGCCAGACATTTGGCTCCTCTACCTCTTGAGCACCAGAGAGTAAGAGAGCATTAGCATTGTGAGTAAACATTAGCTTCATHCWRCGATAGCTGAATCTGAGCAGAAAAGACCGACACCCTCTGCCCTTTAAGCTGAGGTAAGATTACAAACAGTTATTTATTTGTCAGAATGTCTATTTTAAGACAAATTAAGTGTTTCGTGCGCTCTTTTTTTTTTTTTCCAATTTTAATCAGCCTTCAATTTACAAAAGGCTAGTGCATGTGTCTAGCGCCTGGAGCTCGGCGCTCCCTCCGTGACATAAAACTCTGTTGCTCTCAATGTCCGGCTGATCACATCAGAGTCCATAAACTTTAAGTTTATCCTGCTGTGTTCGCTTCAAAAACAGTTTAACTGTGTTGTTTAGCTTCTCCATTTATTTACTGTTTATTTTCGGGACCTGCCCTGCTGTTCGACCCACAGTTATTTAAATCAGGTTCTGGATGCAGAACCAAAAAAAAAAAAAATCACAATATATATATGTGCCATTTGTAAAGTTACACAGTCAAAAATTGCCACTAATATTTTTGTTTTATTTAACCTTTTATAAGAAAAAAATAACAGATTTATTTTTCAAAGTCAGTTTTTCACCATATGATTCATACATTTATAAATG
>NW_013952428.1:752871-756811 GCF_001266775.1 Austrofundulus limnaeus | reverse complement strand
CATTTATAAATGTATGAATCATATGGTGAAAAACTGACTTTGAAAAATAAAATAGTTATTTTTTTCTTATAAATTCTAAATAAAACAAAAATATTGGTGGTAATTTTTGACTGTGTAACTTTACAAACGGCACCCCATAAATATATCGCCTTGCTTACAGTCTCACAATATATCGTGATATATCGTATCGTGACCCCTCTGTCATGATGTGTATCGTATCACCAAATTCTTGCCAACACTCAGCCCTATAATGAAGTAAACGTTAGTTTGACAAGCTAACCAGCAATCTGATATGCTAATGGCTAATGTGACTAGCTAAAGGTTAGTTTAATGAACTAAAAGATAAAAACTAGGGCTGTCAAAGGATTAAAATTTTAATCTATTAATTCCAAGGTAGCTGTGAATTAATTCAATTCAATTCAAAAATACTTTATTGATCCCAGAGGGAAATTAGGTGTTGTTGTAACTCATTTAAATAAAAACGTATTGTAGATGCTGATGGCTGTGGGCAGGAAGGATCTTCTG
Source organism: Austrofundulus limnaeus (assembly GCF_001266775.1). NCBI lineage: Eukaryota > Metazoa > Chordata > Actinopteri > Cyprinodontiformes > Rivulidae > Austrofundulus > Austrofundulus limnaeus. The sequence goes on along the minus strand of NW_013952428.1, from coordinate 756,286 downwards.
AAAATTGTTGAAGATGAGGGGAATGAACACAGAAAAAGACTTGCAGGTAAATTAATTTGTTTCCATTTCACAGATGGGGAACAGATTATATCAGGCAGCTGAAATATCCATTCTCTCCTCTTCTCCACACATATCTTTGGGAAATAAAAAACAATTGTTTCCAAATTCTCAAAAATTAAGTGTGGTAGCATACTACACATTTCCTTAATCCAGTAATCTGTCATATTTTACATTAGAACGGGATTAACCAAAAAGTTTACACTCTGATTTTTAGGAAGTCTTTATTTTTGTGCCCTGCTGTCGGCCATCTTCCCTCCTCCTTCATCAGAAATGATAAATGATAAATGCACACTACATGTTGGAAACCTGTTTGTTGACTTTTATTTGTCAGGCTTACGAGACAAAAGCTGAAAAAAAGATTGATTCTCTTCGCGTTTAAAATAACACAAAACAGCGTAAAAAGACCTCCACACAAGACCTCGTTTATTTATGTGTGACTTTTTATTTTGATAGCTGCCGATTAAACTGAAAGTTACAACATTGACATGATTATATGAGTAGTTTTTATCGAGGAATCGATCAGAAGCGTCATGAACATGGTCAGACCCGCCGGATCCACCTCTCTGGCTGCAATGCGCGCTCCCGACACAGGAACAGATTTTCTCACAAGACCTGTATCAACGTACTGCAGTGCACTGAAAATCCACCACAGGGCAGAATACAGCTCTCAAATGATAAACGATTATTTGAGGAAAATATTGACCACATTGATAAAATATACTGTAGGTCACAGAATACTGCGTAGCAAATATGATACAAATGGTGATATAAGGTTAGGAACATTGTCAAAATCAGGCAGATTTTTACATTTGATGATGCTGAGCTTCCTGTCCAAGCGTTTGTGACTTCACGCATCAGCGTTTGTGACTTCACGCATCAATTACTGTAACTCTCTTCTTTCTGGGTTATCTAGGAAAAGTTTTAGAGTCTGCAGATGGTCCAAAATGTGTCTGCCCACATTTTAACCAATACTACACATTAAAAAACAAAGTGTAATTTTAACACCTACAGAGTTGAATTTAACTCTGTTTCATGTATTTGGTTTTTGGTAAAATGTCCTCTATAGTCAGTGTAAACTTTTCAGAGTTAATTTTACTCATTTTAGTGTCAAAATCAACAATGAATCGAATAAAATTATTTAATACCACAGCTCATTAACACTCTATAGAGTAATATTGTTATTTTTATGGAGTTAATTTTACACTAAACTTTCTTTAAAAAGTACACTTTATGGTGTTATACTACAATTATTTTTGTTTTCCTTTTTACACAGTGTGAGTCAGAGTACACACAGTTCTGCACTCTATCCTAAAGTTAAAATCAACTCTTTAAGTGTTGTGTTAACACTGGTCATCAGTTGGCAAAACAGCACAACAATGTGACCCTTCACACACCAGGAAGTAGCTCTCACTCATGGTGTCGACTTATGGCAAATAACACAAAACTTGAACTTGAAAAACTAAACAATCTGAACAAGAAAAACTAACCAGAAAATGATTTTTTTACACTCACGATCATTTTTAATAGTTTTAGACATGTAGACACATCATTTCTACTACATTACCCAGCATTCCTTGCTGAGAAAATTCTGGTCCATGAGGAAAAGGGCGGAGCTTTTCAAGAATACTTTCAACACTACATTGGCTGTGTCCAATACGACAGGACGGGTCCTCCGAAGGTCGAATTTGTCGGCCGCATACGTCACAGCGCCGCAACGAAGGACGTCCAAAACTGAAGACTCCTCCGATGCGGCCGACAAATATGTCCTTCCTTTGGCCCGAATCGAAGGACAGGTCTGATGGATCCTTCCCGGCCCAGCATATCCCATAATGCTTTGCGGCCCGACGGAGATTGTTTTTATGCTAGTAATGGCGGACGAAGCGAGAGAAAAGAATACATTTTAAATAAAAATATGGTGATATAAAAATTAAAAAAATTAGCGGCTGTAATTCTAATACTTTTATCATTTGTATGGACATGTTTTTAAATATTATTTTTTCGTCATAAAAACGCGAAATAAACATGAACCTACAGCGGGTCAATTAGTTCTTCAAATGATACTTTTAAGTTACTTTTATAGTTTTGTGATATTAATAATGTTAATGTATTGATATTTTTCTAGTTTTGATTTAAGTTTGCTTGTTTAGCGTCGTCACAGTTGCTAGGTGACAAGACGTACGCCGGGGTAAGGAGGGGAGGCTAGACCGTCCAAATCCACAGCCTCTTTTTTTCCGGTCGTCCCGGTCTACCAAGGACCCGGCCTGCCGAGACCGGGGAGTCTGGGTCCTCCGGAGGACCCGGCCTGTCGTTTTAGACACAGCCATCGTGTTATATAGCGACACGGTTAGGTGTTAATCGAGACTTAACAGTGGGCGGAGCTTATTTAACACTGTCCAGTGTTGAGACAACACTGAGGAAATCAACTCTGTGGATTAACACCAACACTGGAAGTCAGTTTACTCAGAAACAGTTTAAAAACCACTCGGGGAGCTGAAATTAACTCTGAAAGTTTAACACTGCAAATTTAACACCATTTTTTTACTGTGTAGGAAATATGAGCACATTACTCCAGTGATGTCATCTCTTCACTGGTTGCCTTGTCAGGTTCGAGCTGATTTTAGCTGCTCACCTACAAGACTTTAAATGTTCTGGTGCCCCCATGTCTCACTGACCTCCTGCGCCCCTGTGCTCCACCTCGTTCTCTCAGATCTGAAGGCCTTTTATTAATCACAAAAGCCAGAAGAAAAACTGTTGGTATTACTTTCATGCCCGTTCTCTGTGGAACACCTCAGGACATCAGGGAGGTGTTTAAAGCAAACTTAAGACTCACTTGTTCACTTTTTTTAATGTTTTATTTTATTTATTGCATTTGATATTTTGTGTTTTCATTTCTTGCTACTTGTTCAGCACTTTGTCTGAAAGCGCTTTATAAATAAAGTTATTGTTGTTATTAACAGTTCGATCCATTCAGAGTTTGTATTTCTGCAGCACAAATGTCCCTTTTTTTAATCGAGACACGTTTTTCACTCACCTCAGCTAATTTCCTTAACCTGCGGTTTATTTGTGGCAAATTTATTTAGCAACAGGCCTCACAAGGCATCACGTGTAAAACAGAAAATTTAATTTGATCGCTACGTTATAAAAAAAAACTGAATCTCATCTTGTCTGATAACAAAGCTCTTGTTGTTGGAAAATCGTTTAACCTGTTTTCTACATTTTATCTTACATCTTTGTGAAAAAAAAATCACTGGGATAACGTCACGCTTGGATGGATTACAGCACTGAAAACTGTTGTTCTCATGGAAACACAAACAAACAAGAGTTTTTCTCAAATGAACCCTCAGGTGCTCTGACC
>NW_013952428.1:744239-752306 GCF_001266775.1 Austrofundulus limnaeus | reverse complement strand
CCCCCCCCGCTGGGACTGGAGTGTCACGCGAAGCCGAGTTCACCAAACAGGATCAAACACCGGTGGCCTCGCAGGCCCAGACATCTTCCTCAGCAGAGGTCACAGAGTTCAGAGGAAGAGGAGTCATGGCACCAGCGGTGAGTCACCACCAGGTGGCAGCAGAGCAGCTGCAGAACCTGAAGCTGCTTTGCTGCCACCGCCAGGTGGCAGCAGAGCAGCTTCAGGTTCTGCAGCTGCTCTTTTTAAACAAACTGGACATGTTGAAACTAACTCCTCGTTTATCCTGTGAGTGTGAGTGTGACCCCTTCACGTGTCTACCTGTACAAGTTGATCCATTTTTTATTATGTTGTTCTCGAGGCAAAGGACAGAGATACACAGGCACAACTAAAACATCACTCATGTCAGGGTACTTCCCATCTGTGGAAATGCTTCCATAACATAAGGGAGAAAAAAAAGTTACTTCTTTTAAAAAAAAAGATGGTCTTGTGGCTCAACTTGCCCCAGCTCAGGGGTAAATTGAGCCACCTGGGGGGTAAAGTGACCAAATTATGTTTTCCAGTTTAAACTTGAGAGTAATTCTGATTCAACAAGTCAAATACCTAAAATATTTGAATGAAAACAACGATACAATTGAACACAAACAGTAGCTTCAGTGGTACAGAAGGTCGGGGCCGGCCCCCTGGCATAGGCAGTATAGGCAAATGCTAAGGGCATCGTCCATTTAGGGCAGCGGTCTGCAACCTTTGTGATCAAAAGAACCGTTTCTACTGTTCGGCTCGCTGATAAAATGTGTCCAGAGCCACAAAACAAGCTGCCGCTTTGATTTTCAACTGGTGGTCCGTGGGCCTTTTCGAGTGCGTTGAAGGGGCGCCTTTACGGCCACTGGGGGGGTGACATTATAAAGCAAAAAGATCTAGTGAATTTTTTTTATTAACAATTTATTTCAAACATGGAAAACAAAATTAAACAATGATGAAAAAATGATAATAATGAAATTAACATATTTGAAAAGGAATGGGAAGAAGTAAAAAAAAACTTATTTAATCCCACCCTTCTCCATGGCTTATTAAAAAATAATAAAAATTAATTCTTCTTTTTTCTTATTCAAAATCACAATTTCATGAAGATTTAAACAACAATCTGTTTACCTACTAAATTATATAGTACAGAAAATATTTATAAAGATAAACATACATTTATATGCAGCACATACACACATGAATGAATACATACAACACATATACGCAGTCCCAAACGTACCATATATTGCAAAAACAAAGCAACCACAAAACAAAAAGAAACAATATTATATACATACACATATACACATATACATACACATATACACATATACATACACACAAAATCAGCCACACTGAGCATCTCTATATCTTTTGAAAATAATATTTCTATACTTGTCCTTAAATTGTCTTATGTTTGGACATTCGTTAAGTTCCACACTCAGACTGTTCCACAGTTTTACTCCACCAACAGAAATACAAAACCCTTTTCGAGTTGTTTGAACAAAACTTCATTTAAAATTAAATTGACCCCTTAAATGATAAATCCCTTCTCCTTCAACAAATAATTTCTAAATATTGCCTGGTAATAATTTGTTTTTTGCTTTAAATGTTATTAGTGCTGTTTGTAACTCTACAAGATCCGTAAATTTGAGTAATTTTGACAAAAAGAATAATGAATTGGTATGATCCCTATATCCAACCCCATGAATTATCCTTATTGCTTTCTTTTGCAAAATGAATAATGGTTGTATAACTGTTTTGTAATTATTGCCCCAAACTACTGCACAATTAGTTAAATATGGAAGAACTATGGAACAGTACAGGATATGTAGAGATTTGTAATTCAGAACTTGTTTTAATTTTAATATTTATTATTATTTTTACAATTCTGGACAAAAAAATCATGTAAACAAGACGAATATTATATATAGTTTTATACCAAATTTCATAAAAACTAGTAAAACTGAACTATTCAGGAATATTTCTTCTAATCATAATTAATATGTAGTCTTAAAGGTCTTTAAAAGTAACCCTGATGGATTTGAGAGAAAGATCACAGGAAGAAGTTGGATTATTTAGGTAGACAACAGGTTAGCATGAGCTAATCAACATGTTTTACTTTTTGTATTAATAGTATTGATCATGTTTGCATTCAAACAGATTTCGGTTGTGAGCATAAAAACAAAATACATATATTCTGTTATGTTTGGTCACATTTTCAAAGAGCCACTGCAGAGGGACCACCGAGACCACAGACCCTTGATCCAGGGGGTGCCACAAATGGGAGATGAGATTTTTTTCTAACTCTTTATTAGGTTATAGTTGATTTAGCCTTAAGATGGGTGAGCTCTGTTTGTCGACCTAAAAAAGGTTCTAGTTGATATTTTTCATTATTTAGACTGAGACCCATATGTCAGCCTCCGATGGAAGGAAAGAGGTCGTAATGTTCAGGTGCCTCTCGCACAGGAGCTGCCGGACCAGGGGATTCTGATGTTATCAGTCCATGGAATGGACGTTATTAGGCGTTATCAGTCCCAAACAATGGCTTCAGAGGGTCCCTACTGTGCCTTCTAGGCTTCAGACTGTCCCGACAGTGCCCCCTAGTGGGTTAATATATCAATGGCAATGACTGTGTAAATAACCAAAAGATATTCTAATAAATTTTTTGTGTCCATCCCAAACCTGGTCTCCTGCTCACTGGTCCGACACTCTATCCATCGTTGCCCTATTGGAAGGCTACAAAGTACAACCATTGGAGTGCGGTGTATTTAGCGCTAACCATGTCATTTACTCTAAAGTTAACCTTAGTGTCTTTAAGCCTCATATTAACCAGTTTTTATGCCTCATACTAACCAGCTGACATTCTGATGCCATTCTATGGGACTGATTACGCCTAATAACGTCCATTTCATGGAGGATAACATCTGAAGCGGGTGGCCGGACACTAACAGCATTGTGGTGAAGCAGGAAAACAAAACAAGGTTTTTGAGATCACCAGATGGGGAAAAAGAGGAACAAACCTCAAGTACAGTGATTCACTAAAGAAACAAAACAGAACAAAGTCTTTCTTATTTATAAAGGGCAGCTTGTTTAGAATTGACCAAAAGTCATCTAAATTAATTACCATCAGACTGGATTTCTCAGAAACCCTTCTCAGTGCTCAGACTCTCAGAACAAACACCAAATCTCCAAGCGTTTCAGAAACAGTGGAGTGGCTTTTAGACCCTGAAAAACCTGCAAATAAAGTCCGAACACAGAAGACTTTAACCTTTCTGTCAGCCTGAATACATTTGAATATTTAACCTCAGTTTTTCCGAGGCTTCGGGGAAAGTCATAAGACCATGAGGAAATCACAGGACCACTTGATGCCATTTTTTTTCTGCTTTCCGCCTCGAGACAAAGCAGAACCGCATGAGGGTCCGCCGCTATCTGAGCCAGGAAAAGAAAAGGAAACTCGTGAATCTGATATCAAATCATCTGTTTTCAGGACACTGTCTGTGCGCTTCCTCATCGATGACATCACAGCGGGGGTCATGAACCTGTTTACTGTACAGAGTCACAAACTGCTGCTGACACACAAAGGAGGAAACCATCGTGGACTCGGGTCAAGGAGGAAAGGCAGCAGCAGAATAAAAGAATGAGTGCAGAGTGGGGGCAGGGGTAGATGCAACAACAGAAAAAAGGAGCGGTTGGGGGGGGGGGGGGACACGATGGCTGCACTTTTATTGAACTTGTTGGTTTTTTTTAGGAAACCAGAAGAGTACTGACGTAAATGAAAGCAGTGAAAGTCTGAGAACGGGCTGTTTTTCTTCTGGCCTCGCTGCACCTCTGCTCCTCTTACCCTAGAATGGCTTCAGAATGTCCCGACTGTGACTCCTGCCGTTCATTAAATGGACTGATAACGTCAGAACCCGCTGCACAAAGCCACTATCTGGTTAATATGAGGCATAAAACCACTAAGGTTTTTTGTTATAGTAGGGACATTCTGAAACCATTGTATGGGACTGATAACAACCCATTCCCACTCCCGAGTCGTCACATATTGACGCTTTTCCAAATTTCCCTCTGCGTCCGATTTTGACGCGTCAGGTACTCCCCTTGCGTCATTTTTTGATGAGATGGGGCGGAATCTGTTGTCATAATTTCTGAAAGTGTAGAAAATGTACAAAAACTACCGTCCCAAAGCCTGAAATTACCTTTATTCACTTTAGACATCCTATCCCTGACCCTAGTACATAAAATTACCCATTAACCCTGATCCCTCATGTTAACCTCAGACCCCCGACCCAAAGACCCCTGGTGGCGCAACCCGGAAAAGCCYRSGGRYGCAAGGACTGACGCGAGGGGGTCACCCGACGCGTCAGAATAAGACGCAGAGGGAACTTTGGAAAAGCGTCAAAATGTTGACGAGTCGGGAGTGAGAATAACGCCTGATAACGTCCATTTAATGGACTGATAACATGCGAAGTGTGTGCTTCCTCCCAGTTCCTCACTTCCTGTTGTCTCCTGTCTTCATGTGGTCCTGTAGCACCTGAGAGGCCCTGTTTCACCTGCAGGTGAAGGTTTTATTCTTTTTAGCTATCCTTCATCAGAGTTGTAAAGTAACTGAGTACAATAACTTTGTTACTGTACTTCAGTAGAATTTTTGGGTGTCTGTACCTTACTTGAGTAATTTTTTTCCAGACAACTTTTTATTTCTACTCCTTACATTAAAAAAGAAAAAGAGAAGAAGTAGAGAGTCATTATTACTCCTTTTTCATTCCGGCTCGTTATTGTAAAAAATAAAAATAAAAATCGATCCCGATAAACTGCACCTTTGAATTTAATTGTGTTTGAATGAGAAGTATAAATACATACCATTCTGACACATATTACTTTGTACACAATCCATCACAGCTGCACACCTTTAAAAAATGTTTAGAAAATTTAACCTCTCATTTGTACTCAATACTTTTACTTTTAATACTTAAGTACATTTTATGTCATAAATTTACCTTTGATACTTAAGTACAAATAAATCAGATACTTTAAGACTTTTACTATTGAATAATATTCAAGTAATATTCTTAGAGGAGACTTGAACTTTTACCAAAGTGATTTTCTGATAAGATATTTGTACTTTTACTCAAGTATCACTTCATGGTACTTTATACAACTGTACTTGGTCCTTCTGTCCCCTGCTGTTCAGAGTGACTCGCAACAAAAGAGCCCAACAATTAGAGCCTCAAAGACAAGAGGGGGAAGTGGGGGTTGGGAGTTTGGTAAAGTTTGGGGGGTCCTGTTGGACAAAAGGAGCAGACTGAGTAACAGACGTCTGGGTGCATCTGAACACAGACAGCTTGAATCCCTCAAACTGAATACTTTACTGAAAACTGCACATTCAGCTAAAGTTTATAAAAACATCCAGTCTGTTGGATTATTTTACTGTATTCTTTCTCTAAAGTAATAAGAAATAAATCTGAATTTTGACTTCATTTGCGCAACACAAATGATTTGGGAGTTCTTATTTGACTTTAAAGTAAGTTTGTGGTTTTGAACAGTCAGTATCTAAAATGGCTTTTTAAACAACCACAGTTTGGGAAACGCAGTGGAGGGCACGGCTAACAAAAAAGCTAATTTTGGAGGTCAGCTCCACAGTAAAGGTGAGGAACGACACCTGAGTGTGACTTCTCTGCACACTGGTTGTTGTCTCGGCCTGTGCAGACACGCTGCCTCCGTTTTATAAAAAGTGTCGGTCACATGAAGAACTGTGACTGAGGCACATCAGGAACTTCAGCTTTTCTCTGAGGACCAGACAGACGAACAAACGGCGCTGGTCGTCCCACAGATCTGATGGGATCGAGGAAAGGAAGCAGGAAACAGTAATCTGTGCAGGAGGAAGTGAGAAGGGTTCAGCCAGGTTTGTTTCCTCTTGTTAGGATTTCATGCATCCAGTTTTTTTTAAAGTGCTGACTCATGCCTGTTCCAGAGTTGGGAACTTGGTGAGGGAACAGGCCCGCACTGGTTCCATAGAAACCTTCAATAGAGGTCTTTACCAAGTAATCCGTGGATATCTTTGACGTGACGTCATCGTTTTTCACATCCTGCTGGTTTTAATGAGAGTTTGGCTCAGATCGCTGAGTCGTCGTTTCATAAATTCAACAAACGATTTATTGTTTGATGTGAGAAAGTCTATAAACTAGTGAGAAATCATTTTGTTGTGTCAACAGGGATGACAGATTATTATAAAACAGAGAAAACTCTGAGAATAAAGCAACTAGCAAGTTTGTATTTGTTGTGAAATTATGTTAAAAATAAATTCACTGATTTGTTTCTGTTTTTTGTTTTAATGTTTTAAACTCAAGGACTGCAGGATAAATAAACAACAATTTTATTGGGCTCGCATGTATGGGGTGCTGTTTGTAAAGTTACACATTCAAAAATTACCACCAACATTTTTGTTTTATTTAGTCTTTTATAAGAAAAAACGAACAGATTTATTTTTCAAAGTCAGTTTTTCACCATATGATTCATACATTTATAAATGTCATAGTTTATAAACTAAATATTTAACTTACAAATTAAATATTTAGTTAGCAAGCTAAATATTTAACTTGAGACTTATATATTTAGTTTTGAGCTAAATATTTAAGTTGCTAGCTAGCTAGCTAAATATTTAAGTGAAATATCTAGGTAGCTAGTTAAATATTTAAGTTGCAACTTAAATGTTTTTTCTTTTACTTATCTTTCTTGATTCTATCTCACCCTGTCCTGTTTTGAGCTGCTGTAATGTGCAAATTTCCCCACTTTGGGATCAATAAAGTTTTATCTTATCTTATCTTATCTTATCTTATCTTATCTTATCTTATCTTATCTTATCTTATCTTATCTTATCTTATCTTTTAGGACTGATGTCCCTTGTGTATAGTTTTTGTTTTAAATTTTGCGATAAATCCAACCTCATCATAAACTTAGCACCAAAAATAAGGAAATGCGTTTTTGGTAGATTATTTCTTTGTTGTAACAATGCTTCTTGGCAATGGACCAGTCCCAACTAACCAAGATGGTGGCGGTGGCGGCAGATGTATGTAGCTGTGCAGTATCGCTGCAGGAAAATACATCCCATTTGGCTTTACAGGCATCTGCAGGTCTGTTTTTGACCAAATTTACCTCAGCTTTAGTGTTGCTGTTACTCTGTATGCTACATAAACGGAAGATCAAAGATACAAATGACGGACATCATTTCCGAAAAACAACAGCACAGAAGCGTCCTATGGCGTGTATACAAGCATCGACCATAAGTTATCCTAACTTTGGTAAATATCATCTACCTTGCCGGTTGGGCTGGTTTCTCCAGCTTGCTGCTGTTGCGGCGTGTCTCGGTGGAGTGGTGGATGCGGATGGAGTCCCTCGGCCCTCGGATTGTCCCTCGTGTTTGGACGGAGCGCCTGGGGGGGACTTGCCGGCCTGGATGCGTGGCGGTGGGAGCCGGGACGGAGCGACTAATCTAGACATGGGTTTTTTTACGATGTAAAAACAAGTGTGCATTGCCACGTAGCATGTCATTGCAGCATGGCTTTGCCTGCAGCAGTGGACTTTCAGAATGAACTTTGACCAAGTTCTAATGTGTTTTCTATACCAGCTTGTGCCTGTCACGTCAGCAGGTGTTTAGAATTAAGGTAATTGTGTGACAATATGAAGTTTGAAGACAATTTTTCTTAAAGTTGCATTAGCAGGGTTTTGAACCCTGATCTCCCACATGAAAGTCCATGACATAGACCATTAGACCAATAGAGTTGTGGCAGAAGGTGGTGGCAGGGGTTGGTTTGTATGTGTGCAGAAAGAGGCRKSYTTGCCAATACAATTATTGACACTAAACTGCATAATATTACAACAATAGAGCAGTATTAAGACAATGTTATAGTAAAACATCAAAATACAATCATATTAGTATTGTAAGCACTGAACTATTGAGATTAAATATTAAAAAACTATGGTGCAGTATCAAGTTGAGTACAGCTGGGGGCAGTATTGGACCATTACAAGGCCCCATTGACTCCCATT
>NW_013952428.1:739290-741284 GCF_001266775.1 Austrofundulus limnaeus | reverse complement strand
CAATTATGCTGAGTCAGGCTTGATTTTTAGTAATCTTTTCCTGTTAAATAAATAAATCAAATCAAATCAATAAGTTTTATATTATTAGAAAGACTTATTTTCCTTATTAAATGGTGCCACATTTGTAAGGAGCATGCATCTGTAGGATGAGCAGTAGACCTGAGTCTGTGGGTTGCATACATGAAAATTTTGCCAAATCCTCTCTGCCGAACTGCTTGTTTTGTTGTTGCTATTGACTCTTGTTTTGAGCTGGTGCCCTCAGGTGCTGCCAGTCACCAACTAATCAAGACTTTAGTTTCGTCTGCAGCATTTCTCATTCCACTTGATTTGTATTTTCTGCATCTTATTTCCACTTTGTCTGAATAAAGTATTGTCAAAAAGCTGAACGTGGGCCAAAGTATCTCTGCTTGAACGGAGGCCAAAAAAAAAAAAGAGTGCCAAACCTTCGGCTGCTTTAACAATAGACTTTGTTTAGTTTCTGCCTGTCAGTTTCTGTCCTGGCAGAGATAAAGGGGAGGTTGATATCGGTTACAGCAGGTAATCTCAGTGTGAGAAAGAGTTTATGAGAGAATAATGGTGGCAGCGAGGAAACAAGGATCAGATCCAACCAGGCTGGCACCAAAGCAGCAAACTAACACTTGTGTCACCTCTGACTCTGAAGAAACACAGAGGACTCTTGTCTTCTCAGCAGACCAGGCCCGTGGCATAGGCAGTACAGGCAAAGTCTAAAGATGCCGTCCATCTAGGGGCGCCATAAACTGGAGACAAAAAATATATTTTATAACTTCTTATGTAGTTAATTTAGTCTAATCACTGGTTACTCAGGTTTTTGAAGCTAACTCGTTCTGTGGGTTTCTCAGCTGTTTTGCTCCTACGAGGTATTATATGGAGCAGTAATTGTAATTTTTATTTTTAAAGGTTTTCAACATGTAGCACAAACATACACATGCATGGGAAGCATGTTAATAAAGACAAACCAAACTATTTTAATCCAAAATTGTAATGCTTGTAAGAGTGAGCGTAAGGTGAATTAAGCTTTTCCCACATCTCTCATACACAAGGTTATGAGGAAACTTTTACCAAGGTATTTCTCATTACTTGTTAATATCTTGACTGTGCGAAGTGAAAAGTGACACAATAAGTGAACGTTCAGACGAGTTCGAGTTGATTCACAAAAGACTATGCAATCATTTATTTATACAAATTGAACAGATCATAAGTTACACTTGATTGTGGTTATTCCTATAACAAGCGTCAGAGTTAAATTAGATAAAACCCACGTCCGAATTTCAATTCACATCAACTCAGATTACTTTTATAGAACAGTAAAACATCAGTTCAGATGTTAACAACCAAACAATTTTACTGGCACTTTTAGCTTAAGTTTTGGCAAATAAAGAACAAGGAAAGGAGGAAAGTAAGATTAGTATGTTACTACGACTTTTACTTTTATCAAAGTGTGGGTCAACCGGAACTGCACGTCTTTTCTAAGCTCAGGTTCCACATGACACGTCACTCTGAACACATCACCTTTACCTGGTGATGGCTTCTTAAGGCACCTTTGGGGTAGGAGCTGGCTCGCCTCCGATCAATCAGGGAACTGATGTCAGCTCGCTTACCAGTCATTGGCAAACAGGTTTTTCTCCAGGTAACTTTTGTCTGTTTCAATCCAAGCCAGAAAAATTCACCGTTTCCGGTTCCTCCTTCCAAAATAAAATCTCCCCTCGGGAGTTAAAAACACACTCAGGAGGCTCAGCCTCGGGTTGAGACCACTGGCAGGCGTGCCGGTCCCTGGCTGTGAAGTCTTCCCTAGTTAGCTCATGGGATCAGACTTACAGCCAAACTGAGGTTTCTCCGGAGAGAGAACTCAGCTGTCTTCCTAGGTTGGAATCAGGAAGAAGAGTGTGTCTTGCTCAAAGCCGTCCGGGTTAGTAAAAGAAATGGACGAACTTTGGTTCCGCCCTCAGGCTTAGAGATGACTCAGAGAAAGAAAG
>NW_013952428.1:735775-737234 GCF_001266775.1 Austrofundulus limnaeus | reverse complement strand
CACACACACACACACACACACACACACACACAAGGTCCTGCAGTCAGGATGAAGATGAGTTCTCCAAATGTGTCAGCCCACATTTTATTATTATTATTATTTTTTTGATCCTTTGAATTTGGAGATCTGATCACCACAATTTTTTTAATTTTTGTTTTTGAGGCAGAACACCAGCTGTTGCATTCTAAAAATAAAAAAACTTATTAAAAAGCTTAAAGCAGGGGTGTCCAAAGTGTGGCCCGGGAGACATTTGTGGCCCCTGAACTGATTTTGTGTTCAAGAATTATTTTAATTTGTTTACAAATTCATCCCCCCGGCACAACTGTTTGATGGAAACTTTCTGTTTATCATCAGGGCAAATTTATCACAAAAAAATCTTATAATAAAAGATATTGGCAACAAAACCAATTATTTGTCCAGGCTCGTAGCTTTTTCCACAACTATTTGATTTGGTGACTTCTACTCAAAAGCTGATTTTGCTGCACTCCGTTTAATTAATTTATTCAATTTGTCTGAATACAGCAAGCATTTTAAATGAAACAGTGACCTAAATCCTGATTTTATTGATCAGAATGGACTAAATTGGGTTATTTCTTTCCCCAATTGAAACCTAGAAAATTGCAAAATTTATTTCAATAAGAAAATCCTGCAAAACACTTTTAAACTTCTGGATCTGGATTCATTTACATATCCATTCCCAGCAATAAATCTGACTACTTTATTTGTTTAATTAAAGTATTCAATGCTTAGTTTATTGCTGAGCAGGTAAAGGAAAAATATTTTTGGCCCTCAGGTCCTTCTGACTTTATGATTTTGGCCCATGTGACAAAATGTTTGGACAGCCCTGAGTTAAAGGGAATAACGAATACATTAGAAATTATTTGAGAAACATTTACTTCAACTGTAAATAGACTGTAAAAATACTGTAGGCTTTTGTTTTTAATTAAAAAATAGATATTGTCACACAAAGTTGCCATTATTTACGCTGCAAAGCAAAGGCCTACTGGGTAAATAGTAAATAGTGCCTGAGATGATACATACTGTAGCCTATATATATAGCATTCACTATGTTAAACAATGCCCATACAGTAAATATAGTTAACACTATTTCAACATGTATTAACAAAGGCTAAATCAAATGTATTTGCTCAGACATTAACAATATATCATCATACATATTAGCTTGGTTATTGCTAAAACTATTTCACCATACATATGTATTAGCTCGGGAGCTAAATATATTTGCAACATTTTTATTAGCTCAGGTGCTTTCACTGTATATCAGGGGTCTACTCCTGGGCTCATTTAAAGTAGCTCTTTAGACCAGTGGTTCCCAAACTTTTTATCTTCTGACCCACAAAATATCCATGGCAAAAACTTCTGACCCCAAATATTACTGGTCTGAGTACATGAACTTTGTTAATAACCCTAAAAACACAGGCTACACAAATATAAATAC
>NW_013952428.1:727117-728373 GCF_001266775.1 Austrofundulus limnaeus | reverse complement strand
TGTGTGTGTGTGTGTGTGTGTGTGTGTGTGTGTTATGCCCCCCTAAAATAGGCCCAGTGACGCCACTGCTGCGCTGCATGTTGGGGGGTCTTTGTCATGCAGCAGAGCCCAAAACTTTGTGCTTGACCCCCACAGCCACCCACCTCTCCTCTCCCCTTTTGCCCCCCCCCCCCCACACACACACACACCATTTTACACCCGCTGCAAGCACAATGGAGACAAACGGCGGCACATCTGTCTGCGTCACAACCAGACAGTTGTGTGTTGCGCGTGCACGGGTCGTGCAGGGTGGACCGTTAGTTCAGGACAGGAGCATCATCATGTGGAGCAACAACTACTGCTGCTGCAGGGATCTGCTCTCTTATCTGTTTGTGAGTCTCGGGGATTGCTTGGACACGTGCACAGGCAGCGCGCATGTGGTCGATTTTAATTAGGAGGATTTTCCAGCGCACACCTGGAATTCACGTGGACACGTGTGCGCGCGCAGAGACAGAGGGGGAAATGTTGCGCCTCTGACGCAGACAGGTTTTGGAGAGAAAAAGAGAGAAAAACAAGTTCCTGTTGCACTAATTACCAGGTGACTCTGCTCCAGTAACCCTGTCTGTTCGTCTCTGTCTGTAGAACTGTACATGCAGGAGATGGGAGGAGGAGGAGGAGGAGGAGGAGGAGGGAGGGGGCTCCAACAAAGAGGAAGATGATGATATGATTTGGCAGAAGGCAGATAATGAGGAGTCAGTTCTTCTTACTGGTTCTACTGTTAGATTTGATTATTTCAGGAACAGTTCCTGCAGCTGGACTCAGCCTGTCAGCACCATCCATCCATCCATCCATCCATCCATCCATCCATCCATCTATCCATCCATTCATCATCCATCCATCCATTCATCATCCATCCATCCATCCATTTATCTATCCATCCACCCATCCATCCATCCATTAATCCATCCATCCATCCATCCATCCATTCATCATCCATCCATCCATCCATCCATCCATCCATTCATCAGCCATCCATCCATCCATCCATCCATCTATCCTTCCATCCATTCATCATCCATCCATCCATCCATCCATCCTCCATTCATCATCCATCCATCCATCCATCACTAGGGATGGGTACATTTGACATTTGAAACGATTCAGTACTGATATCAGGTACCTGGGAATCGATACCTGTCATGAATCGTTATCTGTTTTGTGAAGAAGGCAGCTTGGAACATTCTGGTGTCTGTTAGAACTCAGCTTTATTCCTCGTG
>NW_013952428.1:724839-726093 GCF_001266775.1 Austrofundulus limnaeus | reverse complement strand
ACTCAGAATTACAGCATCACAATCACATCATTATTATTACACCATAGACACAAAGACAAACAAGCATACCAAATCCTATAACTCTTTAGGTTTAGGTTAGTTTTAGGGTCAGGTAGGTACCTGTGAGGTTAGCCTTGGGGTTTGTGGTCAGGGTTAGGCTGTAGAAATGTAATGGAAGTCAATGGAATGTCCCCAATTAGATAGCTGTGCAAACTTGTGTGTGAGTGTGTGTGAATTGGAATAATTCAGTCCCCGTTCTGCAAAAAAGATGTGCTGTTCCTCATGGTCCACGCCTGGGCCCACTGGGCTTTGACCGTTTTTTAAATCCAGGACAGTTCTGTTTGTTCTGTTATTCGGGCGTTTTATAGTTTCACTTTAGTTGTTTTTCATTTTTAAAAAGACTATTAGTTAAAAATTGAACATGAACAAATAAATGTGCACCGTTACACAGATATATTCACTCTTAACTGATTCTTGTTGAATTTTACTTTAGGACAAGATGAGATGTTTCATCAACATAAAGCTATAAATTTACTTTGTGAGCTTGTTGAATTTGCACATGTCTGATGGAACGTCATCTTCGTGACCTACGACCTGGAGAAGTTGGTCTCTGTAGTGCTCGTAACAATGAAATTATTAATTCTGTATTTTCTTTGTTCCTGGGCACCTCTCTTTGTTCTCTCCTTGTTTCTGCTCTTCTCCTCAGCTGCCTCAGTAATTATCCACTCAGCTGTCGATGATCCAAATGTTGCGTCTGGTCTTCATGTCTTGTTTTCTCCAAAGGTTTTTCTGTTCCCAGATCCTTCAGCAAAAGTTTGCTTTGCTCAGCCTTAACTTAAATTTTGTGGGTTGACATAAGTATCTTTGTATCGTTTCTGCACACAAAGGAGTCATAACAGGAGATTATTTGGTGGAAGTCTTCAGGTCAGGATCATTTTATGTCTGCAGCAAACTATCTTCAACACGAAAAATGAAACGATTTCTTTAACGGTCTTGATTTGTTCTGTTAAAAGGATCTCTGGACTCAAACTGCTGCAGAAAGTGTTTTTGAAGCTTCAGATTTACATTTAAACACAGCTCTGCAGTTAAAACGTGCAGCAGCCCCTCCATGGCAGACAGTCTGTGTGCATTTCTCTGTGTATATATTTGCACTTGGTGACATTTGGGAATGTGTATCAGGTGTGTGAAACCAACCTCGAAGTTTGCGTACACACACACACACACACACACACACACACACACACACACACACAC
>NW_013952428.1:720286-723134 GCF_001266775.1 Austrofundulus limnaeus | reverse complement strand
GTGTACGAGCGCAAAATTTCACATGCACTATTTTCGCCGGTCGCTTAGCTGGAGGAGGGCAAGCGATTGTCGCCTCACCGCACAGACTCTATAGGAAATGAATGGAGAGAGAGCGACGTCGCCTCCCGTGTGTCGAGCCCTTAACGCTGATAACACTAACGCTGTTAACATTAACGCTACTAACATTAATGCTGCTAACACTAACACTGCTAACACTAACACTGCTAATGCTAATACTGCTAACATTAATGCTGCTAATGTTAACGCTGATAATACTAACGCTGCTAACACTAATGCTGCTAATACTAACACTGCTAATGCTAACACTGATAATAATAACGCTGCTAACATTAATGCTGCTAATGCTAACACTGATAATACTAACGCTGCTAACACTAACACTGATAACATTAAGTCTGCTAACACTAATGCTGCTAACACTAATGATGCTAACATTAATGCTGCTAACACTAACGCTGCTAACACTTCCCTACAACACATCAAACTTGCAGTTGCGTCTGTTGTCTGAGCTGCACTTCAAACTGTCGGACCACAGCTACCATCCATGTTGTCTTCAATGAACACATTTTGAATTTATATTTTAAAAGCCATCCTCAGCAGCATTAGCAACGTGAACGTTTACTTTTGTCGCAGAATGATGACATCACAAGAACAGCTGTGCACCAGCGACAAAGGCCGCATTCCATGTCGAAATTCTTAAATGTGAGCTTTATCATTTAGGTGCAACATTTAAGATTTCGTTTTTACATTTAGATTGAAGATTTACATAAAACATTAATAAATAAATTTAACATTTAGTAAAAAATAGCAATAAGAATGAGCTGCATTACAATAAAATGTTTTTAACTACGATTTTATACTCAGAAAGTACAATTTATTTTACACTTGACGCCTCACTGTTTCCATCTGTCCTCTTCTACTTTTCTTTCTGAACTTTTCATTCTGCCTGTTTGCTCCAGAGCTCCAGCAGCATGATGATGCTCAGCATCAGGCTGCAGAAAAAGAAGATTTCAGCTGCTTTTGTGATAAAAACACAAACGATCAGCTGCTGTCATTTGTCCCTGGAAGTTGGAACGAAACACAAATAAGTTAGCAGGAAGTGGCCACATGTCAGTGTTAGCGTGTGTTCAGAGATGATTTAGTCCGGGGAGAATGCAGATGTGTCTAATGACCTCATTGTTTCCTCTGCTGTGATTGTGACCAGGGCTGTCCTCGTCCAGGGCTGTCCTTGTGCAGGACAACCCTGGACGAGGACGTCTGTTTTCATGTGTCGCTGTAAAACAAGTCGCTCATCCTGGTGTTTGTTGTGAGAACACGTCCGTTTAAAACGTCCCTCTTCACTGTGTTTCAGGGGTGAACGTGATGCTGCGCAAGATCGCCGTGAAAGCCGCCTCCAAGCCGCTGGTGGAGATCACGCAGGACGGAGAGAAGCTCTCCATCAAGACGTCCACCACCGTCCGCACCACCCACATCACCTTCACCGTGGGGCAGGAGTTCAACGAGAGCACGGTGGACGGGCGTCCGTGCACGGTAAACAGCTCCTCGTGCACCGGGGAGGAAGCTGTCCAGATAAAATAAATCTGTTTTTATCACAGCTCCACTTTGCTCTCAGAGGGCCCATCAACTCCTTCACACGCTTTGCTTCTCCTTTCAACATCTCATTCTCTCCCCACACTCCCCTCCTGCCCTCTGTCGCCCTCGTTCCCTCCCTAACCCTCTCGACTCCTCCTTGTGTCGTCCCCCCCCCCCTCCGGGTGGCCGTCTCCAAAGCAAACAGATAAAACCAGCCAGGACTTCAGTCAAGTCCTGATGAGAACATCACAGCTTATCACCACTCAGTTTCAGCTTCCTCTAACAGACATGAAGTTTCACTTTTGTACGGGATCAATCTTGTGCCAACAGGAAATGAATTTGAATTGCTCAGATTGCATCAGAATGTGCATAATTTGAAATCAAATGCATTAGTTTGAAATTAAATTTCACTAATTTGAAACTGAATTTAAAGTTTTGATTTTGAATTCATTTGCTTTGAAACTGTATTTTGCGTTTTTAAAAATTTAGTTTGACTACTTTCACTTTCAGTTCCAAAATTCAAATTCCAAAGGTGAGCACAATAAGCCTGAGAATTTGGTTATAAACAGGACAGGAAAAGAAAAAAAATGTGTTGTCAGCTTTTATTTTATGTTTATTTGTGGGTCAGATAATTTTAACTTTTTACTAAAATGAATCATGTGTATGGGATAAATCTTGTGCCAACAGGAACTGAATCTGAATGTTCATAATTTGAAATTGAATGCATTGGTTTGAAAATAAATGTTACTAATTTGAAACTGAATTTAAAGTTTTGAACTTGAATTAATTTGCTTTAAAACTGTATTTTGGTTTATTAAAAATTCAGTTTGACTACTTTCACTTTCAGTTCCATAATTCAGATTTTTGTGTCACATCCTGGTCCTTGAGAAAGCCAGGCAGAGTAATCAAACACAGATCCACAGATTTATGTTTCACGTCAGTGAAGCTTCCTTCTATAATGTAACAGACAGTTTAAAACTCCACTGTAAGAAGTTTGATAAATACGGGCCCAGGAGTTCTTTGTTACACTACATTGAGGCACCTTGATTAAAAAAATGTTTTTAAATGATGGTGTGGTGTTGACTTCATTTAAACATTATTCCATCTTACTGTAAACACTGACTGACCTGCATTAGGCTGGCTGTAGTGAACAAGTATTAGTGTTTCCAGAAAGTTGTAAAAAGGCCTTTCTTAATTTATAAATGTTTAATCATATTACCTTGAGCCCTCAGTATTGTTAAAATTGACATTAAAT
>NW_013952428.1:718513-720276 GCF_001266775.1 Austrofundulus limnaeus | reverse complement strand
ATTTAATGTCAATTTTAACAATACTGAGGGCTCAAGGTAATATGATTAAACATTTATAAATTAAGAAAGGCCTTTTTACAACTTTCTGGAAACACTAATACTTGTTCACTACAGCCAGCCTAATGCAGGTCAGTCAGTGTTTACAGTAAGATGGAATAATGTTTAAATGAAGTCAACACCACACCATCATTTAAAAACATTTTTTTAATCAAGGTGCCTCAATGTAGTGTAACAAAGAACTCCTGGGCCCGTATTTATCAAACTTCTTACAGTGGAGTTTTAAACTGTCTGTTACATTATAGAAGGAAGCTTCACTGACGTGAAACATAAATCTGTGGATCTGTGTTTGATTACTCTGCCTGGCTTTCTCAAGGACCAGGATGTGACACAAAAATCTGAATTATGGAACTGAAAGTGAAAGTAGTCAAACTGAATTTTTAATAAACCAAAATACAGTTTCAAAGTAAATTAATTCAGATTCAGTTCCTGTTGGAACAAGATTCATCCCACAGATTTTGTGACATTTATTCAGACATTTTGAGTTGCGTTAACTTTCTTTGGTTTGTCGTCTGCAGAGTTTTCCACGTTGGGAAACGGACACTAAAATCAGCTGTGAGCAAACCCTGCAGAAGGGAGAGGGACCCAAGACGTCCTGGACCCGAGAGATCACGAGCGATGGCAAACTGATCCTGGTAAATCCACCTGAGAGTCACTGAGTTCAGAACCGCTGGAGATTATTAAAGATTAAAGTGGAGTTGTGTTGTTCGGCTTTCATGATCCAGTCGTAAAACTGAAACTACAGCAGGAGGGTTGAGGATGTATCACAGCGTCATCACAGGCAAACAACTTCTAAAATATATCTTTCCACCTGACACACAGAAAAGGGAAAACAGGGGGATTATGTCTGCCAGGAGGGTTGATTGGTGAATTAGAGCAGCTGAGGTGATTAGTAATGAATTTCAGGTGTGTGTGTGTCTGAGCCAACAGGAAGCTGAGATGAAAAAAACAACAACCTAAAACTGCTGGGATGGATGGGTGACAGGAAAACCAAAACACTAAAAACAGAAAACATTAAAATTCAGAACCAACAGAAACAAAATGAATCACGTTGAAACCAGACGTTTTAATGAAGCGACACAGAAACAGCAGCGGGTATTTATGGGCTGATGCTTGCTTTGAAGGTTGGCATTTAAAGACCCTGAAATCACAGCTTCTCTCCAGAGACCAGCAGGAGTTCAGGAGTGTGAGGCTGGTCTTTATTTTTGTGACTTTTAAGAGCTGTTTGTTCACAACAGCCTGATAAAGGAGACCTTAGTCTCTGTTTGTAGAGACCGAAGCTAAACAGGGGCGTCCTTAGGGTGGGCAATGGGCACCCCTTAAAAAATCACTGGCCCCTGCTTGGCCAGACTGTTTTTTTTTAGTCAAGTAGGGGTCTCTGCTGTACATAGGGGTAGATTATTTTTGTGGGCGGAGCTAAGAAAACAGGCGGATGATCTTGGGTGTGGGCGGAGTTTGACAAAACTGTTACTGGTTGGACTGACTTGTGGGGAAAGTTAAAAGATGAAGTAATGGTAATAGTCAGTGTTGTATAAAGTAGGGGTGTAAGAAAATATCACTACACTGAAATATCGCGATATTTCATTTCCCGATACTGTATCAATATTCTAAAGCCCTGTATCGATATTTTTTTAAGGTTTAAAATGTCAACTTTCCTGCCAGCCATTCATTTTTATGTTGTAGTTCAGCCTCTGACCACTAGTTGG
>NW_013952428.1:715761-717948 GCF_001266775.1 Austrofundulus limnaeus | reverse complement strand
GTGTCAGAATGGTATATATTTATACTTCTCATCCAAACACAATTAAATTCACTCTATAGGAGACACAGTTTATCAGGAGAGGATTTTTAAGTAATAACAACTCAGAATAAAAACAGGAGTAACAACTTTCTACTTATTCCCTTTTTTAAAAAATGTACAGTAGAAAGTACAGATAATTGTGTAAAAATGTAATGAATAAAAGTAAAAAGTACGCTGAAAAATAATTACTCAAGTAAAGTACAGACAACCAAAATTTCTACTTAAGTACAGTAACAAAGTATTTGTACTTGGTTATTTTACAAATCTGGTAATAGTAAAACTATTGTGAACATGTAAATGTCATTTTTGACTTTAAATTAGGTGTGACTATCACTATCATGAATATTATAAATTAGTGATCTTTTTATAGACACTTTCGGGCCGTTTTGACCGACACAAATTGTTACGTGTACCGTCTGGTGTTCAAATAACCAAATTGTTACGGCTTCTTCAAACTCACCCCAAAATATTCAACCACATCTTTACCAAACTCCTCCCACAAAAGTCAAACAGACCAATCACTTATTTTCCAATCTCCGCCCACACTCTAAGAACCTCCCACTTCGTGACTGCAGAGACCCCCTTCTGTCTCAAGCTCCAAACTTCTGCTGCACAACAACATAACAAATTTCCTGAGATTCTTTTCATGAACACACAAATTTTCAGTTGTGCCCCCCCCCGCGCACATGTAGCCCCCATTAACATTTTTCTAGAGGCGCCACTGCAGTTGAAATGAGAAGTTTCATCAGTATTCATGATGTTCTGTGCCAATTCATTGTCTTGAGTATTTCCAACCTGTACATTTAAAATCCTGTTTGTTCTTGTTTGTTTGTTTGTTTGTTTGTTTGTTTGTTTGTTTGTTTGTTTGTTTGTTTGTTTGTTTCAGACCATGAGGGCGGACGACGTGATATGCACCAGAGTTTACGAGCGACAATGAAGAGCACTTCTCACTTTTTTTGGCTCCCTCCTCAGCATCACCACTTCCATCACCACGCCCTCAGTTTTTGTCCCGGGACACCGTAAAACTGTAGTTTTTGATCCAGTTTTCCTCTTAGCTTCATGTAGTGTGGTAATGTTTACATTATAACCTGAGTCCCATCAAACCCCCACCACCTTCACGTTTTAACCCTTTAACTGTGTGTTGCAGCTCCTGAGTTTGTGTGTCTGTGTCGCAGCAGATGACAAATCTGTCCGCTCTCTATCTTGTGACCGTTTGTATTTATTTCATCACTAGATTTGATTTTTATCTTCTTTTTTTTAATTGTGTCTCTTTTATATAAAAAATGATTTAGGAAAACAAACACTTTTCTATGAGGGGGGCGGGGTGGAACAATAAAACACGTTATTAACTCACCTTGGTGTCAACTCTTGGCTCTCCTGGACTGAAAAGCTTTTGAAGCAGGAAAGCGTTCAGTGCTGCTCATGAGCGTCGCTGCAGCATGTGGGCTGCGTTAAACAGCTCCATCTTATTTTTAGGCTTTCTGTCAGCTGTCTGAAACTAGAATAACTTATCAGCTCCCCCCTCGCTTTTAAACTCACTCACTTCCTTCTGAAGTTTTCAGTTTCGTCCGACTGTCTTCTAGGAAAACAGATCATGAACCACTGGGTGGATTTTAAGGGACTTCTGTGGATTCATGACAGATTAACTTTTCAGGTTCAAGTTCAGTTTATTTATACAGCTCCAAGTCACAACATACGTTGTCTCAGGGCACTGTACATAAAAAGAACAATGTAAAGAAGAAAGCAGCAGATTGTGTTGAATCACTTCATCACAGTCTCCCATCCTGAGCAAACGGTGGAGAGGAAAAACTCCCTGCTGATCAGGAAGAAACCTCCAGCAGAACCAGGTTGTTACTCAGGTTTATGAAGGTATCTTGTTCTGTGAGTTTCTCAGCCTCCATGCTCAGTCTGTCAACATGAGGTTATATGGTGCAGAGGATATTTCAGGATAAAAATGATTTTAGATAAAGTTCAGGTTAAAGTCTGGTTTTCAGTGTTCTACCTTCATAAAATACAGATTTTATGTTTTATTAAGAATTTTAGAAGAATTAAGTAAAATGCTTTTCAAATAGCTGGAAAATGCAGAGTTTTGAGGAAATATTTTACAAAATTTTCCAGGTGTATTAAACTCATGGAACCCCCTAGAAC
>NW_013952428.1:712919-715237 GCF_001266775.1 Austrofundulus limnaeus | reverse complement strand
TCAGTATTACAAGTAAAAGTACTGAGTAAAAGTGAGCAGTTCGATTTTGTAAAATGACATTTATTGGGAGGTGACTTCTCCAAAACATATATTTTCTAACAGCGTGCAGCTGTGATGGGTTGTGTACAAGCTAATAGTGTGTCAGAATGGTATATATTTATACTTCTCATCCAAACACAATTAAATTCACTCTATAGGAGACACAGTTTATCAGGATAGTATTTTTTAAGTAACAACTCTGAATAAAATAGGAGAAACAACTTTCTACTTCTTACCTTTTAAAATGTAGTGAGTAGAAAGTACAGATAACTGTGTAAAAATGTAATAAGTAAAAGTAAAAAGTACGCTGAAAAATAATTATTCAAGTAAAGTACAGATACCCAAAAATTCTACTTAAATACAGTAACAAAGTATTTGTACTTAGTTACATTACAACTCTGGCAATACTTTGCATTCCCTCACAATATTGTTTTGCATTTCCTCGCAAAAAATTGTTTTGTATAACTGAATTAAATCAGACTTTTATTTTGAAATATCCGGTCACCAAAACAGGACATGTCGCCACAAGTTTGTGAAATTGACAATGACGTTGCGTAGCTGCACTGTGTTAAAATATCGCATTTCCATGCATGGCAGGGGCGGTTCTAGGGGCGGGGCCACAGGAACATTGGCCCCAGCTGAAATCTGATTGGCCCCCTGAAGTGCTCCTGTTCTGTCACTCATCTGTCCTTTGCCTTTGAAAGCGTTGATGGTGGACGCAGTTCCATGTCCAAACACAAGTGGCGCTAATGAGTCAAAGAGAAAAGTCCAGCGTGAATGAAGCTAACAGAATGTATTTAAACAATCCCGCAGAAAAAAGTCTTTCAAATGACAAACAGCTGAATTATCTCACATGCTGTGTGTTTGAGAGTATTTTATCTAAGTAGAATAAAACATGCATGTAAAATTGGCAGAGGATTTACTGTACAAGTTTTTTTCATTACATTACGAGTGTTTGAACATGTGACTGATTAAATGTATACACCTTACCAAAACTAGGAACATGGTAGGATGTTGGCCCCTCTGTAAATATTGAGCCCGCTTAATGGCCCCTTACTCGGAAAAATCCTAGATCCGCCACTGGGTGATAACCAGTGATAAACGACTTTTGTGAGTTAATGCAATATGTGGGAACGCAAAAGAAAAAAATCCCTCATGTCCCCTTGCAGACTCCGTAAGCTTTTGTACTCCTTATTTAAATTTTGTTAAATATTATTATTTAGTTTGACATTTAGCTGCTAAAGATGCTACATGATGCTACGCATCCAGTGCCCGACACGTCCAGAGGGAATATTTTTTAATCTAATTCAGGATAAAAGGCATAAAAATAGAAGTTTTACACTTGTGAATTTTAGCAGAAGCTAATCAGTCTGCAAACCAAAGTTAGCATAAAAGCTAAATCGCTAAAAGAGAAGCTAGTTCCGCTATCTGCAGAACAATGCCCGCCGCTGAACGAAAACTTTTTCAAAAGTCAACGTGAAAAGTGAAGCTGATTCGGTTGATTTCACGCTGACTTTCTGCCTCGGAGCATCGATCAGGGAAAAGTTTCACTCGGCTGTGAAAGAGTTCAGTTTCGGCCTGTTCTGACCTCAAACATGGCGTCCTCTGCTGCTGTCCTCAGTTCCCCCAAAGTTCAGCATTAAGAGTCTGTAATCAGATTTGTTTTTACATTCTTCCTCTCTACAAAGACTTCATTCAGTTCACGAGCAGTGAACTGTGACACTGTTGTGTGTGGAGGAGGAGAAACAGTATTCACGCTCGACTGGTAATGTTGGTTTGGAGAGATGAGAGCTGAAACTTTAGTCTCTGCTGTGTAAAAGCGAGGATTATCATGCCTCGCTCCTCCTCTTCTCTCTGTTTGTCTCATCCTTGATTTAATTTCTCCTGATGAAACGATTCACGGCTCAGATGTTAAACTGAGGAGACTTCAGTGATGTGTCAGCGGGACGAGGTGACGACATCTTCTCAGGATCTTTACTGCGTCCCACCAAACTGCTCTCTCCTCTCAAGCCTCTCTCAAAGCTAACTAAAGAAATTGCATTTCCTGCAAAAATGCTGTGAATGCTTCTTGTTGAAAACTGAAGCTGAACACTGCTGAAATTCAGCTGAAAATATTTAATAGCAAAAGTGTTAAGTTCTAATTTACATAGTTGAAAGAAGCACAAAAGCCTAACTTTGCAGAAAAACTATAGTTGTTATATACAGCGGGTAAAATAAGTATTGAACACGTCACCATTTTTCTCAGTAAATATATTACTAGAGGTGCTAATGACATGAAA
>NW_013952428.1:701062-706144 GCF_001266775.1 Austrofundulus limnaeus | reverse complement strand
CCTGTGTTTTTAGGGTTATTAACAAAGTTCGTGTACTCAGACCAGTAATATTTGGGGTCACAAGTTTTTGCCCTGGATATTTTGTGGGTCAGAAGATAAAAAGTTTGGGAACCACTGGTTTAAATCACACATTTCCTCTTATTCTGGACCCTCTGCTTGTTGTTCCACACATCTGCTGTCAATCAGACAAACCCTGTAATCCAGCTGGCATTTCCTGCCGGTGCAGATGTGACCGCTGACCTGGGCTTTGACCATTTGACGCTCGGTCAAGAGGCTCGTCGCCCCCCTTCACACACTGACCTGGATTTACCCAGTAACTCTCTGAGGGGTCCGACAGACGTCCATAAAGAAGGGTTTTTAGTGGATCATGATGAGGATGAGAGGATCGACACCGTTCCTCTGACCGTGGGCTTTTCTCCTGCACAGAGGGGACAAAACGTTAAAGGAACCTGGAGCTTTGACCTTTTCAGAGGCAGGGGAGGATCACAGTGTTCAGGTCTTCATCCACAGAGGTGGCGCTGCATGGTCTAATGCAGGCCTATTCAACTGGTGGCCCGCGGGCCACATCCAGCTCGTGAATACCCAAATTTCGGCCGCTAATTGGTTCATTCCTTTAAGCCCAAACCCCCTGTTTTCTACTTTAATTACTCTAAGTTGTTTTAGTAAAACACAGACATGTTTGTATCTACAGGAACATCAGAATCTGGTAAAAACATTTCTATAAACACTAAAGACAGTTAAAACTACAAGCAGTTGAAAATAAAATGAAAGTGAAAATAAAATTGGTTTAAACCAGGGCGGCCAAATGCAATAATATAATACAAGAAATGCAAATACTTCTTCAGTAAAGTTTTCTTTTTATGATTAATCCGGTGTGGTTGCCCACATTCATTTGTTTGTTTGTTTTCAGTTTATGGACATGGAAAAATTTAATGTTTGCTCGAGCAGCAAAGGCTCACGGGACTTTTCATAATTTAAAATTTGAATATACGTGGTCTTATAAGGTGTGCAAATCTAGATGTGTGCTTAAATCTAATATAAATGTCTCTTGTAGTTACTTGTATTTTATATTTTATTTAATCTTAGCATAATTCCAAGATAAATTGAGTACTATGAAGTACAACTATCTGACTACAGCTCCTCATGAGTACAGTTGGACCAATAGTTGAAAAGACGAAGTGGAGTTATTTTGTTTCTACATAAAACAGAATATTATAATTTATTAACCAGGATAACTGCTAGTGGGCCAAATCTAATGACTTGGCGGGCCAGTTTTGGCCTGCGGGCCCCACTTTGGGCACCTCTGGTTTAAACATTTGGTAAGTCAGAGATGTTAAAATATTATTTGTATTAAATAAGAGGCAGAATGTGTTATTTTTGTTTTTGATATTGTTTAATTATCACTACTTTTATAGGGTTCTGTATGCTGTGTTCATGATTAAATCTAACAAAATAAATTATTTCAAAGGTAACAGGTCTTTGTAAAACTTGTTTTATTTACATGATAACTTTAACTGCTGGATGTTCGGCTCCTGCACTGATTTGGTTGAACAGCTCTGCTGTAATGGGAACAGAAATAATGAATAAACTGAACGTTTGTAGAAGATTTGACTGTAAAAGAGGAAGAATGGATGTTTTTAAAAAACACTTTTGAGAGATTTCTAAAACTGATGCCAAGCTTTGTTTTTTGTACTTTGTACCCTTTGTGTTGGACTTTCCTTTTATTTTTCTGTGGCATCAATCGACAGCTGGCTTTAAGGAAACAACCAAAGTTTTTCTAAAGGATCCACTTCCTGCCATCGTTGTGCTCTGAAACAAACCGCTGTGGTTTTTACTAAGTGCTCACGTTCAAATATTAAACTCTTCTCAGGCTGCAGTTTCTCTGTTTCCAGCAGTGTTGTATTAAGTACCTCAAAGAGATACTTGAGTAAAAGTACAAGTACCTTTGTTATGATTGGTGTCTGTATTAATGTTTTATTTTAGTTTCTGTCCTGTCATTCATTTCTTCCTCCTGTCTGTCTTTGCTCCAGCCCCGCCCACTCTCACCTGCTCGTGTTTCACTCCCAGGTGTTTCCTGTTTGTGCTCGTTAGTCTCACCTTTATATTCTGTGTTTTTGTCTTCACCTCTCTGTCGGATCATTGTCCTGTCCTGCCAAGCCTTGTGAGTATTTTGAGCTGCACTGACACAACTTTTTGTTGAAATAAATGTTGATTTTTGATTCTTTTGAAACTGCCTGCATCATGGGTTCAGTCCTGCCTGAAAATCATGACAACCTTACTCTTAAATTACTTTGGTAAAAGTTAAAGTCTCCTCTAAGAATATTACTTAAGTAAAAGTCTTAAAGTATCTAATATATTTTGTATTTACCGTATTTTTTCATGTATAATACGATCAATTTTTGATCTTACAAAGCATAAAAATCTAATTATCAATAAGCCGTGTGTAATACTATCCCACTTTATGGATGATTTCTAGTATTATACATGAATAAATATAGTAAGTATCAAAAGTAAATTTCTAACATAAAATGTATTAAGTAAAAATGAGCGGCTAGATTTTAAAAATTGACATTTATTGGGAGGTGAAACACCCAAATGTATTTTCTAAAGGCCAAAATGACTATAATATCATATTAAAATGTTAACGCACTAGTCTACCTTTTTCAGCTTGCTTATATATTTATAAATATATAAATGGTTTATACTTCTCATCCAACCACAGTTTAATTCACTCTGTCCAGGAGGCACAGTTTATCAGGATAATTTTTAACAAGCCGAAATGAAATAAAAGTAACGACTTTCTACACATTTTAAAAATGTAATTAGTCAAAAGTAAAGATAATTGTGTAAAAATGTAATGAGTAGAAAAGGTAAGCTGAGAAATAATTACTCAAATAAAATACAGAGTCAAAATTTCTGAAGTATAGTAACAAAGTATTTGTACTTATTTTACAACTCTGGTTTCCGGCCTGGTGGCTTCAGCTGTAAAACTGCATCGGTTTGTAAATTCAGTTTTTAATGTGAATATTTAAGCAAGTAAAATAAAAAGTGTCAAAAAGGAGCTGTTTTTAATGTGAAAAAGCCTTGAGTTGTTTGGCTGCTTTAAAAAAAACTTTAATTTTTTTACACTTGGTGCTTAACTGTTGGGAGTAGATTAAAACTAAAGAAATTATATTTTCTCACAGCAAAAACTGTCCATCTAACCAAGTTTTAAAACCTTATATCAGTCAAAAAGTCTTTTTGATCTTGTTTTCAGACTGATTTACTAAACAAGAACTGATTGTGTAAGAATAATCATCTTGTTTTCAGAATGTGTAAGATTATTTGTCTTGTTAGTCTGAAAATTTGACTCTAATTAAGTCAAACATTTCTGCCAGTGGAGTAAGAACATTTTACTTGGTAAGATTCTTGAAATACTTGATTTGACTCAGTTTTTTCTTATTTCAAGAATAATCAAGCGCCTCTAGTGTTTAGACATGGAACTGCATCCAGCGTCAGCTGGATGCAGTTCCATGTCTAAACACTAGAGGCGCTATAGAGCCTAATAGAAAAGTCCAGCATGAATCAAGCTGATAGAAATGCTTGATTTGACTCAATTTTTTCTTATTTCAAGAATCTTACCAAGTAAAATGTTCTTACTCCACTGGCAGAAATGTTTGACTTATTTTGAGTCAAATTTTCAGACTAACAAGACAAATAATCTTACACATTCTGAAAACAAGATGATTATTCTTACACAATCAGTTCTTGTTTAGTAAATCACTGAAAACAAGATCAAACAGACTTTTTGGCTGATATAAGGTTTTAAAACTTGGGTTAGGTGGACAGTTTTTGCAGTGAAACGTCTTCGTTGGGAGTCCTCAGACTGAAACACGTTAATAAAAGACTTTCTGTAACCCGTGGACATAAAAGTTTTGGCACAACTCCTGTTTAAACCAACAGGATTGATGTTTCTGGAGTGAAAACCTCAGGAAACAGGCTCTTCCACTGACACCCCGCCTCCACCACAAACACAGATAAAATGTGACGCACTCGTGCCGCGGCCTTCAGCTGCCCTCATTCATACATCCACACACATCATCTGTGCCTGACGTTGGTTTAACTTCAGTAAAATATCCCACAGACATGACAGCTAACACTGGTACGCACGGCAGAAACTCCTCCCTGAAAAACAAAAGAACTTTTTAACATCGCTGCGTTTATAAAACGTTGTTTGTGCCACAGATAAACAAATACAAAAACTGACCAATGTTTCATGTAACAATAGACTAAACTCTAAATACTTTTCAGATGACTCTTTTTGTTAAAGAGGATGTAAAAGAGGATGAAGAGTAGGGGTGATGATGAGGACGACGGTACGGATCAATGTCAATTAGGTGGTAAATGTTGGAAATGGTTAAACTGAGGTCAGTTTTCTAATCTTTTTTCCTCCCAACAGACTCACAAATGAAGTCTCTGTAGGGAAGATGATCATGAGGACAGAGGGGGAAACCATCCCTCATATATAAAATAATCAGCTTTTTTTTTCTGCATTTAGCTGCTGATTACAGAGATATTACACTAAAATGTCAAACTGATTTTTGCTGTTTGTTTTAATAGAAAATCCCACTAGTTTAATGTTTTAATCCTCTCAGACAACAAGGAGCTGCTCTTACTTGGTCCAGGAGGGACATTTGTTGAAAAACAGCGACACCAAGTGGTGAAGTTAAATTACTACAGTTACAGCCTGTCTCCTGCAGGTTTTTTTTTTTTTTTTCACAAAAATGAAATTAAGAGCTATTTTTTGTAACATTTAATTTTAAACTTAAACCATTGAAATAAGCTTGTTTTGCACAAAAAAACCCTGTGGACTCAGCAGAAGAAATTCCCTGCAGTGACACAGACCACAGCAGGAGGGGTTTCCCACCACCTGGGCTGTCGTTTGTAAAGTTAATCAAAAATTACCACCAATATTTTTGTTTTATTTAACCTTTTTATAAGAAAAAAAGAACAGATTTGTTTTTCAAAGTCAGTTTTTCACCATATGATTCATACATTTATAAATGTCATAGTTTATAAACTAAATGTTTAACTTATAAACTA
>NW_013952428.1:698706-700488 GCF_001266775.1 Austrofundulus limnaeus | reverse complement strand
TTTTTTTTTTTTTTTTTTTTTTTTTTTTTTTTTTGGGCAGCGCTTCACATCTTCAGTGTGCAGGCCATTAAAGGTGCACATCAGTGTTTGTTTGTCAAACTTTCGCTCACATCCTGTAGATGGAGCCAGAAAACCAGAAATAAAAACAAAATTCTCTACATGCATCAGATTTGTGAGGATTTTTGAGCATTTGACGTGCAGGAAAAACAAATATGGGATTAATACAATTAATTGATGGGCTCAGGTCTACGGAAGAGGATTAGGTCCACTAAAAAATAAAAAAAGGAATTCTGACCTTAATCTCGGAATTCTGACCTTAATCTCGGAATTCTGACTTTAATCTCTGACTTTAATCTCGGAATTCTGAGAAAAGTCAGAATTCCCTTTTTTTTTTTTTTTCAGTGGCCCTAATCCTCTTCCGTACAGGTCAGACAGGGTTATAACTCTATTTTATAAAGTCTGTGAGATCTGAATAAATTAATTTTCAGTTGTTTTTTTTTTTACCTGAACCCCTGCCTTTTATTTAAAACATAGAGGGTTCATAAATAAAATATACATTAAAGAAACGGTTAAAACCACAAACAAACTTTTATTTTCCTTAAACAGAAATGATGACCATATTGTTAACAGCACTGCTATAGATGAAGACAAAATAAAAAGAAATAAACTTAGCAGAGACTGAATTTTCACTTTTTATTCCTGTTTAAATACAAGCTCGCATTAGCATCGCTGCTATCCGCTAATAAGCTAAAGTATATACTTGCATGCACTTTAGCACTTCAGCCACTATAGAGGTTTATAAAAGAGAACAGCATTGTCTCTGTTTACTCCAGTCAATTTAACTTTTTAAAATTTTATTCATTTTTTTTGCAGCAATGGCAGACCGTGCAGAAGTTAGCATTTTGTGCTAGCAACACCGTAGCGTTTCACCAGATTAAGCAGCTTCAGATCCACTTCTAATGTGTAGCTAAATTTTTTATGCTATTTTTTTTTCCTCGTTTTTTGCACTTGAAACAAACTGACCACATAAATCAGGTGCATTATTTCTGGTTTCTCTTATTTTGCATGATGTCCACAACACAACAGGAAATAGAAAAGTAGTTTAAATGAGCCTTTGCTCCAACAATGAAACCTGAGATAAATAATTGAGTGTTTTTAGAGTCAGTTAACTTTCTGCAACAAAACATTTCATTATAATCAGCAGACGTCTATAAAGTCATGAAAAACATACTTAAGTAAAAGTAAAATTAAATGAACAGAAAATGACTGGTAAAAAAAAAAAAATAAATTTCACTGACAAGAAAACTACTCAAGTAAAAGTTACAAAACTGTTCACAAAAATAGGGAAAGTAAAAATAAAAGTACTTTTACACACTGTCTAAGAAAAACTGAATTTACTGAACCAAACTGGTTCCACTAAACCAGGTTGAGTAAATTGATCAGTTTATTTATATTTGTTCAATTTACTCAACTTTGTGGAGCCATGTTGACATGATTTTGTTGAGTAAATTCAACTTTTCATTTTTTAGAGCAGAAACATTTTTCATGATGAGTTCAAACATAACGAGTAACTGGGTGATACATTTTAAATTAAAAAGTGAAAGCATCAATTTTAGCTTAAAAATGTAACGACATAAAAGTAAAAGTAGCCATTAAAAAAAATTACTGGTAAAATTACAAATCCTCCAAAAAAATACTTAAGTACTGTAATGAAGTAAATGTACTTAGTTACTATAAACCTCTGCTTAAAAGGTAAAATTTCTCAGCTAAAAGAAGTTTCTG
>NW_013952428.1:697177-698201 GCF_001266775.1 Austrofundulus limnaeus | reverse complement strand
CCCCCCCCCAGTGACGCCCCTGAACTGGGTTTTTTTTGTCCGTGGGTGGACGGAGGGATAAATGCGCTCTTTCATGTCAGACTGTTACCAGAGGCACATATGACCTGCAGGGACAGGAACTCACGGGGAAGGAACAGTTTTAATTTGGAGGACGTGGATGAAGAAGAATCGAGGTTGAAACTTTATGCCTGAAGAATTCTTCTGATAAAAAAGATCTGATCTCCAAAGACGCGCCGCGGAAAGATTGCGCTCCAATAATTGTGAACCTTTTATCACGCATTTGATGACTGAAATATAGGTTTAATGAAAAAAACCATCATCTTCCTCTTTTCGTCTATAAATAAAATGGAAATTACTCGGTGGATGAATCAGTTCCGAGGTGAGCCACGCGCGTAACGCCTGGATGGCACAGCAGCGGCTGCGCGCTCTGAGGGGATTTTACGCATCTCTGGAGGACAGAAGGAGCTGAATATGTGGAGGATAAACCTTTATATTTCCGCCAGCTCTGGGGAGAACACTGTGTAAACAAAAACTAAACAAAACAAAGGACGAAGAAATATTAAAATATATAAACCACGGAGACTATTAAAACTTGTGTTTACACATGGAGCTGTACAAATACCTGTTGTGCCTGGAGTTTATCCTCCTCCTTAAAGGTAAGACCTGTCAGTTACAACTGTTATACTTTGTGTTTCAGTCACTAAAATAAGCTTCTGAAATAAAACAACTCAAACAGCAGGCGACTGATAAAGTTTGATTTTACACATGTAAAGTAATCGTCTCAGTGTTGACTTCTTATTAACTAATCCCATTAACCGGTGCCAGGGGTTTCAGTGTTAACCTCTTATTAAATAATCCCATTAACAGGTGTGTGTGGTTTCAGTGTTAACTAATCCCATTGACAGGTGCCTGGGGTTTCAGTGTTAACTAATCCCATTGACAGGTGCCCGGGGTTTCAGTGTTAACTAATCCCATTGACAGGTGCCCGGGGTTTCAGTGTTAACTAATCCCATTGACAGGTGCC
>NW_013952428.1:693248-695080 GCF_001266775.1 Austrofundulus limnaeus | reverse complement strand
AATCCCATTGACAGGGGCCTGGGGTTTCAGTGTTAACCTCTTACCAGGTACCAGGAACTTTACGTACCAGGAAACATGGGTACTGAGGAATCTGGGTACCAGAAAACATAGGGCTGATCGCATATTTTGGTTCTTTAATGTGTAAAAATTTAATTTAAATTGGTTTACAACATTAAATATATTTCATGCTGGAATTAAAAAAAGTTTAAGGAATGTTTTCAGATCTGCAACAATTGGCCTGAAACAGGTTGAAGAACTGATGCTAGGCTGTGCCGCAGTAAATATCCATCCATCCAATTCCTCTGAAAAACAATTTCTGGCATAAAATTAAAAACAAAGCTGTCTTTAAACACAAATTGCAAATTCATTAATTTTCATTCATATGTGACTTCTGTTTCGGGCAGAGGGCTTCATATATTTCCTCTCACAGCTGACTGACCGTGGCAGCTGTGAAACGTGAACTCACCATCGGCTATCGGTCCTTTCCATCTCTTACACTTGAAGTCTCAAGTTGCTGTAATGCGGGCCGTGCGCCGCGTCGTGTGTTCTCACCGTGAAGCGTGAACGTCAGCAGTCTCACACACCTCACTGAGTTCCTGTTAGAAAGTGAAGGAAAAGCTGTACGGTGGTCTCTGATTGTGAGGATAAGCGGTGGGTGAGCTGCTGTAAGATCAACAGACTGATTGTTTTGTTGCTGCCCCGTATCAAATCAGTGTTTGAAGTTAATCTGAAGATTGAAACGTTGGCGCTTGAGGCAAACTGGAGGTTTTGTTTGGGTTTGAAGGTCCAGACATTAATAAGCAAAGCAGAAAGCTAATTTAAATATGCAGACTTACAGACACCTAACAGTCAAATATAGCTTACGTTTCACACATTACACCTCTTTAAATCAACCTTGAACCAGCTGAGAAATATTCACCGTTATATCATGTTACATTTACTTCATTTCATTCAGTAACTTCTGTAGTTCTACTGTTTGTGTTCCTGTGTTGTAAGTCTGTGTAACATTGGAGCATGTCAGTGAGTGGGTATGTGAGAAATGTTAATAGTTTTAGCAGAGATCTCCCCCTGATGTGGACAGCAGGACTCCCTTGTCTGTTATGCTTTGCTGAGATGTCAAACACAGGTGTGTTCTCTCTTTCCCATCATTTGCTGACTTTCGTTCGCGCTCTTCGTCCACCCCCATAACTCAGGAGAGCGTGACGGAGATGAGAAGAGAAGAAATCAAGATATAATGGAGGGAAAATCTGTAAAACAGAGGAAACACAGAATGAAGAACATCACAAGTCTGTTAGAGAAACTGTAAAGAAACTCATCAATCAGTGAGATTTTTTTTTATTTCATTTATTTGTTTCATTTTTTTAAAACAGAACAAAACATTACATACAACAAAAAGTACAAATCAAATAAAATGAAGAGCAGCAGCAGCAGAAAAAAATCTTATATGTGCTCCTATTTACGAAAAATATTAATTTCAAACAATAATAAATAAAACTAGACATGGGTTTTTACGATGTAAAAACAAGTGTGCATTGCCACGTAGCATGGTTTACCTGCAGCATTGGACTTGCAGAATGAACTTTGACCAAGTTCAAATGTGTTTTCTAAACCAGCTTGTGCCTGTCACGTCAGCAGGTGTTTATAATTAAGGTAATTGTGTAACAATATGAAGTTTGAAGAGATTTTTTTCTTAAAGTTGCATTAGCCGGATTTTGAACCCTGATCTCCCTCATGAAAGTCCATGACATAGACCATTAGACTGTTGGAGCCGTGGCAGAAAGTAGTGGCAGGGCTTGGTTTGTATGTGTGCAGAAAGAGGCCACATTGCCAAT
>NW_013952428.1:687370-691242 GCF_001266775.1 Austrofundulus limnaeus | reverse complement strand
ATATATACATACACACACACACACTCATACTCATACTCCTCTGGGCGACGTAGGGATTGCAACTCTTGCTAAGCCAGACATTGACTGAATCTTGGGTGGTTTTGATCAACAGTTCCTCAGACTTTCTTCTGAGTGTGTTCAGACATGTTTGTTACTTTAGCTGCTTCTTTAACAATGCTTTGGTCCAGTTTTTGTTTCTGATCAGCATATTGGGCAGTAAGTGCTTGAAACTCTGCACAGATGGAAACTGTGAAAGCCTGAAGAACTATTGATGAAGACTAATTTAGACGATTACAGGAAAGCCTGGGTCTGGTTTAGTTTATTGTAATCTTCAGTTTTGTAACGGTACAGAGCGTTTTAGTGTGGAGTTCAGCAGTAGCACCCAGAGCGCAGTGTGTGGTTGACAGAATCTGGACTGAGTTTGGTTTGACGTGTGTTTGCCACCAGTTGTCATGACGAAGCGTGGTCAAACAGACCTCTGGCAAAGTGTCATTTATATAAACTCTAGAGAAAATGGTAACAGAAGAGGAAGATCAGGACAAAGAATATTTTTATTTTGAGAAAAACAGGCTGGTTCAAGAAAAAAATGATATGAAATGTGCAAAAATTCAGACGAACGTGCAAATTTAATTATAATATTTGGACCAAACGGAGTTGAAGAAGAGGCGTATGGACAGAATCTGTTGCTGGTCATCCATGTTCGGTGCAAACTGTGAAACAAGGACTTAAACTTCCTCTTTTTCTTTCTGCCACACTCATACAGGAAGTCTTGGTGCCTCTGCTGATGCAGCTATAGTTAAAGCTTTTAATTAAGACTGTCCAATGTGTCATGAGTTGTTTGTCCTCTGAGGTCATATTTATCTCCTTTTTAGACTTTTTTTGTGCAACTGGCTTACATCTTTTTCACAGAGGATTTTAGTGGGGAAGTACTATAAAACATGAAACAGTCAAAACACAGTGATGGAGAGAGGACTGACACTCAAGTTCATATTCAGCAAGACGAACATGGTAAATAAATGATCTTGAAAAGACCAGAAGTATCCAAGTGTGCAAAATATAAAGTTGTTTTCAACAAATCCTGGAAAAAAATCTCAGAGACAACAGGGATTAAAAAAGGAAAATAAGTACTGTGTAACATAGGTACTAGGTAACATAGGTACTAAGATAAAAAAGTACTAGGTAACATAGGTACTAAGATAAAAAAGTACTAGGTAACATAGGTACTAAGATAAAAAAGTACTGGGTAACATATAGGTACTAAGATAAAAAAGTACTGGGTAACATATAGGTACTAAGATAAAAAAGTACTGGGTAACATATAGGTACTAAGATAAAAACGTACTGGGTAACATAGACACTAAGATAAATAAGTACTAGGTAACATGGGGACCAGGGGAACAACAAATCTGAAGCACAGATCAACTCATTCCAGAGCCGTGCTTCTGGTTTAGTTGAAAACACATCTTTGTTGTCATGAATCATCAGTTTGGACATGAGACACGGAAGATATTTGATTTTCTGTTTTGATGAAACTACCAGAACAAAAAAACATCTGCAAGGAAACGTAGGATGAAGCTGTGAGAAAAGGACAGGAGCAGAAACACAGAACATATCCAGTTTCCTCTTCTGAACCCAGTGGAACCCCCTCTGATTGGGCAGCAGGAGGAGGTTACCGTGTTTTTAACGTGTGGGAAAGTATCGCTGCTTCATGAAGACAGCAGCAGTGATCTGGACACATTTCCCCGTCTTGTTTTCTCTGGTGGAATCACAGGTTTACAACGAGACGACTCACTGATGCACCAGGATGTTACTGAGGTGCATCAGCAGCTTTTAACACAACACATCCAACACACCGTGTCTTTACAGGCTTCAAAACACAACCTAGACGACTTAAATATCAGCTGTCAAGAGCTGAGCAGCTTTTATTTTAGACTGCACTCAAAATAAAATACCATGAAAGTCTTTAATTTGTAAAAAACACACCGGATAAAATATATAATTGTCTATTTCCCCTCAGCTATGAGTAACAAACACCTTAGCTGAACCGTTTATCTGAGCACAAAATGTTTGTGTTTAGTTGATTTATTTTAATGTTGTAACGATACATTTGGCCAACAATTCTTATGCAGTTAAACATTTTTTGTTTATTTTCTCTTAAATGATGCCACATTTGTGAGGATATAATACATTTTTGGGTTGAGTAGTCGAAGTTGCACCCATGAAAAACTCACCAAATCTCTGCCAAACATCTTATTTTAAACTTCTGATAGCCCAAGTGCTGACAATCAGGGGCGGAGCCCGGGGGGGCCAGGGGGGGCCATGGCCACCACAGACAAATCTTTGGCCACCCTGCTGTACACACACCTTCCACAGTGAAACAACCCTTAGGGGTGTAATAATCCTCCAGGACAGTTGGTGGCAGTGTTTAACAGTTTGAAACAAAAATAAGGAAATGACCAAAACACAAAGATCTGCAGAAAACTTTCCAGTAAAAAATGATGTAATTTTCCTGGCAACCCCAGTGTGAGCAGTGGTCCCAGTCTGGCCACCCCTGAGAAAAATATCTGGCTCCGCCACTGCTGACAACATGGCTCTAGAGCTTGTTGTTTTCTGAGCTACCTGAGTTAATTCAAGTCCTCACGTTGAATCAGGTCCCATGAATCTGGGGTCTGAATTAACTTGAATCCTTAATGTCCTCTGGTAGAATACAGAGTAAAGTCTGCAAGTTAGTAAACACACACAAAAACATTGATGCTTCAGCACAATATAATGTTCCAGCTTGAATGGTCATTTTGTTGTGGCTGTGTATGGTTCTTCCACATGCTACTGAGGCCCCTGTTTAAATGAACAAACTGTTAAATTCCCACTGCGGCTTGTTTCTTCACACTACAGTCCTCCAATCCAATAAATGAAGCCAAACAATAGTCAGACACAGAGTAAGATGTTTGTCAGAGAGGAATCAGCACGTTTTATTTCCATCCATCCATTCCTGGCATGAGTTAAAAGCAACATAACAACGAAATAACAACCAAACACGCATTTCCTTACTTTTTGTGCCAACGATATTCAAATGTTTCAAAAGTCCGTCTTTACATCACCCAGCTAACATGATGGGATTTCAGACTTAAACATTTGTCAGATTTATTTTATTAACTAAAGCACAATAAAGAGCTTAAATGTTCACATAAATCTTTGAGGTTAAGAATAAGCCGTAAAGCACAGATTAACGTTACACACTTCACACGGCTCCAGAAACACTCTTTAATGGAAAACGCAGAGAGTTTCAGCAGTCTGTGGTTCTAAACACATCCTACATGAACCTTTGTTTAAAAATATGCTTTAAATATGTG
This sequence comes from Austrofundulus limnaeus, assembly GCF_001266775.1. Taxonomy (NCBI): domain Eukaryota; kingdom Metazoa; phylum Chordata; class Actinopteri; order Cyprinodontiformes; family Rivulidae; genus Austrofundulus; species Austrofundulus limnaeus. The sequence continues at coordinate 687,892 of NW_013952428.1, read as the reverse complement.
TTCGTTTGAAATATTACATGGTTACTATATTTTACATCACTGCTGTACTATTTAAAAAGCCTTAAGGTGATTTTTCAGATGTTTTCAAGTGGGGTTTTGTGTAAATGTTATAAACCAATCCTTTTCTTACTTGTTGATGGCATTTTGGAAAAATACAGTCTAATGGGGACCTCTACTCAGGCTATTTAAAGAACACTATCACATGACTGTACGTGCACCAGTGTTAAGCAAACTTGTAATTTTTACTGTAAGTTTTTTTTTTTTTTTGCTGACACTGTCTTATTAAAATAAGTCTCTAACTCTGCCTGCAAATTAAAATGATGATGAAGGATAACTGAGCTGCTTCATGGACCGCTCATCTCAACTTTAGTTTTGTAGCTTTTGTGTTAGCTACAGAGCTAATATGTATGGTAATATATGGCATTAGCGCCAGAGCTAATATGTATGGTAATATATGGCATTAGCACCAGAGCTAATATGTATGGTAATATATGGCATTAGCACCAGAGCTAATATGTATGG
>NW_013952428.1:678272-687076 GCF_001266775.1 Austrofundulus limnaeus | reverse complement strand
CAGAGCTAATATGTATGGTAATATATGGCATTAGCACCAGAGCTAATATGTATGGTAATATATGGCATTAGCACCAGAGCTAATTTACCGAACATCACATTTATTCATTTCAACCCATGTATTTTTCAGAACATACAGTATAAACTAATACAAAATACAATTTCTTTGTTGCACATTATAACTCTTTAGCCTCGACTCTTTGTGTTTTAGTCTCAAATGTAACCCATCATCGTCATCATCCCTAAAATGCTTTACGTAAGTAATAAAATAGCCGCATGCTTAATGGGAAAACAAAATCAACATATACAAATTTTTAGATAATCATACATTTTTATATGTCACAAAGAACTTTTAGTAGAAGAGAGAAAGTAACATATTAAAGCACATGTGCTTTAATATGTAGAAAAGTATACTTCACGTTAAATGTGATAAAAGTGAATTTAGAGCGGGTTTATTTCACTAAACTGCTCCGGGAGCCACAGCACATCCTGGGTATTTATTGTCATTGCATAAATCTAATTTACAATTTCAAATCTAGTTTAATTTTAGATTAATTTACTGGTATTGCCTGTCATAAATTACCTCTGACCAAGATCACCTCTAACGCAAATATTTGATATTTGTTAGTCTTTGTTCAAGACTGCTTCTGCAACTAAAAACTGAAATTAGATTTACGCTGAATAGGTGAGATGATCGCAAAACCTGGACAAAACTCCTCTAGTCCTCTATTTATTTTGCAGCAGTGTGCTGCAGTTTAATATTCCAGTGATCTGCCTTTAATTTTGCTTCTCCCCATCTTCTCCGTGTCTCCTTCCGCTCTCCCACGTATGAAGGGCAGACTTGTATGTCATAACAGGGGTCTTACTATACTTGGTAGTTTTTCTAACCCACACCCGCCCCTCATTTGCTTCTCCCCGTCTCGTGCCTCTCCCTCTTTCCCCTCACACTGAACTCCCCTTTACTTCAGAGGTTGGTTTTGGCCACGCTGTTTAACCATCTTTTTGACCCCCGCCGTTCTCTCCTCTCAGCCCTTTTCCTGTCGAACAGTATTCAGACTCAGCACTATGTGTGTATATGTACACATTTTTGTGTTTTTAGAAGCCTTAAAGTGCCTGCGACGTCATTTTTTTTTTTGTAATAAACATGAATGCGTTTTTGGAAAGATAACATTGATAATATGTTGCAAAACAAATTTCACATCACTGAGATGAACAGTTGTTGAGAGATTGGCATGAAAAGAAACAGGAAGTGATGTCAAAGGGGAATGTCAGCATGTAAAGAGAAGAGTCTGATGTTTCTTTAGATTATTTTTAGCTGCTATCTAAGAGAGACAAAAGTTAAAGTTTAAATGATATTGTTTTAATAAACAAATACCAGGGAGTTTATCAGTGTGCATTGCCAATGCAATGCACACTATTGTGATTCGTTTCCCATCCAAGTCATCTCCACTTTGGCACGCTTCTCCTCCTGCATACTTTGTCCTACAGCAGCCATTCTAATTTATATCTGTAAAGCTTCTGTGCCAAATGATGGCTATGCCTTTTGGTGCCTGTGCAACTTTTAATTTTTGAAATATTAATGTTTAATTTACAATGGGAGTCAATGGAGCCTTGTATTGGTCCAATACTGCCCCRTGCTGTATCTTCTCAGTACTGAACCATAGTTTAATAATATTTGATCTCAATAGTTCAGTGGTTACAATACTAATATGATCGTATTTTGATGTTTTACTATAATGTTGCCTTAATACTGCTCTATTGTTGCAATATTATGCAGTTTAGTGTCAATAATTGTATTGGCAATGTGGCCTCTTTCTGCACACACACAAACCAACTCCTGGCAATCCACTCTGCCACAGCTCCAATGATCTAATGCTCAATGCCATGGAGTTTCATGTGGGAGAACAGGGTTCAAAACCCAGCTAATGCAACTTTAACAGAAAATCTCTACAAACTTCATATTGTCACACAATTACCCTCATTACAAATACCTGCTGACTTGACAAGCACAAGCTGGTATAAAAAAACACAATTGAACTTGGTCAAAGTTCATTCTGCAAGTGCACTGCTGCAGGCAAAGCCATGCTACATGGCAATGCACACTTGTTTTTACATCGTAAAAACCCATGTCTAGTTTTATTAATGAGTTCCCCTTTGATGTCACTTCCTGTTTCACTTTGGCTGAGCCAAATATAAAAGAAAATGGGCCTGTTTTGTGACAAAATGGGTAAAATCTTGTGTACTACGCTAATTTTCTTAAGCATAAAGATGCTTTCTTTGACTTTTTGTATTTGAAGAATAGGCATGTCACAGACACTTTAAAACTTATTTCATAATGTGTCTGAAGTTATAAAAGTTCTGTGAATCTCGACAACTCATTGCTTTCTATCGTGGTAAACTACCGCTTTGTTTTGAATAATTTGCGTCTGTTTTGTCTTCCAGCGTTGTGTCAGTGCTTTAACATAGACGTAAAGCATCCAAGGATTTTCAGCGGTCCGGAGGACACTCTGTTCGGCTTCTCAGTGTTGCAACATGAAGCCGACGGACAGAAGCTGTGAGTATGTGCGATGCAAACTGTACGAGGAGATGGTCATTAATCACTGACCGTTTCCACAACGAGGATGTGTCGATGATGACTGAGTCGTTCTGTTGAAGGATGCTGGTCGGGGCGCCGTGGGACGGGCCGCCCAACAACAGGAAGGGAGATGTGTACAAATGTGTCGTGGGGGAGGAGAGAAATTCAGTCTGCAGTAAAGGGAACCTGGGTGAGAGAAAAACAACTTGAAATGCATTAAATTACTTCAGATATTAATTAATACTTCAGATATGTTCAAACTGGTTTCAGTGGTAAGGTGATGAACAAAGAATCAGTCACACAGATTTGGAAAAACGTCTTGTAATTAGTTCTTTGAACAGCCTCAGTTTGGAGAAATAAAGAACAAGCTAACAGTTCTACAAGCTAACAGGTTTGACTGATGACGAGATAGCAATTAGTGCAACAAGCTAATGGCTAGTCCAACAAGCTAATGGCTAGTCCAACATGCTAATGGTTAGCCCAACAAGCTAATGGCTAGTCGAACAAGCTAATGGCTAGGACAACAATTTAATGACTAGTCCAACAAGCTAATGGCTAGTCCAACAAGTTAATGGCTAGTCCAACAAGTTAATGGCTAGTCCAACAAGTTAATGGCTAGTCCAACAAGTTAATGGCTGGTCCAACAAGCTAATGGCTAGTCCAACAAGCTAATGGCTAGTCCACCAAGCTAATGGCTAGTCCACCAAGCTAATGGCTAATACAACAAGTTAATGGCTGGTCCAACAAGCTAATGACTAGCGCAACAAGTTAATGGCTAGTCCAACAAGTTAATGGCTAGTCCAACAAGCTAATGGCTAGTCCACCAAACTAATGGCTAGTCCAACAAGCTAATGGCTAGTCCATCAAGCTAATGGCTAGTCCATNTAATGGCTAGTCCAACAAGCTAATGGCTAGTCCACCAAACTAATGGCTAGTCCAACAAGCTAATGGCTAGTCCATCAAGCTAATGGCTAGTCCATCAAGCTAATGGCTAGTCCAACAAGCTAATGGCTAGTCCAACAAGCTAATGGCTAGGACAACAAGCTAATGGCTAGGACAACAAGCTAATGGCTAGGACAACAAGCTAATGGCTGGTCCAACAAGCTAATGGCTGGTCCAACAAGCTAATGGCTGGTCCAACAAGCTAATGGCTGGTCCAACAAGTTAATGGCTGGTCCAACAAGGTAATGGCTGACCCAACAAGCTAATGGCTGGCCCAACAAGGTAATGGCTGGCCCAACAAGCTAATGGCTGGCCCAACAAGCTAATGGCTGGTCCAACAAGCTAATGGCTGGTCCAACAAGCTAATGGCTGGTCCAACAAGCTAATGGCTGGTCCAACAAGCTAATGGCTAGCACAACAAGCTAATGGCTAGGACACCAATTTAATGGCTAGTCCACCAAGCTATTTATTTACCGTTATTTAACCAGGCAAGTCCCGTTTGAGATCTCAGATCTCTTTTTCAAGCGAGGCCTGGGCCTGAATGCATCCTACATGTTTTTTGGGGGGTGGGGGGAAACCAGAGTACCTGGAGAAAACCCACGCAAGCATGAGGAGAGCATGCAAACTCCACACAGAAAGACCCAGGTCCGAACAAGGGATTGAACCCAGGACCTTCTTGCTGTGGGGCGTCAGTGCTAACCACTGAGCTGCCGTGCTAACAGTTAGTCTGACAATCAAACGTCTGATTCCATAAGCTAACAGTTAATTTACATAAAATTATTTTGTTATTAGCATAACTTAAATAGTGGCAACAACCAATGTCTGTATCACTTCTCCTGTAATCTGGGGAGCTCTCTGCAAGAATATCACAAACAATATATCTTCCTCCAATAATCATATTGTAAACTTGAATTTCCTATCAAATGTTATTTACAGCAAGGAAGAAGAATCTGAACTATCCCTTTAAGGTTTAAATGTGCTGTTGTGTGAATCTGCTCTTTTTCTTTTCCTTTTAGGTGAAACTGCTCTTCAAAACGTTTCTAAAAATCTGAGAAATTCTCATCTGGGAATGACCCTCACGCCAGCCTCACCTGATGGCTTCCTGGTAAGTGCTCTTAAAATAAAAACCAACAAATCCAAGCATTTTGTAATTTGTTGCAAAGGCGTCATCTGAAGGGAAGAGCTGGGACCAGGTTGTGTCGTGTTTCAAATGTTTAATGGACTTTTAACGGGACCGTAGAAAATACAGTATACGGACCCACCTCTAGTTTTTTTTTCTTCTAGTTTTGAAATATGTAAAATAAAAGACGTATCATATGACCTGTTGACAAACACACAGGCAAACACATCAAATTTGTTCAAGTTAATTCAAAATTTCAAGATAGAACCAAGAATTATTACAATTTAAACCTTCTGAATGTTTTATTTTCATGATTTCAGAAGCAAATTAAAAGCAAGAGAACAAAGTGAGACAGTCGGCGTGACTCTGCTACTTTACGTACTAATAGCCTATGTACCACGGTCATTAATGACGTATTTCCGGTAAAATTCTGGCCACGCTCCTCCCTTCCACGTCCTGGCTACTACCTTTTGTTTTTAGCGTTAGCTGCTAGTACTAGTCCGTGAAAAAGTCACAAAAGTTAAAGCATCTGTGATCTACTGGTATAAAACGTGAGTTCTGTTGTGTCCACTAACCAGCAGGTACGATCGAGTAGATAGTTTTTATCCATTTTCCTCTAAAGCAGGAGTGAAAGGTGACAGCTGTGGATCACAATGCCTTAGCCTAGCAATGCTAATACTTAGCGAGGCTGTTTCAACTCCCCCACATACAGCCAGCCCGCATCAAAACACCGATCGCCGCATCGTTCAGTTCGGTAAACAAGATGGAAAGCAAAAAATTTTTTTGCTCACCTTTGTCCTGCGCCCAGACCGCACGTCGATTACAAAGGCCTGCTAATGCTAGCCGCCTTAGCCCAAACACCGCAGTTTCCTACACGCCTTTCAGACGAACGTCAGGGTCACCAAAACTGTAAGAAATATTCGTGTTCAAAGACTGAAGTCAATAGAAAACCGCCACTGTTAAATAATTTGATTGTTAGATGGAATAAAACCATACAAAACCAGAATTCTGGAGTAAGGGTTTATTACCACCGCTGACAGGAAACCACGCACTGCCGGCCAACCAGGAAGTTGATCCATTTAGTCTTCAATGCCCACGTTCGCCCCCTACTGACCTACGGCTGAATCACAGGCATTCAGACACAATTCTCACCTACATGTTCTCATAATGGATAAATATGTGTTGTTATAGATATTTCGGACATGTAACTAATCTATATCAATCAACACATAATAGATTAAACATTATAAAAAGGAAAACCTAAAAATATAGTGTTGTGCTTTTAACATCAGTACTAAACTCTAATAACTATAAATTTCTTCAATAGCATTACAGGGAAAACTTAGCTATAAAAGTTCACGCTTGCATTTGTAATCAGCATTTCTAACCTGAGGATATTCAAGAGCCAGCATCAGAAATGAGAAGACGGAGGTTACAAAAGAGAAATGTACATTTATCCCCTTTTACTGCCAAGATGAGAGAGGAAAGACCTCCTCACAGCTAGCAGGAAGCTAACACAGCAGCCGGTACAGGTAGGTGTGTGTGTGTGTTTGTGTTATACAGACTGTGAAATGTTTTTAGGCAACTTTGTCATGAGTTTTATGCAAAAGTAAAAACTTGTTAGAGTGTATATTACAGCGTAAACAAAACCCGAGCGACGAGCGCGCCCCCCTCCCCTCGAGTAGCAGAACCTCCGCCTGAAAATCATTACGTTTTCAGTTCACTAACGTCGGGGAAAACGATCCAAACCATACAAGTAGCCATCAATTTAAAGCTCAGACTCTGCTCTTTCCAACAATATAAGTGTCACAGCTCTACGTGAAAAATTCACCGAACAAGCAGCCAAGGAATAGGGAGAAAAAGGCTAAATTCTGGAACCATAAACACAAACGTCTTTCCTTTGTTTTTATGMCTTTAATCCACTTTGGAGTGATTTTTTTCCCACTTGGCTGGACCTGTACGTCTCCTGTGTTAATGTTGGTACATGTAATATGTTAATTCTGTACTGTGGAGATCATTAAGAGTTGTCAGGTGAAAAAATCTTTCGCTAACACTGTGTTGACCACAAACCGGAAGTGATCAGAGTGGCATCACGTGCTGGACAGGATGTTTGTGGCGTATAGGTTACTGTCCTCATTTGTCCACCCATCAGACACACTTCTGTTGAAGCTAGGAGGCAGAAGAACGTGTTCTCCGTGTGTGTTTCTGTGTGCTGCGTGTTTCGGGTGTGGAGTCGTGTACGGTTCACAAACTGGTGCCAGCTCAGGCCACTTTAATGTGTGTGTGTGTGTGTGAGTTTTTGTGTTAACCCTAGTGGTCAGGGCTATAATAGGATCGGAATGCGTCTCCTGGCCCTTTGTTAATGACAGACCTACAAAAAGCCAGAGCACCTCTTTTTGCTTCTCTCCATCCTCTCTCTCCTGGGTTTCCTCCCATCTCTTCCCCCCGCCTCCCTCCATCTCATCTCTGCTGCCTGTCTGTGTGCCTGAGGAGAAACCGTCTGTAATAACAGGGCGAGAAAAACCAGGATGTTTCTTTTTTTTCTCTCACTCTACCCTCGTTTCACCCCCACACAACTCTCTGCCTCCCTCTTTTGTCTCCGTTTGGCTGAGTTTCTCTTTTATGTCCTCCCCTCCACACTTTCCTCGTTCTTTCCTCTTAGATTAAAAAAATAATCATCAGTGCTTTGAAGACAGAAATATTTTTATAGGATACCCCCTAACCCCTTACACAAACCAACCCTACACTTAGCACAGTCACATTTAGTGACGTGTTGGTGTGGCCATGCAGCTCTGTTGAACTGCTCATAACAGCAGTGACTGCCAACATGTCAACAATAGTCTCCTTCCCTCTGCCTCACTTCTCCTGTCCTCAAAACTACACTGTTGTACATTTTCCATGACTTATTCTCTCATGACTGTTTTTTTTTGTTCCCTGCTGCTTCTATTGTGTGTGTTTGAGAATGTAAACATGCCACTTTCACGAGAACCAAAATACCGTTTTATAAGCAGATCACAAATACAGTAGTCTAAAAGCTGTTGTTCTGATCTCTTGAGGATGGGTTCTGTGGACAAGTTATGAACAGTGAATGTCTTACCTGTTGTACAATGAAACTGAAACACCTGGTTTATTAGTATGGTGTAGGTCCTCAGCGTCACCTCATCTTGGGAATGACGTATAAAAGTCCTGCTCAGTGGTCAGAGGGATTTAAACCATTGTTCTTGCAGGGTAGTGTCCTGGGGCCTCGTGTATCAATGGTGCGTAAACAAAGCACGGCAGGATAATTGTGCCGAACTCTGGCCCTTCCAACAATCTTAAAGGGGCAATATCATGTAAAATCAACTTTTTTGAGTTTTATATCATGTTATAATGTTATCCTCTCATAAAAACATGTCCAAAGCCTTGCTCTGACTTATTCATCATGTTTGAGAAATCCTGCAGTGTTTTTATGAAGCCATGCTGAGGAGCAAAACGACAGGTGGGGACCAGAAACACCTTTTGGTACCAGAAACACCTCTGGGACGTGTCTTTAAGCCGAGCTTCCTCATGGCAGAGCGCACCCCCCCCACCTCACACACCCCGCCCACATGACTCCTGCTGGCTCTCGCAGGTAGGGGTCTCTGCGGACGAGTGGGCGTGTCCCATCGAAAGGCGATTCTAAAACGACACACTTGATTTGACGGACTTTGTTAAAGGGACACACCTGACTGGACAAGCAAAAAAGGGGCGTCACCATACGGCACCACCTGATTGGACAAGCAAAAAAAGGGGTGTCACCATACGGCACCACCTGATTGGACAAGAATAAAAGGGGCGTTACTGTACGGCACCACTTTTACTTGGGTCACATTTCTCCTGGTTGACCTTAGTGTTGGGGTCAGGGTCAGGCTGTAAAGAGGCCAAGCAGGGTCTAAGGATACCGTCATGTAGGCCTCGTAGCCCACAGTGTTTATGGTTTAGACACGCCCACTCTTGTGACACGCCCACTTTGATTCCACAGATTACCCCTTCTCGGCTCTCGAGTGAAAGTGAAAGTGAAACCTAACTGTCTGCCGAGCTCTCAACATTAGTTCTCACTCAGTGAAGCTCTTTTCAGATTAAAAATACATTTGAGGAAATCAGATGCCAAGTAAACTGCATCATGGCACCACCACCCCCACCCCCCCAC
>NW_013952428.1:675493-677939 GCF_001266775.1 Austrofundulus limnaeus | reverse complement strand
GAAATCAGACGGGACAGAAGCAAAAGTGGTTCTTAAAGAGACAGAGGCCAATTTCAAGGCGTTTAGAAGAGGAAGTGATGAGAAGATAAGTTTATTTTCTATTTAAACATAAAAACAGCATTTTAGTAACAGCTAAAGGTGAAATACTTTATTATGGTATAGTATTTAAATATATGCCTGAGAAACACATAATATTGGCCCTTTAAGGAAGTCCAGATTATGGTGATGGCTCTAAAGATAATCCTAGCAGATAATCCTGCTGTGAGTGGAGAGTCAAGAGTGATCTAGTCGGCTCGGAAGGACGTCGGGACCGCTCCAACCTCAAATCGGGGATATTCAACATGTTTAATATGTCGGCCCGATACCACAGTGTGTGTAGTGTTCACCTGAGAACAAACGAGCTGCAGCCTGTTGAATGAGATGTGTAGGAGGTGACGTAAACACGGAGGGGAATCCAAAATACAGAAGACAAAAAACTCCATGACTCAGCAGAAAGTCTGCTGGATGTTAAAAGTCCTGTGGAATAGTTTTTCCTCTGGTAAAAATAGTCCACAAATGATCAACATTGTTTCTTCTTGGTCTCAAATGTTTATTTACTCTGAAGTCACGTCTCTCTGGAGGTCACGTGAGATTTTTCCTCTGACATCTGAATTCTCGCGAGATTTCAAGAAGTCTCGCGTGATTTCACATCTGACATCTGAATGTTCATGAATGAAATATCTTTTTGTGTATGTTGTGTTGTGTCTTTCCGTGTGGCTGTACACAACACACTGTAGGACCAAACCTGGTGGATCCATGACTTTTTATCCTCAGTCTGTTCCTCAGTCTTTGAAAATGGGCCGACTGTTTTAAAATCTTGCCGTGTGACGCAGCCGTCAGTGGTGGAAGATGGAGTAATTTCAATATTTAATTCATGTGTGTGACTGGGTTTGGCAGGCGTGCGCTCCTTTATGGTCGCAGGAGTGTGGGACGTCCATGTTCAGCACCGGCATCTGTGCTTCTGTCAGCGACAACCTGGAACCGAGAGAGACCATCGCTCCGACTGAGCAAAGTAACCGCACATTTACACACACACACACACACACACACACACACACACACACACACACACACACACACACTGTGGTAAAAAAACACACACAAGCTACAGAGGCCCGCTTTAACCAACCAAATATCTGTGAACTTCCCCGTGCTGCAGAATGCCAGACATTCATGGACATCGTTATTGTCGTGGACGGTTCCAACAGCATCTACCCCTGGTCCGAAGTCCAGAACTTCCTCAGCAACATCCTCAACAAGTTCCACATCAGCTCGGACCAAATGCAGGTAAGAAAAAACATTTAAACTACAACTCAGCTGCCTGTAATTATTACTCAGGTCTGTAATGGAAACTTGTGGGTTTAAAATTTGAGTGATGCATTATTTAAAATGTCTAAAACGTATTAGCTGGTGCCAAAAGTGCCTTGAGTGAAAACATGCGCTGATATTAGGAGAAAGTTTGGCAAATGGGACCAGACTGACCAGAATAACAAAACAAGAGGACCAGGAGGAATTTTAAAAAATGGAGGGAAGGGCTGGAGGAGCTCAACAACAAGAAGAGTTTGAGTTATGAAAGAGGAGGGTACTGGGTCGCAGGCAGCATGAGGTGCAGAGGAAATACCTCTGGTTTGTGAATGAATTCTAAAAATTCCCCCAAGTGCACTGTTTTCTTTAAGAGCTGGGCTGATAGTACGGGATAAATCTTGTGCCAGCAGGAATTGAATTTGAATTGCTCAGATTGAATCTGAATGTGCAAAATTTGAAAATGAATGCATTGGTTTGAAAATTAATTTTACTAAATTGAAACTGAATTTAATGATTTGAAACTGAATTCAAAGTTTTGTGTCTGAATTAATTCGCTTTGAAACTGTATTTTGGTTTATTAAAATTTCAGTTTGACTACTTTCACTTTCAGTTCCATAATTCAGATTTTTGTGTCACATCCTGGTCCTTGAGAAAGCCAGGCAGAGTAATCAAACACAGATCCACAGATTTATGTTTCACTTTGGTGAAGTTTCCCTTCTGATGTGATGTAAATGTAACATTTTCTACATATAGATAAAATTAATCACTGCAATAAAATAATTTTGTCTGTTTTTCAAACATAAATCTGTGGATCTGTGTTTGATTACTCTGCCTGGCTTTCTCAAGGACCAGGATGTGACACAAAAATCTGAATTATGGAACTGAAAGTGAAAGTAGTCAAACTGAAATTTTAATAAACCAAAATACAGTTTCAAAGCGAATTAATTCAGACACAAAACTTTGAATTCAGTTTCAAATCATTAAATTCAGTTTCAATTTAGTGAAATTTGTTTTCAAACCAATGCATTCGATTTGAAATTATACACATTAAGATTCAATCTGAGCAATTCAAATTCAGTTCCTGCTGGCACAAGATTTATCC
>NW_013952428.1:671662-675483 GCF_001266775.1 Austrofundulus limnaeus | reverse complement strand
CATCATGGATCAGTCAGCAGCAGCATCTGATCAATATGTGATCCATGATGTCATCATAAACATAAATTCAGTTTCAATTTAGTGAAATTTATTTTCAAACCAATGCATTCAATTTCAAATTATGCACATTCAGATTCAATCTGAGCAATTCAAATTCAGTTCCTGCTGGCACAAGATTTATCCCATATGATAGTCTGCTTCGGAAACCTAAGTCGTAGATGTCGTGTCCAACTCTTGTCCACAAACATGAAGATGTTGCTGAAACACTTGTGTGTCTCACTCAGGTCGGTATTATACAGTATGCTGAGACAGCCATTCACGAGTGGTCTTTAAAGGACTACCAGACCACACAGGAGGTGGTGGAGGCCGCCAAGAACATCAGCCGGCAGGAGGGACGAGAAACGCGGACCGCGGACGCCATCAAAGTGGGCTGGTAGGCCTGATGGTCTCTGATGTTCTTTGTCTTTGTAAAACAAGATTTGGCTGGAGAACTGGAAACTGGCTGAATGTTTAGGTTTTGGTGAAACATTCTTAAGGCTGGTGGTTGGTTGTCTCTAAATATAACACTGTATAATTTGTTCTTACAATAATATTCAGGTTTCTTGTGCTGCCTGGTCCTGTCTGTCTTCTGCAGGGACCTGTTGATTTATGAACTCACTAAATATTTCATTATGTTACAGTGATTATATTTCAGTTTAACATCCATCCGTCTTTGGGCTGTGGTAGAGAGGTTTGAGGAGTTGTGGGTTGCTGGTTCGATCCCCTGTTCAGTTTGTCTCAGTCTTTGTGTCCTTGAGTAAGAAACACCTGCCTTGCCTGCTGGGGGTAAACAGAGGGTCCGGTGGCGCTGGTACATTTTCAAACCGTTTACCTTTGTTTTCTCTTTTCCTGTTTGTGGGGCTGGGCAATGTGACCCAAAAAATAATCTCTGATTTTTTTTCATCCCGAATTCGATTTTTGAGTTTTATCGATTTGTTTCCCACTTAACGGAGTGCCTCTGTTTCAGGTATGAAACAAATTTGTTGTACTCCTTTTTGTAGCAAGAGCCTTCAAACAGATTTAGCAGTGAGGTGTTTGTTGCTCTAAGTCCGAGGTGGTAAAACCTAACCAGTTCCAGAAAACTGAGGAAACTGTGCCTTTTTTTGGGAAGTAGATCGTCTTTGCTAGCTGCCATATTGTCATGTTGTGTACCAAATGTCTTGAGCAGGTGGGGTGACCTCTGAACTACAGAAGTCCCAAAGAGTGCACTGTCCTGATTTCCCCCAAATTAAATCTTTATAAATAGCAAAATCAAATTAATCGCTTAAATGGATTTATTGCCCAACCCTACCTGTTTGTCCTGTCTGAATGGTGGTGGGGAGCTGGTGTCTATCGGTGCGACAGGCAGGGGACACACTGGACAGGTCACAAATCCATCACAGGGACGCATGGACAGACAAACACTGGTGATAATTTCAAAATCACAGTGAAAAATTTCAGCCATTTTTAACAACGGTCTAGATCTTCTAAACTTGAACTCAGCACCCCTGAAAATAAACAAACAATCATTACCATTCTGTGAGGAAGATTTATTCTCAACAGTAGTGGGCAGCACTAATCTAAAAATTAGTTCCACTAGCCCCAAAGCACTAACTCAGATATTTAGGTCCTCTAATTCTAAAGCACTAACTCAGATATTTAGGTCCTCTAATTCTAAAGCACTAACTCAGATATTTAGGTCCTCTAATTCTAAAGCACTAACTCAGATATTTAGGTCAAAATATTGAATAAACTTGTAACTAGAAGCACTTGTAGGGCTCACATCTCCACCAGTCACGCAGTAACAGGTATCCGGTGTGGTTAGCACTCAAAAATCAGAGTTTTCCCCGGTCTTGAACACATCACAGAGCTGCAGCTGCGGTCTCCTCCTGCAGAACTAACAGTTGTGAGTGAAGGAACATAACGTTAGCTGTGTGCTCTGTTTGTGAGGAGTTTAGACATAAAATGAGAGGAAGGAAACCATGTACCAGTAGACTGGGTAACTGCACACTAGATTTATTATCACACTACTTGAGTTTAATTAGATATTTTAAGCTACTAATAAACATGATGGGTGATGATCGTGTTGCTTTAGCTGGGCTAGGCCATTGGTAAGGAGTGATTATTATTGTAATTTCCTCTCAACTGGTGATTTTTTTTCCCCCTAAAAGTTAGGTTATGCTACGTTTCTTAGACTGTGGGTAGAAAAGACAAGAGTTAGTTATCCTTCATGAAGGTCAATAAAGCTTAGAACTCAGAATAAAGTCCAGTGCTTTTTTTTTTTTTTTTTTTTTTGATTAATCATGACCTGGATGATTGAGAATCGTCAGCGTTATAAATATATGGTATCAGGAAACCACTAATACCAGGTCTTGGTTGACATGGTTCAAAAAGTGGAAAACACGGAATAATAACACTCATTAAAATGACCAAAATAAAAAATATATAAACCCGACCTGAACTTTAAATACTGATGGAAATGATCAACACCAGGAAAATAACTTTTATGAGGGTTTTATACAAGAATAAATCACTGAATGATGTTTACACTTGAAAGACAATTTATCCATAATTTTACCTTGTTTTGTTATAGATAAAAGTTTCTTTTTCAAAACCACTTCTTTGTGCTTCTCATTACATCAATGATAGAAGTTTTTCAAACAAACTGAGTGAGAATAAGAACCGTTCGTACGCACAGATTTGTTCTTAAGTTGTGCGTACGAGTGATTTAGGAGAATTTGTGGCATTCACCAATGTTTTCGTATTCTAAGGTTTTTTAAGGTACAAACAAAATTAACGAGTGGTCCAGACCTGTCGTATATTTTACCAGCAGTCAGTCTGCTGTTATCCAGATGGGTTTTCTTCACTAATAACTTTATATTTAGTTAGTTTGAAGATATTTAGAGTTGAAAATAAATCACACTCCATAATTATGTTGACAATAGGCTATTCTGCTTGAAATGGAATTATAATTTTAAATGTAATAATGGAAATTCACGACATAACATGGTTAGGTTAAATTAAATTGTCTATTAATGCTGTTGTATAACACTACAATAATAATGTGAAGTTAATTGAAGTTTGGAGACGTTTTAAAATGCTTTTTTCCAGAATCGCATCTGACACTTGCGACGGCGGGGTGGGGGAGTGCTCTTCTTCTGAATAAATGAAAACTATGTAGCACGTGTTTACACTTAAATTAAACATATTTGACCAAAGGAAAACTGGAGCAGGAGTAGAGAGAGATGAAAATGATTTAGATTATTTCTGTGTCTGTATACGACCCAACAGGAGACACAACATTAACAGAACATTTCATTCCTTTTAGCAGCTCCTTTAATTCCACAGCTGACCTGCTAAAAATGACAGATTTTCTTTTTTGGATCTCTGAGAGCAGGACTTCAATCTCTGAACTCGTAAAGTTCTTCTTTTTACTTTGTGATGTCATTTATGAATGAACACTTCCTGTTATGTGGGGCAGGAAGCGTTACCTTATATGGTGTTTTTAAGGTGGTAATTATGCAAATCTCCTCTTCTCGTGCACGAGCAGCTGATACACATTCATCAGTTTACGCAGCTCATTTACACACTTCTTGAAGATAAAAGAGTTTGTACGATTGTACTGGATTGGTACAAACCCTTCCTACGAACAAAAGTAAGAGAAATTTAGGATAAAAATACGAACATGTTCTTGCATGAGGCAAAGGGACAAAGGGTTCGTACGAACATGTCACGTCAGATTCAACAAACTCTTCTATCTTCAGGAAAAGTGTGTAAATGAGCTGCGTAAATTCCACCTGTTC
>NW_013952428.1:669791-670987 GCF_001266775.1 Austrofundulus limnaeus | reverse complement strand
AAACCCGTCTGGATAACAGCAGACTGACTGCTGGTAAAATATACGACAGGTCTGGACCACTCCTGAATTTTGTTCGTATCTGAAAAAAATCTTAGAATATGAAAACATTGATGAATGTCACAAATTCTCCTAAATCACTCGTACGCACAATTTAAGAACAAATCTGAGCGTACCAACGGTTCTTGCATGAGGCCCATTGTTGTTAAATTTTTCTACAGAGGCTTGTAAAACCTCTGATTGGTTTTCAACTCATTTGGCAACAAATCAAGTCAGAAGAAAGCAAACAGTCATTGTTTTGGTTCAGTCAGGCAGCTGTTTTCAGAAAATCACTGGAACAAAACCGCAGCGCCTCCTTCTGAGCAACAGAGGCCGAAATTAAACACTCGTTAGTGAGTCTGCGACAACACAGGAATGCATTTAGTGATTTAGCTTCATTTTTCCTCAGGGAACTGGGAGAGGTGGGGGGGACAAGCTAACAGAGCCAAAACGAAAGTAGATACAGAAGCTTTTAATGTGTGAACCCAAACACATTTCTGCTGGTTGTGTGATTGACTGCTGGCATCAGGTTTAATGAAACCACCATTGTCTCCACATCTCTATTCTTTGTGTTGGTCTGAAGGAAATACAAATCTAGAAACTATTTCTTGGCCGACGTTTTGATTTACAAACTGTCTGAGCTGTGTGGAGAGAAGTCTGGTCGAGAAGACTAAATGTGAAATAAATAATACACAAATACTTTTACAATGATGTATATTAAAGTTGTTGTCTGAGAATGAATTGAAGTTTTAATTTGTTTTTTGTTTTTTTCTTGATTACAATTGCTTTAAATTAATTATAGAAAAAAGGGGCAGATATAAGATTTGTTCTTCTTTCCGCCTCCTTTCATTTCAATTTGATTTGAATATACAGTATTTTTTGTTGTGTATATGTGTTGTGTGTATGTGTATATATAAATTTTTCTTTTTAATGTGTATAAAAAATTGTTTTGTTTTAAATTAAACTAACTAACTAATAGAGCTGCAACAATACATGTACCCATATCGAACCTTATCAAACAGTGCTTTAGGTTCAATACACACTTGTATCAAACAATACAGATTTTTAACATTTACTTTATCAACTTGTCTTCTGAAGATGCTCTGTGTTGAAGGATCAGTGGATCAGTGGATCTGTGTTCGACTACTCCACCTAGGCTG
>NW_013952428.1:667258-669781 GCF_001266775.1 Austrofundulus limnaeus | reverse complement strand
CCAACATACCAACCAACCAACATACCAGCATACCAACCAACCAACCAACATACCAACCAACCAACCAACATACCAACCAACCAACATACCAGCATACCAACCAACCAACCAACATACCAACCAACCAACCAACATACCAACCAACCAACATACCAGCATACCAACCAACATACCAGCATACCAACCAACCAACCAACATACCAACCAACCAACCAACATACCAACCAACCAACATACCAGCATACCAACCAACATACCAGCATACCAACCAACCAACCAACATACCAACCAACCAACCAACATACCAACCAACCAACATACCAGCATACCAACCAACATACCAGCATACCAACCAACCAACCAACATACCAACCAACCAACCAACATACCAACCAACCAACATACCAGCATACCAACCAACATACCAGCATACCAACCAACCAACCAACATACCAACCAACCAACCAACATACCAACCAACCAACATACCAGCATACCAACCAACATACCAGCATACCAACCAACCAACCAACATACCAACCAACCAACCAACCAACATACCAACCAACCAACCAACATACCAACCAACCAACCAACCAACATACCAACCAACCAACCAACCAACCAACATACCAGCATACCAACCAACCAACATACCAGCATACCAACCAACCAATCAACCAACCAACCAACATACCAGCATACCAACCAACATACCAACCAACCAACCAACCAAAATTAAAAGTAAGAGTTTTACTTTCCCACTGGAGGGGCGTTCAACTTTAAATTTGACCTGTAAGTGGGAAATTCCTACTTCCCAGTACAACTGGACCGCAGCAAAAGAAGATGGTGAAAATGCAGCGAAATGGAGATTTTACATGGCAAATTTCACCTCGTGGTGGGATAAGTGATTGACATGCGTTATAGGAGATGTAGTTTATGGTCAATGGCCTTAAAGCAGCACACACGTTTTTAAAGGAAATACGTTTGTGAAGTGGGACAGATAAAATGTCATGATGGGCCGCATTTGGCCTGGGAGCCTTGAGTTTGACACATGTGATTTCTGTAAACTATACATGTCAAACAGACTTCACTTCCTGTTTTGAGGAGAAGGTTTTGAGCTCAGACTCAGCAGATATGGGCAATATGGATGTTCTTACTCTGAGGGCGATTTGAGAGAAAACTGTGAGAGACGCACCGGCTGAAAGAAGACAAACATGGTCACATGTTGGTGTTAAAACTACAAAAGAAGTGCAATATTTGTGAGAATAAAAGTAGAAATGTTTGCAAAAAGTTTCAAAATTTAGAAAAGAGTGCCAAAAATTGTACAAATATTTAACTAATGACAGTATAAAGACATGAAAATGACAATTCAGACACGTAAAACCAGATTGTGACATGTTTAAACTCTGAATGATGTTTCTACTGTGAGGTGCGTTTAGCTGCAAAGCTCAAAAAGGTCCTGGTTTTTAAAATCTACGTCTCTGTGCGAATTGTTTGCCAAGAATATGGACTCAGCATTGTGACCAAAACACTAAAATAAAATACCACTTAACATCCTAGAAGTGCTTTAATGAATCCTAAAAAAAATTAAGAAACTTAAAATCCTTTAAAATCAAACCCAGAGAGCAGAGCACACCCAGGCGTTATGTGTGGCCATCAGTAGCCTTGTTGTGTGTGTGTGTGTGTGTGTGTGTGTGTGTGTGTGTGTGTGTGTGTGTGCTTAAATACACACAGACACACAACCACGTGTACAAGTACGCAAGCACAGCCACACAGGTAATTAGAGATTTCCTGTTTTCTGGTCCATTTAAAGGTAAGAACTGGGCAGGTTTAGGGGAATTATTTACACAACGTTGGCTTTCAGAAATAATAAAAAGTCCAGCATAAAATCTCTGCCCTGCTGTCACAGCCCCCTACACACACACACACACACACACACACACACACACACACAGCCCCTCCGGCCAGGCTGCAAAGAGCCAATCAGGTTTAATGGTTTTAAAAGTTACACACAAATTACAAAATATTTCAATTTTTTAAAAATTTCTACAAGTTAAATGTTAAATAAATGACATTTAGATATATCTGATAGTCAAATATGATTTTAATCAAAAGATAACACAAACACAGTGTCAATGAGCTTACACACACATATGTTTGTTTTTCTATCCCCATGGGGACCTCGCATTGACTTCCATTAATTTACTGTACCAGCCATTTCTATTGTCTAACCCTTTACCCTAACAACCCCAGTACCAGGGCTGCAACAATACATGTACTCATATCAAACAGAGCTTTAGGTTCAATACACACTTGTATCGAACAATACAGATTTTTAACATTTATTTTATCAACTTGTCTTCTGAAGATGCTCTGTGTTGAAGGATCAGTGGATCTGTGTTCGACTACTCCACCTAGGCTGTATTTTTGAGCACAAGCACAGGTTCACTGAGAAACTTCCTGTTTCAGCAACATTTAATTTAAAAACTGTACTTTTGAGGTTAAACAAATGTTCATACT
>NW_013952428.1:663603-665882 GCF_001266775.1 Austrofundulus limnaeus | reverse complement strand
CACTTTTCCTGAAGATAGAAGAGTTTGTTGAATCTGACGTGACATGTTCGTACGAACCCTTTGTACGAACAAAAATAAGAGAAATTTAGGATAAGAATACGAACATGTTCTTGCATGAGGCCCATTGTTCTTGTGATGACGGGCTGCGGTGGCTCGGTGGTCGGTGCCGCCGTCTGAAGCTGCAGGTTTGCGCCATATTTGTTTACCATGGCCTGTGCTCAAAAAAAAAAAAAAAAAACCTGCTGGTCGCGTTCTTTGGCTGAAAACTCATGCACATGAGCACTACCTATGCACGGCCGTCACTTGGAATGACATTCTAGCCTACAAATGTCTCCTCAATAGAAACAAGACGGAAAATTACATTTTCCCTCAGCAGTTTAAGCATTTTTAAACTGCCCACACTCACCTAAGACGAACACTGTCCTCTTGGCTACATTAAAACAGAAAGCTAAGCTCCCTGTTTTTGACTCGATGTGGAATAAAAAACGCTCCCATATCTACCTCGGCTAGGGTCAATACAGCCGCAGAAAACCAGACCAGCGTCTAACAAATTACAATTTCAATGTGTGTGGGCAAAAAATCAGCCGTAGCTCTTAGCATAAGGTGCTAATGAAAATATTAGCTCACAGTGTTTCTGCCACAGACAGGTTCCTTTCTCAGCTCCAGTCCCAAAAGGTTACCCACAGCGGCCAAAGTGAGGACAGATCACAAACCCTGGACACGATCAGCAGAGAAAAACAGGTCAGCTTTGTCAGAAAAAAAAACCTTCCTCCATTTTCCGGTGGATCTCAGAGAAAAACAGTCGACCACTGTGGGCAATCTTCCAGTCCTCAGAGCTGCCCTTCGACAACGCCAAATTCTGTCGTGGAAATGATTTACCAAGAATGCAGAAACACGTTGGAATAAATGCACAGAAAGTCTGCGTGTACGGTCGTCAATAATTTAATTCTGAGCGACAAACAAACAGAATTCAATCAGGAAATCTGTCGGCTTGTGGCTGTCGTCAGCAGACAGCAAGCCAATGATATAACATCATAACATCACGTGATATTTTACAACCAATCACAGATCGACGAATGTACTGCCCAGCCAATCACAGAGCTCTCAGCTCAAATAGTTTCTTATCAAACAAGAGAGTTCAATCCCTCGCTGGAGTCCTGTTGTCTGAGCCAAAACAGATTAACAGCCGAAAACTGGTTATGAGAAGATATGGTTACTGGAAAGTGTCAAGGTAGAACAGATACATAATTAATCCATAACACAGATGATCAACATCAACCAGATGAAGACGTGTAACCTTTCCTCCACAGTAACAACAAACACTGACTGTGGTCCAATAACAACACAAAACCAACACAATTAACTGATTGTGCTTACAATATGAGATCACCTGTTGTGGCCCGAACAAACCATCTCTGCCAGTGGTGCCACTGGTGCCCAGTGTTGTATAAAGTACCTCAAAGTGATACTTGAGTAAAAGTAGAAGTATCTTATCATAAAAATACTTGGTAAATATTGTGTACAAACATGCAAATGGGACATGTTGGATTGTACTATGTCTCAAATATTCATATTTTTTGCTAGTGTTACCAAATTTGAACTGGTAATAGTTGGGAATTAATATTTTAGCCCAATAATCTTTTTTTCTCAATATCTCCTTCCTTTCATGTTCTGTGATACTTTATTAATAAAAAAATACAAATTTAGGGAGAAAAATATCTTGATTTTTGTGTATTTTTTACAATAAACTAAATACTAGTTACATTTACAAAGAATATGACTGCTGAAGTTAAAATTTCAGATTATTAGTTTTAAAAAGAGACCAAGCTTGTGAATTTACTCTAAATGATTCAAGAGCAGCACTTCATTTAATTTGTGTACTTTTTAAGGCATTTTATGGTATTTTAGGCCTGCAGGCTAACAGGCTAAGCTAAAGGAACATCATTCATCCATCATTTCCATTTTCTTCCTCCTATCTGGGGTCGGGTCGTGGAGCAGCAGCTTCAGAAGGGAGGCCCAGACCTCCCTCTCCCCAGCCACTTCTTCCAGCTCCTCCGGGGGAACTCCAAGGTGTTCCCAGGCCAGCCGAGAGACATAGTCCCTCCAGCGTGTCCTGGGTCTTCCTCGGGGCCTCCTCCCGGTGGGACGTGCCCGGAATACCTCACCAGGGAGGCGTCCAGGAGGCATTCTTACCAGATGCCTGATGGTCCACTCTAGGCACTCTACCCTTTTCCGGCTCAAGACCATGGCCTCGGATTTGGAGGCACTGAGCTTCATCC
>NW_013952428.1:650317-663023 GCF_001266775.1 Austrofundulus limnaeus | reverse complement strand
ACCCCATACTCCCGGAGAACCCCCCACAAGGCCCCCCTTGGGACACGGTCGAACGCCTAAAACACATGTAGACAGGTTGGGCGAACTCCCATGCACCCTCCAGGACCCTGCTGAGGGTGTAGAGCTGGTCCAGTGTTCCACGACCAGGACGAAAACCACACTGCTCTTCCTGAATCCGAGGTTCGACTATCCGTCGGACCCTCCTCTCCAGGACCCCTGAATAGACCTTACCAGGGAGGCTTAAGAGTGTGACCCCCCTGTAATTGGAGCACACCCTCCGGTCCCCCTTTTTAAACAGGGGGACCACCACCCCAGTCTGCCAATCCAGGGGGACTGCCCCCGATGTCCATGCGATATTGCAGAGTCGCGTAAGCCAACACAACCCTACAACATCCAGAGCCTTGAGGAACTCCAGGCGGATCTCATCCACCCCCGGGGCCCTGCCACGACTTTTGGAAGATGATAAAAAAAATGCCACTAACTTCACTGTTGATGCTGTCATGGAAATGTGCAGTAAAACCCGATTTTTGACTAGTGGACTGCTTTATTAACATGAAACAAACCCCAACAATTGAGTCAGCCGCTGATGTCTGATTGCTCCACCCGTCTCACCCACACAGTGAAAAACTGCTGCGACTCCATAAAACGCCTTGTAAACCCAATTAGCTCCACTTTACTTTCTCTGAGCTTTCATCTCCTTTTCTTGTGGATTTCATTTTAATCTTTCTGTATTTCTTTGTGTCCTCGCAGCCTGTTTCATGTTTTAATTGTTTCAGTTTATGAGCAGATATAAGAAAGAATAAAATATTGTAAACGCTTAGTTTGATTTCTGTTTTTCTTATCTTTTTCAAAATTCTCCCTGTGCATTACTTCCTCCTACATTTCGTACTTTCACCCCTCCATCCTGTTTTTCTTCTCGTCTACTCGCCCTCTGCTATTTGCCGGCTGCGTGAGGGAAACGGTTGTTTTTAACTCTGAATTTCTTGTGGCTGACCACAGTTTTATATTTAGGCCAAGGCTGCAGTTAGGCTTGAAAATGACTGAGATCACTAGGAGTGACTGCGCTCTCTCGCTCACAGTGTGTGTGTGAGTGTGAGTGTGTGTCTGAGGCTAACCAACTCTATTCAAACCCTTGAAGCAGGTCCCAGTGCAAACAGGTTTCCTGCAGACTAACAGGGTGTGGTGTGGGTCTGTTTGTGGGGGATGCACAGATGTGGTCGCTGCGTTCAGTGACACATGCATATCTGCAAGCGATGACCCCGTCTGAGTAAACAGAAAGATAAATAAAACTTTGTCATTGTTGCACTAAAAAGAACACTGCGGTCCACAGACAATGAACAACGAAATCATTTTGTAGCTCCTGTAGTGCAAATAATCAGAACATTAAAAAAGGTAAAACAAGAGGTAAAAAAATGAATAAAAACGTAATAAAATAAAGATAAAAATGTAAACAACAACCATAGCAAATAAATCAGATCATTAAAAAAGATAAAATAAGAGGTAGAAAAACATTTTAAAAAGTAAGATAAAATAAGATTTAAAAATGTAAAAAAAACAACAACAACAACAGTACAACAGTAAACTGGCAAACAGTGTTTTATAAAGTACCTCAAAGTGACACTTGAGTAAAAGTACACGTATCTTATCATAAAAACACTTTGGTAAAAGTTAAAGTATTCTCTAAAAATATTACTTGAGTAAAAGTCTTAAAGTACGTGATATTTTTTTGTACTTGTACTGTAAATTTCTGACACAAAATCTACTTAAGTATTAAAAGTAAAAGTACTGAGTAAAAGTGAGCAGTTAGATTTTACAAAATGACATTTATTGGGAGGTGACTTCTCCAAAAAYTATATTTTCTAACAGCGTGCAGCTGTGATGGGTTGTGTACAAGCTAATAGTGTGTCAGAATGGTATATATTTATACTTCTCATCCAAACACAATTAAATTCACTCTATAGGAGACACAGTTTATCAGGATAGGATTTTTTTTTAAGTAATAACACTCAGAATAAAACAGGAGTAACGACTTTATACTTCTTACCTTTTTGAAAAATGTAGTGAGTAGAAAGTACAGATAATTGTGTAAAAATGTAATGAGTAAAAGTAAAAAGTACACTGAAGAATAATTACTCAAGTAAAGTACAGATAACCAAAAATTCACCTTAAGTACAGTAACAAAATATTTGTACTTAGTTACTTTACAACTCTGCTGGCAAAGTGTTGTTATTGTGGAAAAGTCCAGACGTAACTCCAGAAATCCAGAGTTTCAGGCTTTTTTTTTTGGCTTTTCTCTTTCCCTGAGAAGCACTTTATGTTGTTTATTATCTCACCGAGAACGTTTGTGTGACAGTTTATGAACCAAAGCTACTGGACACTCCTTGGTTTCATCCCTCTCACACATTTCAGGTCCTGTTTCCTGCGTCTTGCTTTCTGCTTCGAATCCAACTGGTTTCTGTGAGAGATTAGCTTTTTCACTAACCTTGAAAACCATTATCTAACAATTAGCTTCCACGAAATCAGGTTTTGCCAACTTTAGTGCGCTAACAGCTAACTAACAGGCTAACATCAACAGGTTTGTGTCAGTCTCACCAGTCTTCAGCTAGTACAGGGGTCTGCAACCTGCGGCTCTGGGGCCACATGTGGCTCTTTGGTCCCTCTGCAGTGACTCTTTGAAAATGTGACCAACAGAATATATTTATTTTTTGGGTTTTTTTAATACTCACAACAGAAATAAATTTGTATGCAAATATGTGATCAATAATACAAAAGATAAAACATGTTAGCTCATGCTAGCCTAACATTTACTTTAATAATCCAACTTCTTTCTATGATCTTTCTTTCAAATCTATCAGAATTACCTTTAAATAATTTTAAAGCTACATAATAATAAGTACTAGAAAAAGATATATACCTGAATAGTTCAGTTGAACTAGTTTTTAATAAGATCGGTTAAAAAAACTATATACAGAATTTTTCTTGTTTACATCAATCTGGTCTTTTCATTTGTCCTGATGTGCAAACATAATAAATAATAAAATTCACAATATATTTTTTAGTTTTATAATGTCACCTCCACTGGCCATAAAGTTTCCTGAAAAGGCCTTGAAAAGGCCCACAGACCACCAGTTGATAATCAGAGCTGTAGCTTGTTTTGCGGCTCTAAACACATTTTATTAGTGAGACAAGGAGCAGAAATGACTCTTTTGATCGTAAAGGTTGCAGACCCCTGAGCTATAAGGAAACAAAGACGTGTGACGCAGACTGAGAGTCATTTTAGCGGTTAGCTGTTAGTGTTAGCTTCTGCTATTTTTTGTTTTTGTTTAGTGTCAGGGAAGCTATATTTTTAGTTAGCAGATTTAGGGGTACGACAACACATGTACCCATATCAAACCGTTCAACACAGTGCTTTAGGTTCAATACACACTTGTATGGAACAATACAGATTTTTAAAATTTACTTTATCAACTTGTCTTCTGAAGATGCTCTGTGTTGAAGGATCAGTGGATCTGTGTTCGACTACTCCACCTAGGCTGTATTTTTGAGCACAGATCCACTGAGAAACTTGCTGTTTCAGCAACATTTAATTTAAAAACTGTACAAATGTTCATAATTAATTTAAATAAATTACAAGTTAAAATGGGCATGGAAATTTCTCTTTTTTTGTATCGAAAAAATATTGAACCGTGAGACTAAAGTATTGAACCGAACCGTGAATTTTCTGTAATCATTGCAGCCCTGAGCGGATTATGAGTTAGTGAACCTTAGCTGTCCTCCAGCTGTAACGGTTCTGCTTCCTGTCCCTCTGCAGCACCGAGGCGTTCAGCGCTGAGCGCGGAGCGAGGGAGGGCGCCACCAAGGTGATGATTGTGGTGACAGACGGGGAGTCGCACGACGGGGACGATCTGCCGGACGCTTTGAGCGAATGCGACAGCAGGAATATCACCAGATATGCCATCGCTGTGAGTCCATTTGAGCCAACACCAGCGAGTTTAACCACTTAATTACCAACAAGACAGCTGTGGAAAACACACCAACAGCTAACACACATGGTGAGCGGGGTGCGCAGAGCATCCCTGACATTCCTCACACATTGTGCAGATGCTGGTGTGGTTAATGCATACACCCAAAAGCAACCACACAGTATCAGCACCACTCCTCTGAAATAACTTTACCAAAACTACCACATGAATCTCGGGGCTCGACTAAAATAACCAACTGGGAAAAAAACATAAACCCCATTCCTGTCTGGCCCCACCCGACCCCTCAACACACAAAACACGAGTGGTTAAATATTACAGGAGCAGACAAGCTTTAGACTCCACAGAGGAGGGTGCAGCACTGACGACAAGACTTCTGGACACAAGATCAGTCAGCAGCAGCATCTGATCAATCTGTGATCCATGATGTAAATGTAACATTTTCTACATATAGGTCAAATTAATCACTGCGATAAAATAACTTTGTTTTTGTCACTTTTACAGTGGATTGCATCAACTCTGTTACATCCAGAAGGGAAACTTCACCAAAGTGAAACATAAATCTGTGGATCTGTGTTTGATTACTCTGCCTGGCTTTCTCAAGGACCAGGATGTGACACAAAAATCTGAATTTGTAGTCAAACTGAATTTTTAATAAACTGAAATACAGTTTCAAAGCAAATTAATTCAGATACAAAACTTTAAATTCAGTTTCAGTTTAGAGAAATTCATTTTCAAACCAACGCATTCAGTTTGAAATTATGATACAGATTCAATCTGATCAATTCAAATTCATTTTCTGTTGGCACAAGATTTATGCCATAGACTCTCGTCCTTCTGTCCGTCCTCAGATGAAACTTGTCTCCTCACCTGTTGTTTCTGTTTTCTTCACTGCCTGCAGGTTAATTTCATGCTGGAGTTTGAGTTCAGCTGCACTTCTTTACAAAGTCGAGTGCAGATGAAGCTCAACGCAACCAGGTGTTTTAACGCAGGTGTTTTGTTGAGATTAAAGAGGTTTTCTTCGTCAATAAATCTGTTTAATCCCATCTTTTCTGTGTTGCAGTGACAGTATGGAGAGAGAGGACACATTACTGGACAACAGCGTCCAGCTGCAGACTTTTGTTCAGTATCAGCCCGACCTGTTTGTCAGCAGGTGGGCGTTCACATCTGTCGGTTTCATTTTCATTTTTTCTTAAAATAAAAAAATTAAAATCACACATGGCTCTTTTTCTTTTCCTGTGAAGCATCTCTAATCTGAACCGCTACGAGGTCCATCCCACACGGTCGGCATCAGAAGCAATCGGACCAGAGTTTTACACACACTTCAAGGTAAAGAACCGTCTGAAGTTGTCCATGTTTGAAGAGCTTCAACTTGGAAAAAACTCTCAAATAACACAGAACTATTCAAAAAGTCTCGTGTCATCTTTTATTAAGAAAAAAAGTTCTTTGTGTGGTCTCCTGCTGCGTTTTCACTCTGTGTCCAGTAGCTGAACAGTTTTAGAGGCATGTTTTTTTTAATTTAATTTCATCCTGAACTCAAAAGGATGATTTTCTAATCATAACAAACAACTTAAAACATTTAAATTCAATCTTTAGGCATTTAATTACAGCCTGTCTTTAAAAAGAAACATATTTTGATCCCATTTTCTCTTGTAGAATCTATGAGAAATACAAGTTTGACACATAAACTAGCATTTTAGCAGCTTTAAAGTACCTGTGACATCATATTCTTCAGATACAAAAAGTCAAAGAAAACTTTTAAAACCTTTATATTTAATAAACTTGGCATAGTACACACGATTTCACCATTTTTCACACAACTGTCATACTTTTCTTTTGAACTTGGCTCAGCCAAAGTGAAACAGGAAGTGACATCAAAGGGGAACTCTTTAAGAAAGGAACTCCATGATTCTTTGTCTCTGATAGTGACTGTCGTCGCATGATTTACCAAGAATGCAGAAACACGTTGGAATAATGCACAGAAAGTCTGCGTGTATGGTCGCCATAATGATTTAATTCTTGAGCAACAAAACAGACGTCAATCATGAAGTCTGTCAGGCTTGTCGCTCAAGAATTAAATCATTTTGGCGACCATACACGCAGACTTTCTGTGCATTATTCCAACGTGTTTCTGCATTCTTGGTAAATCATGCGACGGCAGAAATTGGCGTTGTTGGCAGGATCCACTAGCAAATCTTGTTCTGACTTTAATCATTTTATCTGCAGATGAACAGCATGTCATGAAAATCTAGGTCTTTAAAGGATGTCATGAATTACTTGCTTAAACATAAAAGTATTAGTTCCTCCACAGTGACTGAAAATAATCTAAAGAAACATCAGATTCTTCTCTAAACTCGGTGACATCAAACATCGCAGCAACGCTCTGTTTACATGCAGACATTCCCCTTTGACATCACTTCCTGTTACTTCACATGCGAATATTTCAACAACTCGTGAACATTTTTTGCAAATGTGTTATTATTTTTCCAAAAATTAATTCTTATTTATTATAAGAATTTGCAATCACAGGCACTTTGAGTGAGTCCCATAAAGCTATTAGCTGAAAACTTGGCATTAGCGTCATTTTTGTGTGCTCACCCTGCACAAGAACTGAACAATAAATGAATTTAAAGCAGCTAAAGGTAAAAAAGAATATGTTGAAAGATCTTCAGAAATCCTGAAGAACTACAAAAATTATAATAAATTGTAGAAAACTCAAAAATAAAACATCAAAAACGGTTGGTTTCAATGTTTCCACAGTGCTGCACTCGTGTCATCGCTGCAGAAAACACAAGAAAACCTTTAAATTTGTGTTTGTAGCTGCAGAACCTCGGCTGTTACACTCTGAGTAACCTGGAGCTGCACATGTTTCTGCCCTCTGTGGCTGCAGGAGACGCCGTCTTCATGACCGTCACTGATGTTTATGCGTTTAATGTGAGTACGTTGTGTGTCCAGCTGCACCCTAACTCCTTTAAAAGACAGTGTTTGATGTGTTGAGGTTTCTCTTCCAGGCGTCAGGAGTGACCTGCAGCGTGCTGAGTGACGTGGCCCGACTGAAGGCCAGACAGAGAGACGTACGGCCCCTCCACACTGAAGACATGTTACACAACGAAATACTGGTGAGGCCCACTGCACACCGCCCATATATGAACACTCCTAACCAGTGTTGTATAAAGCAGTGGTTCCCAAACTTTTTATCTTCTGACCCTCAAAATATTCATGGCAAAAACTTGTGACCCCAAATATTACTGGTCTGAGTACACGAACTTCATTAACAACCCTAAAAACACAGGATTTTTGACAATTTAAACAGCTTGTACACAAATATAAATACTTATTTATACTTATTTTGTGTTTTGTAATAATTATAGGGAAAATATTACATCAGCAATTATTTTATTACCCTTTAAATTGATTTCTGGAGATTATCCAAGGTGCTTCATGATCCATAATTGGGTCCTAAGCNTTCAGATTCAGTTCCTGCTGGCACAAGATTTATCCCGTACACATGATTCATTTTAGTAAAAAGTTAAAATTATCTGACCCACAAATAAACATAAATTAAAAGCTGATAACACATTTTTTTTATTTTCCTGTCCTGTTTATAACCAAATTCTCAGGCTTATTGTGCTCACCTTCGGAATTTGAATTATGGAACTGAAAGTGAAAGTAGTCAAACTAAATTTTTAATAACGCAAAATACAGTTTCAAAGCAAATGAATTCAAAATCAAAACTTTAAACTCAGTTTCAAATTAGTGAAATTTCATTTCAAACCAATACATTCAATTTCAAATTATGAACATTCAGATTCAATCTGAGCAATTCAAATTCAATTCCTGCTGGCACAAGATTTATTCCATACATGGGGAAAAAAAGAAAAAAAACACATTCAGCATGGATTATAATGAAGTTATTTTTGGTCTAAATGACACCTTACAGCAAAATCAAGTGGAAAAACAACGTAGGTTTAATGCTTCTTGATGGGTTTGATGAGGATAAGGTTTGTCAACAAGATAAGTGACCATGTCTGCAAAAAGAAAAGCAAACACACACAATAAAAGAGGAGAACTGAAGAGTGAAACCTGACAGCCAGAACAAATTATGATGAGGAGAATGTGAGCAAAACACAGACTAAACTAAAAACTCACATGTTCTGATTCGAGCGTCTGTGACCCAGAGCAGGGGTGTCCGATCCGGATCCTCCCTGATCCAGATGAGATAGGAAAACACTCGGTCCTAAGGGTGGGCAAAACCTGAGCTAGAAGCACGTTGCAGCACTTTGTAGAACCTCAAGTCTGACTTAAGGCGACATTTGAAGATGTTTTGACTCAACCTCAGGGTCGTTCATCATTTGGAAACCATCTGAACTCATGACTCTTTGTATTGTTAGCTCTGGAATATGCCATGCTACCACAGAACCATCATTTCATTCTTTCCTCTTCTCTGTTCACTTTCCTTTAAAAATCATCGTAGGTCGGTTCCCTTTGAAACCTTTTCAGTTTCTAGGGAACCCTAATGTACATATTTATGAGTCTGCATGCTACACCCCAGCACATCCCCTGCTCTTTAAAAAAAAGAGGATTTCCTTCGTGTGTTTGGCAGCCGGAGTCACGGGGGAGATTCTCGGGTTTGGTTTCTCCGATGGAATTTTCTCATTTCTGCGTCCAGGCATTTGGCTGCGAGCTGCTGCTTCTATAGATGATGTTTTGTATCAAGTGTGCCACTTCCAGTTCTGTCTTTTTGGTCTTTGTTTTAGTCTTTTTGTCAATGCTTCCTTTTGATAATTAGTTTAATTCTATTTTTAAGCTTCATTTACTGTTTGTCTTTCCTTCTGAGGGCTTTGGTATGGAGGTAAATTAGTGTCAAAAAATATTTGGCGTGTGCAACAACATTTGCACTCGCACAACAAGATTTGCATGAATCTTCTCGCCTGTGAATTTGACTTTTGAGCCTTTCACACGCCTTTCAACGCTGGTGAAAAACTGGAACATCTGAACTTGACCATATTTACTGGGTTATTGGGAAAAGACATCTCTGTCTTATAGCTCTTAAACCTTACATAAAAACAGACACATTTCCATTGACATTACTGGGTTCCTAAAATGTTACACTTTGTGCATTGTCCAGCTAAAATTAACAACCTAAAATGAAAAGATAAAAAATGATCAGATTAAATAAATATATATTGCAAGTAAAATACATTTCCCAGCAGTTTTTCCACAAAAAGAAAACCCTACCCATGTAGAGATATTAATTTCAGCTGTGCAATCCACAAAATAAAAAATTTCTCTTAGTTGAAAATCATAACTTCCTGTATTTTTGTGTGGACTGCACATTTAAAGTAAACTACACAAAATTATTAGATTATTGTTGTACGAAAACTACTGGAAGCATTTACTTACCAGTTTCCCTCTGCAAAACATACCAATAAATATATTTTTCTAGAATAAAAATAACTTAAATGTTTTCAATTCTTTACTTCAATTGTACTGTCCACAAAATGAATGTTTAGGGAACCCAGTAATGTTAATGTAAGTGTGTGTTTTGTTACAAGGGTTATAAACTACTAATTATGAAACAAGTTGCTGTGGTAAAGCTCAGATGTCCCAGCTTTTTCACTAGCCTTGAATGCAGCATAACACGTCACGTAAGGTCACATTGACATGTAAACAGATCCGTTTGCTTGATTGTTGCTCACTCAAAATTTTTTGAGACTAATTTACCTCCGTACGTCAGGTATTGGGGTATTACATCCGGAAACAGCAAGACCCAGAAACTTTCATCAACGAGATCAAGTACATCGCCAGCGACCCAGATGAGGAGTATTTCTTCAACGTGACAGATGAAGCTGCGCTGAACGACATCGTGGACGCTCTGGGAGATCGGATCTTCACTCTGGAAGGTGATTCGTAGGAAGAAATTCAGGATGTGCAATCAGAGTATCTGGAGTTCATTCAAACTCATTTGGTAACTAATCGTCAATATATTGATAGGTTACAACTAGTTGTTGATCACAAGCACACAAAATGGAGATTTCTTGGTTAAATGACCAAATAATTAGACACTGACATCATTTATCTGTAACAGAAACAAATCTATAAAGCTGTTTTTTAGTTTGAATTGAAATAAAAAAAAAATTGTGGTAAGTTCAAATTAAGCATTCATCACTGTTAGAACATTATAAAAAGGACATGAACAGTTCTCACAGCAGTTGGAGGGAACTTTAGAGGAAGGATGATGAAAAGTGACGTTGCCCTGAAATGTTCAGAGCAATTAAAGAGGAAGAGACAGAAGGAAAGGAAACATTTGCCACCAGCTGAGGTCAGATCCTCCAAGGCACAAAAAGGGAAAAGGAAGGGAGGAGAACGAGGAAAAGCTGATGTGTTGCTCACCTTTAGGTACGCTGGGCTACAACCAGAGCACGTTCCACATGGAGATGTCTCAGGTCGGCTTCTCCACACACACCCTGGAGGTAAGTCTGCGAGGGTTTTCACACATGCTGCAGCTGAATTTACACCTGATTCAACCCTTTTTTTTATTGTTTCTCCTCTTTCCTCAGGACGGCATTCTGTTTGGGATCGTGGGTGCCTACGACTGGGATGGCGGAGTGCTGAAGGAGGGGACCAATGGACCAATTATCCCAACCAGAGAGGCCTTCGAAAGTGAATTCCCTCTGGAGCTCAAAAATCACGCTGCATATTTAGGTCCAGAAGTTCACTTCACTTCACTTTATTCGTTTCATTTGTAAAATAAATTAACAAAGTACAAAAAAATATGCGGTCACAATAAAATCAAATAAAATGAAAGAGAGCAGAAGAAGAATAAATCTTATATCTGCCCCTTTTTTATACCCAAAATATGTTCAAAAGAAAAGTAAAATACAACAAAGATCAAAACAACTTAAAACTCTTAAAAATGAACTAAAAACAAAATTTAAAACACCAAGTCAAACAACAGTTAGCGTGAATTCACTTATAATTCTCCATATTTCTTCAGAATACTATGTTTTATCATTCTCTTCAATATATACAAAGATCTGGCATTTTTAACCTCATCTACCAGGCTGTTCCATAATCTAATTCCCTGGATTAAAGTGGATCGCTCCTTCAGGCTCGTACCAAACCAGGGTTTCATAAACATTTCAAATCCTTTAAGATAATAACAGCTCTCTCTTTTAACAAAATTTAATTGAATGTTGGAAGGTAACACACCTTTATGAGCTCTGTACATTAACAGCAAAATATTATAATCGACCAAATCATAGAATTTTAATAATTTTAATTCATAAAACAATGTATTTGATGGATGGCTGTATTTTTTTTCCAGTAATAATTCTTATAGCTCTTCTGTAAAATAAAAAATAGGATTTGTGACAGTTTTACAAACTTTACCCCAGACTTCAATACAGTAAATTAAATGTGGAACAATTATAGCGTTATACAACATAAACAGTGCTTTATCATTGAACGGTTCTCTTACTTTGTACAGGACTCCAATTGATTTGGCTACTTTTGTTTTTAAACCATTTATTATA
This sequence comes from Austrofundulus limnaeus, assembly GCF_001266775.1. Lineage (NCBI taxonomy): Eukaryota > Metazoa > Chordata > Actinopteri > Cyprinodontiformes > Rivulidae > Austrofundulus > Austrofundulus limnaeus. The sequence continues at coordinate 651,508 of NW_013952428.1, read as the reverse complement.
CCATTTGATTTGATTTATTGATTCAACAGGAAAAGATTACTAAAANAACTAATACACTATCAGAGTTTTATATATTTATACTTCTCATTCAACCACAGTTAAATTCACTCTATCTAGGAGGCTCAGTTTATATGGATAGTTTTTATTTTTTACAACAACAAGCTGCAATGAAAACAAGCAGAAATGAAATAAAAGTAACGACTTTCAACTTCTTGTCTTTTTTAAAAATGTAAGAAGTAGAAGTAAAAAGTAGGCTGAAAAATAATTACTCAAGTAAAGTACAGATACACAAAAATTCTACTTCAGTACAGTAACAAAGTATTTGTACTCAGTTACTTTACGGTGGGGGGGTTGTATTTTATTAAGGATCCTCATTAAGAAAAACACAGGAAGTCATTTTCTGCGCTCAGATGAGTTCATTTTATTAACAGAACCTAAGGTTCACACTGATTATGGTGGAAGCTCCTCCCACTTTTCTCAGCCTGGACTCTCCTGCAGAAAGACTGGAAGCTGAAGGAGTTGGTCTCTTAATCAGTTTGTACTTAAGACATTTGTTTGTAAATGTTTTAACTGATTTTGTACTCTACTTACCTTTTATAAGTGTTCCTTGTTTTTTTTTTTTACTACCTCCGTCCTCCACCAAGGGCGAGGTAATGTTTTTGGTCGCTTATGTCTGTCTGTCTGTGGACAATATTACTCAAAAACTTGTGGACAGATTGTCATGACATTTTTACCACATGTGTGTTCTGGGCCAAAGAACACACCTGTAAATTTTGGTGATGTTCTGGATCACAATGCGGACACAGGTATTTTTTTTTCTTTCAACACTCTGAGATCGGCAAAGCTGTGATGCTTTCACAGGGCGTGGGTTTCAAAGTGTCCAGCAGGTGGCACTGTAGCATTGGTGTGCCCCTTTGTAACTCTATTACAGGATGGGGGGAAATGGTCTTGGTGGAGGTTTGCGCTCTCCAAGTGCTTCTAGTTTATTTTAGTTTAGTTTTTTCAATCATGAATTGAAATATGAGTTCAAAACAGCAAATATTCCAATACTAAAAAATCCAATAACAGAAAAAAATCTAATAAAACAATAGAAAAAAAAGAAAAATAGAAAAAAAACCCTGAAATATCATGAAGTACTATTTATTCATGTATAATATTAGAAATTTAACCCTAAAAATCATCCATAAAGTG
>NW_013952428.1:634504-649909 GCF_001266775.1 Austrofundulus limnaeus | reverse complement strand
GTATTATACATGGGTTATTGATAATTAGATTTTTAATGCTATTTAAGTTTTAAAAAATAATGATTGTATTATTCCTGAATAAATGCTGTATTTGTCAGGTCTTTTGAAAAAGAGATTTTAAATCTCAATGAGATCTACCTGGTTAAAGGTTAAATAAAATAAAATAAAATAAAAGGCAGTGGCGGGCCACAGTTGGCCCGTGGACCTTGAGTTTGACACGTGTCCTCTGCGACAGTTTGTTGAAAGGATTTTCAGAATTAATTACATTTAAAAACAACCATTAGTAACAGTTTTTTGTTTTAGTTGTTACAGATGTCAGTGTGTGTGCGGCCCCACATTGTGCACACGTCTCTGCTGTTGTTTAGTTGGTGAAAAGCTGAAAGCTCGGCTGCTCTAACGTTAAAACAACGGGTGTGTGCAGAACTGCAGCCGGGCGTGGTGCACAGAGGTGGTGTGTGAAGTGCAGCAGCTCGGACACGAGGCCATCATCAGGGTCACCCGCAGAGTCCACGATGATTTCTTCAGAAAGGTGAGCTGCAGAACGTGGATCATTAAATCCTCGTCACATTAAAGCTGCTGCTAACCCGTGTGTGTGTGTCTGTTTGTGTGTGTGTCTGTAGGCCAAATACAAGTCGGTGAAGATAGTGAGCAGTTTCGAGCTCACAGCCCAGGAGACGAGCTCCATCACTCTGGGTGCAGGGATCCTCAGAGGGGAGGTGAGACCGCTGAAAGTCTCTGATCCACTTGTTACATTTGTTTGATTTTCATGTCTGTGTTCCAGTCGGTTCTGGAGGTGCTGAAGGGTCGATCCATCCCCATCTCTCTCTGGATCCTGATCGGCAGCATCATCGGCGGCCTGCTGCTGCTCGCTCTCATCATTTTCATCCTGTGGAAGGTATTTATTTTCCACTCTGCCTCTACAAAAAGCATCACCGTGTCGAAGACCGGACGTTAATCTCATGTCTTTCTCAGCTCGGATTCTTCACACGCAAACTAAGAGAAGAGGAAAACCACGAGGATTGAACCAAAGTTTTCTCTTTTTTATTACGATGAAGACGACAGGAAGAGGTGGGCTGGGAGGGGTTCTGCCTCCAAAACAGGGTAAATGACGGTCCTAAGCTGAAGCTGAAGGATCTCCAGGACCAAAGAACCGTTATCAGGGTCCAGCAGAGATGCACTACTTTCAGAATCAGAGGGAGAAATTATGTAAATTATTTTTTTATTGTGTTTTTCAAAGGGAAAAACAAAGTATACTAATCCAGGGGTTCTCAAGCCATTTGGGTCTGGGGACCCCTTACCAGGGACCCCCTCATAAACCCCGTGCTGTTTTAAAATATAATTTATTGTCATTTCTATGAGGTGCTGTTTGTAAAGTTACACAGTCATAAATTATCACCAATATTTATGTTTTATTTAGTCTTTTATAAGAAAAAAAGAACAGATTTATTTTTCAAAGTCAGTTTTTCACCACATGATTCATACATTTATAANCGTCCGACATTAAACAGCCCCACAGAGGAGGGAGGGGCGGGGAGGCTGTCGCCGTGCAGCGCTGCTGTCCTGCGTCTGACCTCAAAGTGCACAAGCTTCAAACTTCAGCGTTGGCTGCGATTTTGAAGCTGAAATCGCGTTCGGTGTGAACGCACCATTACTTAATGTACAATTAATATTATGTAGGGATGCACGATATATCAGCATTAATAGCTGTATCGGACGACATTGGTCATTTTTTAGAATATCGGTATCGGTCCGATATGTAAAACTGGGCTGATGTTAACATCCGATATTGATTTCCCACTTTTAGCTTTGTGTTTCTGTTTTGGGAGGGGAGATTGGGCTGAACAAAATTAGCCCCAATGAGCAGCAAACTGAGAGGGTGGGACAAGACGTCTCTCAATCATCCTGGACCACGAAAAACATTTTTCCCCAAAGGGGCAAAGTGCTACTCAGATGTGATTAAAAACATTAAAACATTAAAATGAATGGGCCTGTGACAAGTTAGGCCAGAACATGAACTAATCTAATTATTGAAGTTTGTTTATTCAGCTTAAATCTTCCTCTTTCAGTCATTCACGATATTTTCATGTTATTTTCAACTGCACCAAACTTTAGGAAAACTTAAGTTTCATAAGATTCTACTGGACTGAAGCCTATTTTCAGACTGCTGATCGAATCAAAATGATAATTGACACCAATTTTTAACAAATCCATTCATAGAGGAAATCTTTCAGTTTGAGGCCATGAAGTCAGGCTGCTGTTACCTGATGTGTGAGTCTGTGTGTTTTCAGGTTACACTGTGTCCTCTGTAGTCATCGCTAACAGGAAGAGACTGTATGTAGCTGGAGCTCCTCGCTTCAAACACAAGGGCAAAGTCATTTTGTTTGAGCTTGGTGACGACGGGGATGTTGAGATCGTTCAGGCCTTGAATGGAGAGCAGGTAAAGCTCATTTTCACCACATCTCCTCTTCTCCTCGCTTAGTTTGGTTGATTTCTGACTACATGCTGGCCTTAATATGTTGTTATTTCTCTGTTCTACTAAAAGTTGTTTTTGACGCATGAAAACATCTAATTACATTTTACACTTAAGCATGTCTCCATTTTGTTACTGATGCAATGCATTTTGGGAATGATAAAGGGTTTTAGTTTAGACTAAAACACAAAGAGACAAGGCTAAAAAGCTTTGCATTGAAATGATTTTCAATAAAGTAGCTCTCAAACTATCGCCATACTGCATACAGTAGTTACAGATTACCAATATATGTACAGTGTTAACTCCCAAGCTACTATTATTAGCATTAGCTTTTGAGCTGATGATATAGCTCAGGAACCAACGCCAAAGCTAATATTCTTAGTGTTAGCTCCAAAGCTAAAGATATGCAGCTTTTTGCCTTAATTCTCAAATCACTTACATATGATTCAATGGACTCACCAGCCTTTTGGTTACGTGTGTTGAATTTATGTCTCTCCATCGTTATATTTGTTTGAGGGTTGCACATTTCCCTGAACTTCCTTTTGAGACATTCGGGGTCCTCCTTGGACTCCGCAGGAATGAGAACACGTCCATCGTCTCCTTGTTCACGCACCTCTGCTGCGTAAACAAAAGATCTTTCGCGCTCAATGGCTTRGGGTCCAGCCAGGTTCAAAAGAATGTAAGCACGGGTCCGTGCTGGCTTGTCAGAATGTGCTGCAGCGATGAAAATGTCATATTCTTGCTCAAATATGCGCCAGTTTACCGCTAAGTTGCCATCGAACATCAARGGGTCGGGTCGTCTGAAGCCGTCCGCCATGTCGTGAAGAAAAAATAAGCTGGTAGCTCGATGGCCCCTCTTGAAAAAAAAAAACAATACTCACAGTACACAGCGGCCCAGGTGAAAACCTAAGTCCGAATCTTCTGACACCATGTTTTGTGTCATGTTTATAAAAAACGACATCGGTATTAAATCTGAAAGTGGTTTATTTGGCAAAACGTGAGCAGTAGGAGACATACACCAGGTGACCACGCCATCTTAACTCTCTGCGCATGTGCAGACCTACGGTAACTCAGAGAGGTCAAATTTCAACATAACTGTATTCACAGTCAGTATTCTACAGGAACCAACACACCAAAACTAATATTATTAGTGTTAGCTCCCTAATGTGAAAGCTAAAAGGCTAAAGTTGAGGTTCTCCTTCCATGAAGCAGCTCTGTTGTCCATTTTATCATCATTTTAAGTTTCAGGCTGAGTTCTTTCTACGTTCTCCTCTCTGTTAAAGTGCTGCAGAAAGTCTGACAGCAGCTCAACTTTGTAAAGAAGTTTACCCATCATTTACCCATCATTTACCCTGAATGCTTTGCGTTGTAAAAAACACAGCACAGTCTGTGTGACAGTACGTTTCTAAATCTGATAAAAACTAAAGTATTTTTACAGTCTGGTTTTTATAGTTCAAATAAAAGTTTATTACTGTAAATAATGTTTGATGTTACAACTAGAGTTCCCTTTAAAGCAGGTAGTAGCAGCAAATCCTGTTCAGACACTAAAACAGGAGTGCCACCTGCTGGATTAGGATGAAATGACATGTCTCTGTCTTCAGATTGGATCTTATTACGGCAGTGAAGTGTGCTGCCTGGACATCGACATGGACGGCATCACGGACGTCCTCCTGGTCGCAGCTCCCATGTTCCTCAGCTCAGGAAACAAGGAGGCAGGAAAAGTCTACATCTACACCCTGAGCGGGGTGAGACAGCCGAGCCGCAGAACCTGGACCAGATCAGTCCTGGTCCTGGAGGGCTGCAGTCCTGCATGTTTTACTTGTTTCTCTGCTCCAACACACCTGATATGAAGGAATAGATGATTATCAGGCTTCTGCAGTACGGAGGACCAACACTGACATAATTAGAAATAACAGCAGAATTATATGAACCACTAAATAAATACACTTAAAATGTACCAATTAAATTAACAAAGGAGAACTTTATCTCCTGTTTTATATTTTAATTGACTTTCATATTAATTTTTTCAGGTTAGTTCCAACAAATTAGTTTAAATATTTGAACACATAATTAAAACTTTACTATATTAATTGTTTTTCCTTTTACTTGTACATGCATTTCTGTGTCTTAAATGTTTATACTTAATTAATTTAATATGTTTTCCAACAACTCTTTATTTCAATGTGTTGCATACTTTTGCTGCCTCAGTTTAGTTAAAAGTTTAAAGTTAAGTTTAAAACAAAGGCAAGGAGGAAAACATCACCTGTGCATTTATTTTAACTAAACTTTAAATAAACTGCAGCAGCACAAAAGTAACACATAGAAATAAAANAACTAGCAATCCTCAACAACTTTTTAAAGAAGCAGCCGAACTAGCAATCCTCAACAACTTTTTAAAGAAGCAGCCGAACTAGCAATCCTCAACGTTTTGATTTTTACACCAGGAGCCAAAGTTCTGTTACAGGAAATCACATCCCCAGCAATCGGCAGTTGTAGGATTAAGCAGTGCACTGTTCATTCACCACTAGTTGGCAGTGTTGTACATATTGTACATGAATTGTCATAAGTGTCAAATTGAACGCCCCTTTAAAATTAGCTTCCGCTAATTTTTCTAAGACTTAAGCATTTTTGAAGTTGCGGACCTAAATACATTCATTAGAGATGGGATAAATGGCTCTTTGAAGGGATCCGGATCTTGGGGAGCCGTTTGTTTCATAGAGCCGTTCGATTTTAAACACATTACGTCATCACATAGGTAAATACGTCATCACGTAGCCGTACGTAATGACGTAATCCCGTCACGTGACTGGAAACGTGTTTGTCAAGCAGAAACTCCCCTCCCCCCCTTTCAACGTGAGCTTCTGTACTCCACAACTCTGCCTGCTTTCCGTGAAAAAGCAAAGCGGGAGCGATTAAAGTGTGAAAAAATAAAGATTATATGAAGAAATAAAACTACAAATGGCTCGTTACTGCCCGCGATTTGGCTCCTATCGTTTGTTGTAAAGAGCCGTTCAAAAGATTCGGATCGTTCGCGAACGTCACAACTCTAATATTCATAAGTACTTTAAAAGTTGCGGAGCTAATTTTTGGATTAGCGCTGTCCACCACTGATAAAAACCAAATTAACAATTGAGTGAAATCTTTTGAGGACACCCTGGGGGTCCTGGGACCCCAGTTTGAGAACCTCTGTGCTAAACTGTTTTTTTATTTAACTTGCAGAGATTTTCCATGGTTTTCTATGTTTCAGTCACACAAGACTTTGTTCTTAATTGAATTAAAACAGTTGGAAACAAAGATTTTTGTTCTGTTTATTCAATAAAAAAAAAAAACCAACAACTACATATTCAGATTTGAGTCCACTCCAACAGAAATGTTCTAAAGTCTAACGGTCAGTAATCAAAGTGAAAACAGAAAACTAAATGTGAATGACTGGAAACGGTTCAAAGTGTGACTCAGGTTGGAGCGACTGCAGTGGAGTTGATGTAGGACTGCAGCAGGAAGATGGTTTCATCCACCTGGTTCTCTGCTGAATCTAACCTGGAGAAGAACCAAAAAAAGACCTTATTCCACCTCTCAGGTGTCGCATCCATCAAACAGTTTTCATTTGTCCTACTTGTTAACATGAAGCCGTAAGACGTCCAGCTGCTGCTTCTCTGAAGCCGTGATCATCTCCTCCACCTCCGTCAGCTGCTCAGGCTCCGCCCCGCTGGCCTGCAGCGACGCCAGGATGGCTTCGATTCGCTGCGATTTCTCTAGAAGACGCCTGCAGGTCCAACAGAAACCAAGCAGCCGATCCATCAGCAGAACAGAGAGAAACCAACGACGTTAAACAATCAAAGACGTCCTACTTGCTCTCTCTGGACTCAAACAGGCGTCGCTCGATCAGGTTGGCCACCGTCTGCAGACACAAAATGTTACCAAAGCCAGCAGGAAACAGAGCAGAGCCCTGAAGGTGGAGGGATTTTAGCTTCACCTTGTAACAGTTCTGCAGCAGCATCCTGGCTGTTGGGAGCTGGTTAACAGTGTAAAGGTAAAAGGTGCGAGAGGGAGCGAAGTCTGGAGTTTTGGGGATTTCCTGAAGGAGAAAAAAAGTCAGTCGGTAAAAAATGTTTGTTTCAAATTTACGGAGCTCGTCTGGTGACATGGATTTAAAAAAAAATCACGTGCCCACGAGATAATTACTGTATTTATTTGTATATAATACAGTATGATCTCATGTATAATACTATCTCATGTATAAGACGACCCCCACTTTTTTTTAGCTTGAAAAGCATGAAAATGTAATCCTCAAACTACCTCCAATTTCAAACAGACTTCCAGATTTTTCAGCCTTTGCAGTCTTTATATATATCAGTAAAATGATCATTGGACTGTTCATTTTATTTTAACAACATATGTACTAAAAGGTATTTTGACAACAAATATATATCAGCTGTAGCNTAAATTATTTGCAAAAATATATAATTAATTGGAACTAAGTTGGAAAAATAAATACGAAGGTGAATTAATGATAAAACATGAGGTAAAGTTCTCCTTTTTAATTTGTTTGGTGCATTTTAAATGTTTATTTAAAGTTTCATTTATCTCTTTATGCTTTCATTTATAATAATGTCAGTGTCGGTCCTCCGTACTGCAGAACATGAAGAGGTAGTTCAGTGACTGGATCAGGTGTGTTGGAGCAGGAAACATGTAAAACATGTAAAACATGTAAAACATGGAGGTCTGCGGCCCTCCGGTTATCTTCAACTGTCTGTCTCTCCCCCTCTCTCTCAGGAGGGGATGTTCGTATCTAACGGCACGCTCACGTCGGAGCAGAAGTCTCAGGACGCCAGGTTCGGCTATGCTCTGGCAGCAGCTCCAGATCTGAACCAGGACGGCTTCACTGACCTGGTGGTGGGGGCTCCACTGGAGGACGAGCACAGGGGGGCCATCTACATCTACCACGGTCAAGATATTTACATCACCCACAAACCTAAACAGGTAGTGCTCCTTTCTGAGCACCTGTACCTGATTGGTTCATGTAGGAGGGGGGCTTAAGGTGAATTAAGCTTRTCCCACATCTCTCATACACAAGGTTATGAGGAAACTTTTACCAAGGTATMTCTCATTACTTGTTAATATCTTGACTGTGCGAAGTGAAAAGTGACACAATAAGTGAACGTTCAGACGAGTTCAAGTTGATTCATAAAAGACTATGCAATCATTTATTTACACAAATTGAACAGATCATGAGTACACTTGATTGTGGTTATTCCTATAACAAGCATCAGAGTTAAATGAGATAAAACCCGCGTCCGAATTTCACTTCACATCAACTCAGATTACTTATATAGAACAGTAAAAACGTCAGTTCTGATGTTAACAACCAAACAATTTTACTGGCACTTTTAGCTTAAGTTTTGGCAAATTAAGAACAAGAAAAGGAGGAAAGTAATGTTAGTAGGTTACTGCTTTTACTTTATCAAAGTGTGGGTCAACCAGATCAGCACGTCCCTTCTGCGCTCAGGAGTCCACATGACACGTCACTCCGAACACATCAGCTTTACCTGGTGATGTCTTCTTAAGACACCCGCTTGGTAGGAACTGTCTCACCTCCGATCAGTCAGGGAACTGATTATCGGCTCGCTTACCGGTCATTGGGGAGTAGGTGTTTTCAGGTAACTTTTCGTCTGTTTCAGTCCAAGCCAGAAAAATTCAAGCTGTACATCCGGTCCCTTCTTTCCAAAATAAAAATCTCCCCTCGGGAGGTAAAAACACACTTAGAGGCTTGAAGCCTCGGGTGGGACAGCCGGCGGCGTGCGGGGTCCCGGGCTGTTAAGTCTCCCCTAGTTAGCTTATGGGCTAAGACTTAGAAGCAGAACTGAGTCTCCGGAGAGATAACTCAGCTTTCTTCCTAGTTTGGAGTCAGGAAGAAGAGTGTGCGTTGTTCAAAGCCGTCCGGGTTAGTAAAAGAAACAGACGAACTTTGGTTCCGCCCTCAGCTTAGAGATGAGTCAGAGAAAGAAGGATAAGATTTGCCAGCGGCGCCAGCTCAAGATTAAAATTCTATGGCTGTTCACAACAGGATGATAACCTCTTTTCAGCTTTCTTCTGATAGACTCTAAGAGAAATCACTGCAAAACATTTATAATGATTAATTAACATTTCTGTCTTATAATCAGTCTGAACCTTCTGTTAGTCCAGATAAATGAAAGATTTTCTCAGGAAAAATCCACATTTATATTACTGTGTTCACAGTAAAATAAAAACTGTGATTTACATAAAAACACAATGAAAACATTGTAATCAGATTCTCTGTGATTTTTTTATACCATTATTAATATTTTAGGCACGATAAAAGGAAAGAAGTGGTTCCACTTTTCCTGTGACAGTCATTATCATGATTTAACAAATGCATAAACATTCTCAGTTAAATAACAAATGAATCTCGAACAGAAGAGATTGTTCTGTCCATTATCTGATTAAGAGAACTGAGAAACTCTCCTAGGTTAAAATGACCTGTCATGGCCTAAATAGAGTTCAGTTTGTGACAGAGTTCCTGTCCTCTCGTCAGGCCTGTCCGAGGCCTGCTTCGAGACATGCACCTGAGAAGTCGGCCTGACATCTGTCTCTCTTTGCAGCACATAACGGGGTCGTCCCTCTCCCCCTCCCTTCGGTATTTTGGTCGCAGTTTGAGCTCACGGTTGGACTTGGATGGAGACGGTCTGATAGACCTGGCAGTGGGAGCTCAGGGGAAGGCTGTGCTGCTCAGGTAAGCAGGAGCAACTTGACTCTAATAATCTCTAAACATCCACTCTGTGTAGCGTCAGTGAGACAAATGATCATTTCCCCTCCATCATCCATCCCTCACAGCTCCCGAAGCATCGTTCAGATAAACGTGAGTCTGTCCTTCCAGCCTCACTCCATCAACGTCATCCAGAAGACGTGTCAGAGGGGGGGCAGAGACTCAGCCTGCCTGAACGCCACCACCTGCTTCACGGCCAAATCCCGCTCCCCTGAGTCACACAGCATCGCCTTCGGTAAAACTCATCTCTCCTGCTTTAACCCAGAAACATCTTCTCATTTCTACATGAAAACAACACAATACACAGTGTGAACATTTAACATCCATTCTTGCACTTTTTACAGCCAGATAAAATGTGTTAACAGCCCTGATGTGAGACAAAATACAGAGAAAAGACAGAAAATATAATAGCATATAATATAATATAATAGAAAATAATAATAATAATAATAATAATAATAAATATAATAGCCACAAATCTTTATGTTAGTAGTTGTCAGTGGTGGGCAGGGTTCTGCAACCTTCATGATCAAAAGAGCCATTTTAGTACTCCCTGTCCCAGCAAAAACAGTTAATGTTTGTAATCCATACTAAAATTTTATATGTATTGATTTATTTTACTTTACAATCGGAGCTCCTTTTTAAAAAAAAAAAGTTTAAACGCTGGAGCTCAATACTTGACGTAATTGGTCGAAGCAAATCGGCCAACAGGGTTAGAGACGCAGAAATGATTTAAAGATGATATACTGGTGACGACTGACATCTAGTGGTCAACTGGAGCAACTACATGGAAAAGTTTCGTTTCCCGTCACAAATCAAATCCGTCATGTACCCAGAATGCATCGCTTCAGTTTTCCAATAAACAGTTTTAAAATTACTTTATTGATGCTTCTTTAATGAAAAATCTACAACAAACAAAAGAAAAAGACAAAGAAGCAGCCGAACTAGCAATCCTCAACAACTTTTTAATTTTTACACCAGGAGCTAAAGGTCTGTTTCAGGAAATCACATCCCCAGCAATCGGTGATTGTAGGATTAATCTGTATAAGGATTCATACACCGCTAGTTGGCAGTGTTGTACATATACAATTGTTGCCAGTTAGTGTCAAATTGAACTTGTGCTTTAGAATTAGCTTCTGCTAGTTTTTCTATGGTAAAAGCATTTTTGAAGTTGTATATTTTCATAAGCGCTTTAGAAACTATGGAGCTAATTTTTGGATTAGCGCTGCCCACCACTCTCTGCTACATTGCTTGTAATAATGCACATTAAATATGTTCCTGGGAATATTTCACTTAAGATATATTGCACACATTTTGTATTGCACATGGGTCAAAAAATTTAATCTTTGTTGCCATTATTTATTTATTTATTTATTTATTTATTTAATTCTTCCACAGATCTCTGGGTGTCGGCCACATTGGATGACAGGAAGTTGTCAGCGCGGGCTTTATTTGACGACAGCTCCCACAGACAGATCCAGCTTTCAGTTGGAGTCCAAACAGGAAAGGCTCTCTGCTACAGACTGCCCTTCCACGTCTACGTGAGTGTCGGTGTCCTTTCCTCCTCCATCCCTGATCCAAAACTCCCAGCACTGTTAATGTTTTCTGTACAGGACACAGCAGATTACATCCGGCCAATCAGCTTCTCACTGGGGTTTAAGATCAACAACACGGAGGTGGGGCCAGTGCTGGATGAAGGCTGGCCAACCAACATCAAGAAATATGTAAGTTTTACTAAAGTCATCAATATTAAATTAAAAATTAAATATCCAAATGTGTCGTTCTCATTACACCCGTCCAGATCTCCTTCTTTAAAGACTGCGGCGAGGATGACGTTTGCATGACGGACCTGGTCCTGCAGGCCAACATGGACATCACCGGGACGAGGTAGACATCTCATCGGTTCAATGAAAGCTCGTGCTGCGACTCGTTGGGTCTGAGCGAGTCTTTCCTCCCGCAGGCAGAAGCCCCATGTGATTCGCAGTCCTCGGAAGCGTCTGGTGGTGGAGGTTCAGCTTCAGAACCGACTGGAAAACGCCTACAACACCAGCCTGAAGCTGCATTATTCACGCAACCTGCACTTCTCCAGCCTCAGCGTCAGAGTAAATCATCTCACGACACGTCCAGCACGAACAAAACCTTCAGGTTTATTTATTCGCTTTTCTGTCAATATAGGAGAATACCAACTTTAAGATGGAGTGCACAGCTCTGGGCTCGAACAGCCACTCGTGTAACGTCAGCTACCCGGTGTTTCGCTCTCATTCTAAGGTAATCTCACCACCAGGGTGACGGGCTTGTATGGGATAAATATTGTGCCAGCAGGAACTGAATCTGAATGTGCATAATTTGAAAATAAATTTTACTAAATTGAAACTGAATTTAAAGTTTTATATCTGAATTAATTTGCTTTGAAACTGTACAGTATTTTTGTTTATTAAAAATTCAGTTTGACTACTTTCACTTTCAGTTCCATAATTCAGATTTTTGTGTCACATCCTGGTCCTTGAGAAAGCCAGGCAGAGTAATCAAACACAGATCCACAGATTTATGTTTCACTTTGGTGAAGTTTCCCTTCTGTCTGTAACAGAGTTGATGCAATCCACTGTAAAAGNATTTAGAAGTTTTTATTCGTTTTTACAGTGGATTCGCTAGTTTTTATTAGTGATTGCATTTTTAATGCTTAGCTTAGGTTTTAGTTCTAGTATTAGGGTTTTTTTTTATAGTTAGCTTGTGATGTTCCTGTGAGTTAACTAACCAACAGCTTTTTGTCACTAGTTAAATCAGTCCATTTGTGTAACTCAGTTTTACCAAATAAAAACTTGTGATTATTTCAGGACGATGACAACAGTCGTCTCCAACCTGTTGTTTGTTTTTCATGGAGTTACTGAGAGAAGCTAACGTGTCAGATAGTCCCAGTTAGCATCTTGTGTGAGTTTGATTCATGCAGTTTTTCACCTGAGAAGTATTCCACCTGTTTTATCACCTGTTTTATCACCTGTTTTATCACCTGTTTTATCACCTGTTTTATCACCTGTTTCCACTACAAAACACTTGATTTATTTTTCTGTCATATTCAAAGAAATCCTAAAGTGGACGTTGTTGTTTTCTCCCAACTTTTGTTGTCATCATTCAGCAGCAGACTGTAAACAAGTGTTACAGACCACAGCTGATGTAAAACTACTCAGTAAAAAAAAAAGATTCACGTCTCAAAATAAAGTGACAAACATTAAAACTAAGGATATTCTATCTATAATTTCAGCTTTAGTTAGTTTTGTAAAAAGATTATAGTTTTAGTAATTGTCTTTTCATTTTATTACAGTTTTTATTTATTTCAGTTAATTAAAATGTTTTTTTCAGTTTCAGTTGTGGTTATTTAGTTAGTTTTAGTTAACTATAACAACCCTGAGGAGAGAGGATTGAAAGAAGCGCTCACCTCTCCTGAACAATGGACTCCAGCGTGGCTCGGGCCAGGTTAGCCAGAGCTCTGTGCAGATCTGAGAGACGGGTTCAGAAAAGCAGCCGGTCTTCGTCACGAACAAACAGAACCCTGACAGTCCAGCTCATCGGCTGCAGATAAGGATACTGACGATGTACATCCCTCCTCCGCTCTCACCAGCCTTCCCCACAAACTCCATCTGACAGAGGAGAAGCAGAAACTCTGAGTGAACCGAGGCTTGGAGCTGAGCGCAGAAACGCTCGCCTCCAGAAACACATACCGGGTCGTCCACCAGCAGGGTCAGGTACTGGTCTAAGATGGGCCTGGAGATGTTGTAACTGGCAGAGAGGGACCTGAAGATCTCATTGGCTGACAGGGGCTTGGTGCAGGCGGCTGAGGCTGAAGTGGTGACCTCGCTCATCCTCAGGATGGTCCTGACGATCTCGCTGCTCGTCTGATTGGTTCAAACCATCCGTTACTTTCAGCAGCAGCTTTACTTCCTCGTTTTAACATCGAAACAAGGAAAAATCAAAGTTCATGTTGTTTTTCTGCACTGAAGTCGACGTTTTCTCTTAGAAAGAACTGGTGGGTGATGGATCCCCAATATCTTAAATTCTGCTGTAAAACCAAATAACTACAGAATGTTTTGGTTAGAATATTAATTATAAACAATTTAAAAAAGGTAACGAAACGCAGAACTCTGACTTTAACCACACGTTGTGTGAAGTTCGGACCTGATCCAGTTTGTTGGCCACGGCGCTGATGATGGCCTGGTCTCTGAAGTGCTGATGGAACCGCTCGAAATTCACCTGCCAGTAAATCCCCTCGTCGCCATGCACCTGTGGGCGAGACGACATCGTTACGACAGAAAATATACAGCACCAGCTCTAAAGTCCCACACCCACCATCCTTTCATCCTGCATCCAGATTACAGAGCCCGCGAGGGGACATGGGGGATTTTTTTCTTTTGTGCTCCCTCGCAATACTTTTGCGTTACCTTGCAATACTTTTGCATTCGCTGGCAATACTTTTGCGTTACCTTGCAATACTTTTGCGTTACCTCGCAATACCTTTGCATTACCTTGCAATAATTTTGCGTTAACTTGCAATACTTTTGTGTTCCCTTGCAATACTTTTGCGTTACCTTGCTTTGCGTTACCTCACAAAACTTTTGTGTTCCCTCGCAAAACTTTTGCGTTCCCTCGCAATACCTTTGCGTTACCTTGCAAAACTTTTGCGTTACCTCGCAATACTTTTGCGTTCCCTCGCAATACTTTTGCGTTCCCTCGCAATACCTTTGCGTTCCCTCACAATATTATTTTGCGTTCCCTCGCAAAAGTTTGATTTGTATATGAACTTAATTAAATCAGACTTTTATTTTGAAATATTCAGTTACCAAAACAGGATGTGTTGCCACAAGTTTGTGAAATTAACTTTGATGTTGTGTGGCTGTACTGTGTTAAAATATCATCATATGACACACTTCCATGCGTGGCTGTGTGATATATTCATTCTGAAGCTGAATTAAAGCAGTAGGCTAACTCGCTAATGGTGAACATGTGAGTTTGTTAATAAACCGGCAGGCACAACAGTGTTTAACGACTTTTGCGAGGTAACGCAATACTTTTGCGTGGGAACGCAAAAAAAAAATCCCCATGTTCCCTCGTGGGCTCAGTAACAGCTAAATGTGACAGACACACAGAAAATAGGGCTATGGGGTAGAAGGCAGAAACAGTATGAAGTTGGCCTACGGTAGAAATGAAGGGATTCAGTTTATACCCTGATATGAATTTGAGGTCATACCTCCCAGCTCTAATAGAACATTAAGGTCTTGAAACAAAACTGTTTTAAAAACAGACTTTGTGTGAGGTTTCCTGCTAGTTGTTGGAAAAGGCATCACTTCCATATATGAGCTGGGACATCACAAACAGCCCACCTACAAAGTGAGACAGTCTTCCTGGCTTCATGGTGGTTCAGACAGATCAGAATAATTAACATTTCATCCTTCCATCCTCGTCACTGCGTGCTCCTCCATCAGGAGAACACTGTCCTCCTTCTGTGGCGTTCCTCCTGTGACATCACCAGCTGCTGTTTCTGTGTCTGGGTGGTTATTTGATCTTTTTTTTTAAACTTGCCGAAATGTGGAAAGAACCTCTAACCACTGTTTTCTACTAACTGACCTGTGAATCCATCCTGGGTCTTTTGGCGCTCCTTGGCTCCTCCCCGTCCTCGGCGGCGTGCTGGCGTTTGCCCCGTCCCACAAGCGTCACGTGAGGCACCCTGTAGCAGTCGGCGAAGCTCTCTGCGGACGGTGCAGCGGCGCCGGAGGGGGCTGTGGGAGCCCCGGGGGCAGCTGGAGCTGCAGCTTGTGCACCGCTGTCTGCCGCCGCCGCCGCCGCCGGTGGAGGAGGGCAACGCTGGAGAAAATGTGTCTCCACGAGTTTGGAAAAAATGGAGGAGACTTCACTGTAATCCACGCTGCGCCCGTCTGTAAGGAGGAAACACAAGATCCAGGATTAGTTGTAACATTAGACTTTATTTGATAAACATTTATTTTCACTGTAAAATAAAGACTGTAAAATGTTTAGTTTTTATCATTTTTAAAAATATATTTTAACACGGACGGGGCCATTTTATTTGCACACAAAGCATTCTGGGTAAATGATGACGTGGATAGGTCCTCGGTGCGAGGCTGCTAGCGAGCTATATCCACCC